>NW_011494680.1:10050635-10129183 GCF_000754665.1 Bison bison bison
GGTTGCTTCCATGTCCTGGCTATTATAAACAGTGCTGCAATGAACATCGGGGTACATGTGTCTCTTTCACTTCTGGTTTCCTTAGTGTGTATGCCCAGCAGTGGGATTGCTGGATCATAAGGCAGTTCTATTTCCAGTTTTTAAGGAATCTCCACACTGTTCTCCACAGTGGCTGTACTAGTTTGCATTCCCTCTTTGTTACTTTGAGAAAATATTTCATGGATATAATATCATACGTGTGAAACATGAAAGATTAAGTTGATCAACTGAACGTCATCAAATTTAAGAGCTTGTATGCCTCAAAATAAATACTGCTAAGATAAGAGAAAAGCAGACACAGACTGGGAGAAGTCATTTGCAAGTTATATACATGATAAAAGTTTGTGTACAACACATAAAGAACTATAAAACTTCATAATTCAAAGCAAACAGCTCAATAAAAAAGGGCCAAAATATTCAAACAAACGCATTAACAGAGATGATTTAATCCAACAAAGAAGGCTGCAAATGAAAACATGAAAAGATGCTAAACAGTATTAGTCATCAAGGAAAAGCAAATTAAAGTCACAATTAAACACACCACACTTTTATTAGAATGACTAAAATGAATAATTACGGTTGAGGTTGTCGAGGAACAAGAACTCTCATAGGATGCTGGTGGGAATGTAAGACGTACGTTTTGGAAAAGAGTTCAGCAGTCTATCATATATCTATGATATGATCCAGGCATTTCACTCCTAGGCGTTTACCCAAGGGAAATGCAAACATATTTCAACTGCAGGAGAATTTTTCATTTGTAGGAGAAATAAATACAATGAAATATGATTTGGTAATACAAAGTAATAAACTACTAATAGATGAACAATATGAAAGAGTCTCAAAATCATTATGCTAAGGGGGAAAAAGCAGAGTGCCATGGGAGAGGCAGGGAAGGGTATTATAGGGCAGGATTACAAAAGGCATAAGGAAACTTTGGGGGGTGATGTAGCTTTTTTTCTTTCTATTTGTGGCAATAAGGCCTTTTTTTTTTAATCACTACTGAATCTGAAAATGTGAAACTATCTTTTGGTTATGAAAACTGGAAAACAGTTCTTAAATTATGATAGAAGAATTTCCATGACCATAGTTTGATACACAGTAGGACTCTCTGGGCCCTAAGGGACACCTGGGAGGCTCCCATCATCACAGATTCCATCAAGTGCATGCTAGCACCCTTTGTCAAGCCTTATCCAGAAATGAAGGATTCCATAGGAATGGAGTACCGAGAAAACAGAAGGCTACTTTTCTCAGACCTTAGAATTCACTGTGCTTCCCTGGTGGCTCAGATGGTAAAGAATCTACCTGCGATGCGGGAGACCTGGGGTCGACCCCTGGGGTTGAGAAGATACCCTGGAGGAGGGCATGCCAACCCACTCTAATATTCCTGCCTGGAGAATGCCATGGACAGAGGAGGCTGGTGGGCTACAGTACATGTGGTTGCAAAGAGTCGGACACGATTGAGCAATGAAGCGCACTGCACATGTTACTTCAGGCTCTCATCAGTCAGTCAGTTCAGTCGCTCAGTCGTGTCCCGACTAACTCTCTGCAACCCCATGAACCGCAGCATGCCAGGCCTCCCTGTCCATTAACAACTCCCGGAGTTCACTCAAACTCATGTCCATTGAGTCGGTGATGCCATCCAACCATCTCATCCTCCGTCATCCCCTTCTCCTCCCACCCTCAATCTTTCTCAGCATCAGGGTCTTTTCAAATGAGTCAGCCCTTCGCGTCAGGTGGCCAAAATATTGGAGTTTCAGCTTCAACATCATTCCTTCCAATGAACACTCAGGACTGATTTCCCTCAGGATGGACTGGTTGGACCCCCTTGCAGTCCAAGGGACTCTCAAGAGTCTTCTCCAACACCACAGTTCAAAAGCATCAATTCTTCGGCACTCAGCTTTCTTCACAGTCCAACTCTCACATCCATACATGACCACTGGAAAAACCATCGTCTGTCATAGCTGGATAATAAATTCAGAGAGAATCAGAATCCTAATATCTTATAGGAAGAAAATTAAAAGAGAAAGCCTGAGTCATAGTTAAAACAAGACATCAGTGAATAATCTCTTAAAATCCTTCCAGCAACAAGCAAAGGTATGCAGCCCCCAGAGACGTGGGGCAGTCTGAGTTGCTCTGATCACATGTGGTCTCTCTCATTTGCTGCAAGAGCAGGTTTATGGCTCTGTTGTTCTACTCCTATTGTTTTTCACATTAACTAGAAATCTGGCCTTTAGACATTGAACAAGATGAGGCCACCTAATTTCTTCTATGTTAGAAGGAATTCATGCTCTGGTGAGTCAAGGTTAGCAGAAAAAATGCTTTATGCAAATAGGATATGTGAAAACCTAGATGCATTGTTTTTCATTTTAAAGGTTCACTGGAAGCATTTCCTAACCCAGTGTTCTTACAATAATATTTTTAAAGAATGAAATTCATCTTTACTGAAAAGGCCAGTGAATATTTTTCTTACTACTTGCGTGCATTACTTATTAATATTGGATTTTATGAATTTAAATCACACTTCCTGGTTCTTTATTTTCAAAATAATTATTTTGCTCTCAAGCACTTTAGCTTCCTGGAGACATTAAATAAATACTATTAAATATGAGTGTATAAGAGGCATGCAGAGGAAATTACTATACAAAATACAGAGTAATTTACAACCATAAAAGCTAATTTATTATAAATGATGAATATGATGTGTGGGCAAAGTAAAAGAAAACTAATTAAAATGCATTTAAAAAATCTACCCCGGGAATTCTGAATCAGTTGCAGGAGCTCTTACTAACAAATATTCATGCCTATGTACAAATATATGGAAATTGCAAAATCGCTGTATCATTTGAATATGCTTCTGGGTATTCTTGCCTTTGTTTTCTTTGCGATTTCAAGTGATAATCATTTGAAAAGGACTGGTTCTTCCATGAATATAAATGAAAGTGAAAGGCATGGCTTTGTTTTTTAGTTTCAGAATTGCATTCACTGTCAGCAAAGTTAATGACTTTACATAGAGTATCGGTACTCATTTATCCTGCTTTATTAACTCTCATTAGGAAGTGACATGGTGAATATGCCAGATGCCTGATAAAATTCCTGGAACATGCTAAGCACCCAGATATTTTTAAAGTAACTAAATGCAAGCTTATGAGTAAACTTTCTTCTTTCATAAAAACATAAAGGACTTTTGTGTCTTTTTTACAAATTGTGCAGTTCCAGCTTTCTAGTTTTGTGAAAGAATAAATTAATTTTTCAACGTATTTAAGTTGACTGCATTTTAAAAGTTTGCAAAACTGATTTGCCTGGCCAGGGAGAGACTATTGACATTTGCAATTCTGTTTCCAAGTTTTCCCTGGTGGCTTAGATGGTGAAGACTCTACCTGAAATGCAGGAGACATGGGTTTGATCCCTGGGTCAAGACAATCCCCTGGAGGAGGAAACGGCAACCCACTCCAGTAGTCTTGCCTGGAAAATTCCATGGACAGAGGAGCCTGGTGGGTTACAGTCCATGGGGTAGCAGAGAATCGGACACAACTGAGTGAAGAGCGCTTTTGTTGCAGGAAGGGGGACCCCTTCCAGGGCCCGAAACTGGGCTCTTGTCTAACACTCGGAAATGAATTGTCTGAGGAGACACATGTGCTGACAAAGCAAGAGATTTTATTGGGAAAGGGCACCCGAGTGGAGAGCAGTAGGGTAAGGGAACCCAGGAGAACAGCTCTGCGCGTGGCTCACAGTCTTGGGTTTTATGGTGATGGGATTAGGTTCCGGGTGGTCTTTGGCCAATCACTCTAATTCAGAGTCTTTCCTGGTGGCACATGCATCGCTCAGCCAAGATGGATGCTAGCGAGAGGGATTCTGGGAAGTGGATGGACACGCGGTGTCTCCTTTCGACCTTTCCCGAACTCTTCTGGTTAGTGGTTGCTTATTAGTTCCGTATTCGTTATCAGGATCTCCTGTCATAAAACAACTCATGCAAATGGTTACTATGGTGCCTGGCCAGGGTGGGTGGTTTCAACCAGTGTGCTTCCCCTAACACTTTCACCTTCTTTCTTTTCCAAGTCTTGGTAGCAATTAAGAATTTTATTTTCCATGTGCATGCTGAGATGGGGAAAGACAAGGATAAAACTTTTAGGTTTGCAATAAAGCAGAATCTTTGAATAGGAAGACAGAATGTGTGTGTCTTTGCCAATCTGCCAGAAGATCTTGTGTTCCGCTGACGATGCATTACCTCTGTATTCACCGATGCTAGACAGAAAGGACTGGACTAAGAATAAATCTCAAAAAGGTGAAGATCTGTCAATCACTTTTCTTCTTGTTTGTTCAACTCTCCTTGTTGTTCAGTTACTCAGTCATCTCTGACTCTTTGTGATTCCATGAACTGCAACATGCCAGGCTTCCCTGTCCTTTACTATCTCCCGGAGTTTGCTCAAACTCATTTCCATTGAGTCGGTGATGTCATCCAACCATTTCATCCTGTCACCCTCATCTCCTTTTGCCTTCAATCTTTCCCAGAATCAAGATTTTTTCCAGTGAGTTGGCTCTTCGCACCAGGTGACCAAAGTATTGGAGCCTCAGCATCAGTCTTTCCAATGAATATTCAGGGTTGATTTCCTTTAGGATTGACTGGTTCGATCTCCCTGCTGACCAAGGGATTGTCAGGAATCTTCCCTGCTGTCCCTCCCTGCTTGTGATATACATCATATAGTTCATTCTAGGAGTGGAAGGATAATTTAATGTTAGAAAAGCAGCATTATTCACAATAGCCAAAAAGTGAAAACAACCAATTATCTATCAATGGATGAATGGATAAACAAAATGTGGTAAACACATACAACAGAATATCATTCAGCCTTAAAAAGAAATGAAACTCTGATGTGTGATACAACATAGATGAACCTTGAAGATATAATGCTGAAGTGAAAAAAGCCAGTCACCAAAGAGCAGATGTTATATGACTCTACTTAAATGAGGTACATAGAGTGGTCAGATTCATAGAGACAAAAAATAGAATGGTAGTTGCCAGAGGCTGGGAGAAAAAAGGACCCAAGGGTAGGTAGTTTAATGTGCATAGAGTTTCAGCTTGGGAAGACAAAAAAGTTCTGAAGTTTTTTCAGTTGTGATGGGAGCATGATAATGTGAATATACTTAATTCTATGAAACTATATTCTTAAGAATTGTTAAAATGGTAAATTATGTGTTGTGTTTATTTTACTGTAATCAAAAATATTTCATAGATACAAGTTCCTAGAGGCCTGGCGTGCTGCGATTCATGGGGTCACAAAGAGTCGGACACAACTGAGCGACTAAACTGAACTCAACTGAAGATAAAAATAGACTTATATAATAAAATTTATCTTCAAAATCTTTTGTTGTTATCAAAACATATTGATATTATCGGACAGGCTCAGAGACCCTTAGGAAGACATACACATACAGAGGCAAGACAAAAATGTCTTCAGGACCAGATACATGCGCGCACGCGCACACACACACACACACACACACACACACACAGAGTGACTGAGTACTTCTTTTTTTTTTTAATATTTATTTAGGTGAGCTAGGTCTTAGTTGTGGCAGGATCTTTGATCTATGTTGTGGCATGTGGGAATTTTTTGTTGTTGTGGCATGTGGAATCTAGTTCCCTGACCAGGGATGGTACCTGGGCCTCCTGCGTGGGGCACACAGAGTCTTAGCCACTGGACTACCAGTCCCTGTAACTGAGTACTTCTGTACCAACTACAGGGCACACATAAGTGATCCTCTCTTGTCAGTATAGACACGGACTGTTTCAAATTAGACAAACAGCCTCTGCAAGTGGCACTTGGCTAAATTCCCAAACATGAGCTTTTGTATCTTACTTTTATTTATCTTGAAAATGACATTAGACCCTTCATGACTCAGCATTTTTATAAAAACCTTCTCTTAAACCCTGAAATTCATGTTTCATGTAACAGTGAAGATGTGGGCTATGATTTCAATAAATTTTCCTCTCCTTTGGGAGAAACTTAGCTCAGCTTGGTCTCCTGCATCAGTGGAAAGGCATGTGATTTTCAGAACATGCACCAGATGGGGAGAAAATAGACATGGGTTCTCCTTCTGAGTCTGGCATCGACTTCCTGGTAAACCTGGGCCCGTCACTAAAGTTCCCTTGTTCTTAATTCTCTCATCTGTCTGAAAAGAGGGAGATGCTAGTGGAATGTTTCCCAAACTCCTAATGTCTTGAGTCCCCACTATCTTCATGGTTTTTGCCAGAGTTACATTTCACCTATAGTATTATTTACTGAAAAACTTTCTTTGTATTAGTCCACTCTGCTTTAGTATACTTTTAATACAATTTTAATGGCTTTAGAAATGTGTAACCAGTATAATATCTTATAAACAGATGGCAATTGCAAAATAAATATTTTCAAAGAGTCAGTATCCATCAATTCTAGTTAGTATCTCTTGTCTGACAAAAGCTCTGAGCAGAAAACCTGATTTCTCTTTATGAAAAAGAGAAATTACAAATTGGGGGAGTGATGTGAAGGAAAGGCTAGTACAAGCAAAAATTTTCTTTTATCTTATGAGGAAGGGTAAGAGAATTGCAAAGGGAATTATGTTTTTCTCTATGGAATTCTAGTAAGTTTAAAATAGCAGTACATTTTCATGTATTGGGAAAAGCTGTACTGGATGGTTATTAAGGATTCATCCAACTCTGATGTCTCATCACCACTCTGTGACTCAGGGTCAGGCAAAAGAAATAAAAGACAATGAGATATCCTCATAAGACAGGAAGGTTCTTCCCCCACCTCATCACCATTACCTGCTGTTTATGATTCAAGCAGGTGTATCACATTTAGTCATTTAGAGATAGAGAGACTATGCAGAAGAGATGTTAAATCTCTTAGTGCAGAAGAAAAGATTCTGAGAAGCAGAATGCATGTTGAGAATTAGTAAATGGTATATAGAATTAGAGCATCTTCATGGCAGTCCACAGCCAATGCACTGTTAACACATGTTTTGTGGCCTTCTGAAGTCTGTTTAGGAGAAGAGTTGCTTTTCCTTATTTCACCCTCTACTGATCTGTCAAAGTAAGACATCCAAGTCATTTACACAATTCAGTGGGCAGAAGTTGCCATGTTAGAATATTCTCAAAAGGTAATAAATGTAATTCACTGACTATAAACCTGCCAAATTTCCTCTTGCCCATCCCTCAGCCCTTTGTCTTGGGATGGGAAGAGTCGAGCTTTCTCAAGCTGATGCCACTTCCTATAAATCTCCTATTCATGCTGTTCTATATTTCCTGCCTTTGAATTGGAAAAGACCCTGATGCTTGGAAAGATTGAAGGCAAGAGGAGAAGGGGGTTACAGAGAATGAGATGCTTGGGTGGTGTCACTGACTCAATGGACATGAGTTTGAGCAAACTCCGGGAGATAGTGAAGGACAGGGAAGCCTGGAATGCTGCAGTCATGGGGTTGCAAAGAATCGAACATGACTGAGCAACTGAGCAACTGAGTTTCCTGCCTTCTGGAAACTGCAGCCTATTTGTATGTCTGAATGAAGTAACAAGCTGATTTATTTATCAGGCACCATCTAAAGGAAATTTAATTATTTACCTTATTTAAATCACAAAATGTATATTTAATTTCAACCTGACCTTTCTTATCTAGGAATAAAGCTGAGGGTGGATATCTGTCATGGAAAGCAATTCTGCCTTTATTAAGTGACGATAAAGATTGCAACTGTTTGGTGCTCTCATATGAGGCTCTGGTCTGGATATTGCTCGGGAAGAAAAAAATCACTTGTTTATCTTAAAAATTCTGTGGGCAGACCTGCTGTTTTCAAAGTATATTATCTATGTTGTTTAGCATTTTCTGTAAATCAAAATGCTCCCAAAAGAGATAGAGTTCGGAATTATCTGTTTTAAATCTTAAAATCTATGCTACCAGAGTATTTCTTCTTTTAGACTTAAATGTCAGCTTCACTTTATTTTGACTCTCAATAGTCAGTTTTCTCAAATGCTAACTATGACCTGGTTATGCAAAATTTCAAATAAAAAAGGCACTGAGTGGAAGGGGATATAAGGAATTGATGGAGAAATATGAGTTGGAAAAATTAAACAAATGTAAGGAAAATGAAAGAGAAATCTTTCATTTCTTTCCTGTGGGGAAAAGATCTTAGAGAAAGTTATGAGATTAGATAGATAGATATGATATATATATGAGTGGAGTGGAGTGCTTAGTCACTCAGTCGTGCCTGAGTCTTTGCGACCCCATGGACTGTAGCCCACCAGGCTCCTCTGTCCATGGAATTCTCCAGGCAAGAATAATGGAGTGAGTTGCCATGCTCTTCTCCAGGTAATCTTCCTGACTCAGGGACCCAACCCAGGGACCAAATCTGGGTCTCCTGCATTCCAGGCAGATTCATTACCATCTGAGCCACCAGGGAAGCGCGCGCACACACACACACACACATACATATATAAATGTATATACATTCAAGCAAAAGCCATGAATCCCTTTAGAAAATGGTTCTCTCTCTCTCAGAGAATCTCTAAAGGAATTCATGGCTTTTGCTTGAATCACCATTGCAATCCCACCACACAGTTGGTAGAAGGAGTAGTAACAGTAAGGAAGACTGGGTAGAGACACCAAGTTATCTTGAATAAGGCTAGTGTTGCTTTCTTTTTTGAACTTAAGGCATCCAACGGTTGTAGCAATCAAACAGTATAATGTATGTGAAAGTGTTTTGTAAACTCTAAATACAGTATATTTTACTCTTTTGTGGTTGTTCCCCAAATTATGGAATTTGGCTCATCTACCAAGCATGGAAAGGACTCCTTTGGCTGTTGAGAGGTAAGCAGCTCAAGCCCTGGAGACATAGTCTTAGATCTTTGCTGTTGTTGTTCAGTCCCTAAGTCATGTCTGATTCTGACCCCATGGACTGCAGAATGCCAGGATCCTCTATCCTTCACTATCTCCCAGAGTTTGCTCAGATTCATGTCTATTGAGTGAGAGATGCTATCTAACCATCTCCTCCACTTCTGCCCCCTTCTTCTTTTGCCTTCAATGTTTCCCAGCATCAGGGTATTTTCCAAGGAGTCAGTTCTTTGCATGGTGGCCAAAGTATTGGAGCTTCAGCTTCAGCATCAGTCCTTCCAATGAATATTCACGGTTGATTACCTTTAGGACTGACTAGCTTGATCTCCTTGCTGCTCAAAGGACTCCCAAGAATCATCTCGAACTCCACAGTTCAAAAGCCATCAGTCGTTCAGCACTCAGCCTTCTTTATGGTCCAATTCTCACATCTGTACCTGACTACTGGAAACACCATAGCTTTGACTATACAGACCTTTGTCAGCAAAATGATGTCTCTGCTTTTTAGTATGTTGTCTAGGTTTGTCATAGCTTTTCTTCCAAGGAGCAAGTGTGTTTCAATTTCATGGCTGCAGTGACTGTCACAGTGATTTCAGAGCCTAAGAAAACAGTCTGTCATTGTTTCCACTTTTTCCCCATCTATTTGCCATGAAGTGATGGGACCAGATGCCATGATCTTAGTTTTTTAAAACACTGAATTTTAAGCCAGCTGTTTGACTCTCTCACTCTCATGGAGAGGCTCTTTAGTTTCTCTTCTCTTTCTGCCATTAAAGTGGTATCATCTGCATATCTGAAGTTGTTTGTATTTCTTCTGGCAATCTTGATTTCAGCTTGTGATTCCTTCAGTTCAGTTCAGTCACTCAGTCATGTCCTACTCTTTGCGACCCCATGAATCACAGCACGCCAGGCCTCCCTGTCCATCACCAACTCCCAGAGTTCACTCAAACTCACATCCATTGAGTCGGTGATGCCATCCAGCCACTTCATCCTCCGTCGTGCCCTTCTCCTCCTGCCCCCAATCCCTCCCAGTATCAGAGTCTTTTCCAATGAGTCAACTCTTTGCATGAGGTGGCCAAAGTACTGGAGTTTCAGCTTTAGCATCATTCCTTCCAAAGAACACCCAGGACTGATCTCCTTTAGAATGGACTGGTTGGATCTCCTTTAACAGACCACCTGATAAATATGACCAGGCATCTACCTTAGGTCATCTACAAAACTGAAAAACTTTGATTCTACTTGTAGCATCCAGCAGATGAGATATGATGATTACCAGGAGAGTTAGAAACTCAGGAGCTTGGAAACCACTGAAGTTGGGCATGAAAAGTTCTCTAGAAAGAATATTAAGCTGTTATAGCTTATTTTTACTAACTAGAAAGTCAAGAAGCTAGAAACAAATGAGACGCCTCCTCCTCACAACCCTCTTTAAGTGAATTCAACACTATCCCTCAGTGTTTATGTCATCAATATTCATAAGGGTGCTAAATGATATATCCTTTCAGTTATGGTAACTTTGACTCAATTCTTTTTAATTTACTAATTTATTTTAAAAAATTAGTAAGTTTCCCTCACATATCATTGGTGTAATTTAAAGTTGTAATGAGCAACGTGTTCTCTTTGGGCACATGCAAATAGTCTGCATAATTTTCAATTAGACTTAAATTTATAATGTTTATGGATGTTTGCAGAATGTAAACTAATTAGCTTAGTCACTCAAGTTGTTGACCAGATTAAAAATGATACCTTCAAAACTTTCTGAGTTTTCATAAAAGTATTCATTCCTTCTTAATTAAACAAAATAGATCTGTAACTTTCTATTCTCATTATATAATAGGATAATAGATAATGCAGATCAATCCTATCCTGTAAAACACATTGAAAAATAAGAATAAAATATCTATTTTAAAATTTTCATGGAAACAGTGAATACTTGATAAAAGAAGGAATTACAAAAGAGAGAGGAAAGAAGAGAGTGGAATAAAACAGAATGTAGAGAACTGAAGGTACACAAAAGCTTTAACCCTAAGGGCATTTCAAATGGGAGTAGGGATTAGTAGACATTTAACAGCCTATGGGCTTCCCTGGTAGCTCAGACTGTAAAGAACCTGGTTTGGGAAGATCTGCTGGAGAAGGGATAGGCTACCCACTCCGGTATTCTTGGACTTCCCTGATGGTTCAGATGGTTAAGAATCTGCCTGCAATGTGGGAGACCTGAGTTCTATCCCTGAGTTGGGAAGATCCCCTGGAGGAGGGCATGGCAACCCACTCCAGTATTCTTGCCTGGAGAATTCCACAGACAGAGGAGCCTGGCAGGCTATAGTCCACTGGGACATGAAGAGTCGGACATGACTGAGTGACAAAGCACACACACAGCACAAGGGGATTAGCAGAACATTTAACAACCTATGGTAGAGTAAGAACTGTACAAAAAAAGATCTTCATGACCCAGATAATCACGATGGTGGGATCACTGACCTAGAGCCAGACATCCTGGAATGTGAAGTCAAGTGGGCCTTAGAAAGCATCACTACGAACAAAGCTAGTGGAGGTGATGGAATTCCAGTTGAGCTAGTTCAAATCCCAAAAGATGATGGTGTGAAAGTGCTGCACTCAATATGCCAGCAAATTTGGAAAACTCAGCAGTGGCCACAGGACTGGAAAAGGTCAGTTTTCATTCCAGTCCCTAAGAAAGGCAATGCCAAAGAATGCTCAAACTACCACACAATTGCACTCATCTCACATTCTAGTAAAGTAATGCTCAGAATTCTCCAAGTCAGGCATCAACAATACGTGAACCGTGAACTTCCAGATGTTCAAGCTGGTTTTAGAAAAGGCACGGGAACCAGATCAAATTGCCAACATCCTCTGGATCATCAAAAAAGCAAGAGAGTTCCAGAAAAACATTTATGTCTGCTTTACTGACTATGCCAAAACCTTTGACTTTGTGGGTCACAATAAACTGTGGAAAATTCTTAGAGATTGGAATACCAGACCTCCTGACCTGCCTCTTGAGAAATCTGTATGCAGGCCAGGAAGCAACAGTTAGAACTGGACATGGAACAACAGACTGGTTCCAAATAGGAAAAGGAGTACGTCAAGGCTGTATATTGTCACTGTGCTTATTTAACTTATATGCACAGTACATCATGAGAAATGCTGGGCTGAATGAAGCACAAGCTGGAATCAAGATTGCCGGGAGAAATATCAATAACCTCAGATATTCAGATGATACCACCCTTATGGCAGAAAGTGAAGAAGAACTAAAGAACCTCTTGATGAAAGTGAAAGAGGAGAGTGAAAAAGTTGGCTTAAAGTTCAACATTCAGAAAACTAAGATAATGGCATCCGGTCCCATCACTTCATGGAAAATAGATGGGGAAACAGTGGAAGCAGTGTCAGACTTTATTTTTTGGGGCTCCCAAATCACTGCAGATGGTGATTGCAGCCATGAAATTAAAAGATGCCTACTCCTTGGAAGAAAAGTTATGACCAACCTAGACAGCATATTCAAAAGCAGAGACATTACTTTGCCAACAAAGGTCCATCTAGTCAAGGCTATGGTTTTTCCAGTGGTCATGTATGGATGTGAGAGTTGGACTGTGAAGAAAGGTGAGTGCCAAAGAATTGATGCTTTTGAACTGTGGTGTTGGAGAAGACTCTTGAGAGTCCCTTGGACTGCAAGGAGATCCAACCAGTCCATCCTAAAGGAGATGAGTCCTGAGTGTTCATTGGAAAGACTGATGCTGAAGCTGAAACTCCAATATTTTGGCCACCTCATGTGACGAGCTGACTCATTTGAAAAGACCCTGATGCTGGGAAAGATTGAGGGCAGGAAAAGAAGGGGACAGAGGATGAGATGGTTGGATGGCATCACCGACTCAATGGGGATGCGTTTGAGTAAACTCCGAGAGTTGGTGATGGACAAAAAGACCTGGTGTGCTGCAGTCCGTGGAGTCACAAAGAATGGGACACAACTGAGCTGAACTGGTGTAGATGGGACAGGAAACATAGTGGGCTGGGCAAGAGAAGACTTTCTTTACAGCAATATAAGATCCTCTGTTCTCCAGGATTCTCTGGGATTAAGGAGCCAGAAGTGCAGCAGACCACAGGAGTTACAGCCAAGGTCAAATCTATCATTTTCAAGCCTTCACCTTGGTTTATAGTGGACCCAATCTGCAGGTCAAAAAAGCTAATTCAAATCTCTGGAGAAAAAATATTATCACTTTAAACCTCAAATTGTTTCTGTAAATTATATTTCAAATAAAATAAGGCAGAGGAAGGAATTCTATGAGTGAGAATCAGCAGAAACAGAAAAGGACTTGATAATCTTAAAGAACTGAGATTGCTAGATCCAAACTGCAAAATACATATGCTGATCATGTACTATTTCTTGTTAATTTTGTTTCATTGATCTATGTGTTTTTCCTTCCACCTATATTGTCTTAATTACTGTAGCTATATATTAGAACTTTTACCAGGTCCCCCAACTTCACTCATCTTTTTCAAGACTGCTTTAGTTATTCTAAGATCTGTGCCTTACATATGCATTTTAGGTTAAATTTGTTTATGGTTATAAAAAATTTTTGCTGGATTTTTGAAAGGAGTGATACTAAATCTATAGATGAGTTTGAGGAGAGTTTACATCTTTACTATGTTGAGCCTTCTTATTCATGAATATGGTGTGTCTCTTCATTTCTTTAGATCTTCTTTGATTTCTTTCATCAGTTTTGTGGTTTTTGTGATAGAGGACATGCATCTTATACACATTTTATCAGATTTACGACTGAGTATATTTCATTTTTTTTGCGTAATTGTAAATGGTATCACCTTTTGATTTTGATTTCCACACATTCATTGTAGTATGTAGAAATGCAATTGACTTTTGTGTGTTGATCTCACATCCTGAAAACTTGTTAAACTCATTTATCATTTCTGAAAGTGTTTTTTAAAATGTAGCTTCCTTGAAATTTTCTATATAGATAATCACGCAGTTGGTAAATAGAGATATTTTATTTTTTCCATTCCAGTTTGTAAGATTTTTTTCTTGCCTTACTGTAGTGACTAGGACTTCCAGTATTATTTTGAATAAGAGCAGTGAAAACAGACAACCTAACTTTTTTCCTCTTGTCTGTGTCACTTTTTCTTGGCCTCCCTCTTACACAGATGTCTCCCATTTAGGCCACGTGGATAATCCAGAATAATCTCTCTATCTCAAGATCCTTAACTTAATCATATCTGCAAAGTCCTTTTTTTCTCAGTTCCTCATAAAAACTCATGTACTTATTTTTCACTCCTACTTCATTGCTATCAGTCTCTTAACAATCGAAACACAGTTTCATGCCATTTTTCAACTTAATCAAAACAGTATTTAAAGGTTTCTTCATGTCTTTGCAAAAGCCCCAAGTTAAACTGCATAGAAAAAGTCCAGGCTTACTTGTTTGACTTAGATTTCTAATTTAAAAACAGATACGCAATGATCAACAGACATTTACTGGATAGCACAGGAAACTATAGTCAATATCTTGTAATAACCTATAATGGAAAATAACTTCAAAAAAATAATATATGTGTGTATGTATAAGTCAACTATACTTCAATAATATATATATTCAATAATATATATATTAAGAGAAAAAAAAAAAAAAGAAAAAGACCAGGCTTTTCTTCCCCTTTGTGGCTGAGGCTTGCTATGAAATCAAGTATTTCTCCACATTCAGGACTTGAGCAGAGCCCGAGTACTGACACGATAGACATGCAAACACACATCGGCATCTTTGAAAGTTCACAACTTGAAGGTTTGTATGTAGGCACGCATGCTAAGTCTCTTCAGTCATGTCCAACTCTGTGACTCCATGGAATGTAGCCCACCAGGCTCCTGTCTATGAAATTCTCCAGGCCAGAAAATTGGAGTGGGTTGCCATGCCCTCCTCCAGGGGATCTTCCTGACCCAAGGGATCAAACCAGTATCTCTTATGTCTCCTGCATTGGCAGGTGGATTCTTTACCACAAGGGACCCCTGGGAAGCCCTCATATGAAGGGGACTTCCTGTATTCCACACTGTCATTGTCAATGTTACTATTATTGATAAGTGATTGGCGTTCACTGGTGTGAGGCACGTGGATGTGAAATGTGCAGTGTCTCAACCAACACAGATGCAAAGACGAACCGCTTTACAGGACAGGATGGCTGGGAAGAAGTATGAGAGCCCGGCTGCCCTGCTGGGTCTGACCGACAATGAGGCTTCTCCCTTTAACTGCTTCTGTAAATGTCCTCTTTCAAGTCTGATTCATTTCACTTTCATCCAGAAATTACACTGCAGATGGTATTACTAATTACTCACTTTGTTCATAAATTGACTGCTTCTGGGAAAATTTTAATATAAATATAATATATAATGTAAATATATAATAGAAAACAAAACCTTGTAAACAAGTTATGCATTGCCACTGCTTCCCTGTGGGACCCAGGGTCATTCAACCCCTCTGGGTGCAGGGTTTCTCGGGATATCTACTTCGATGCTCTCTAATCACTGGCTTCCTGCTCTCATTTTCAGGTGCAAGTCGTGAAGGCAAATGCTCTATGATTCCACACACAGTTTTTTATCTTTTTCTTTTTAAAAAAATTATTTATTTTTAATTGAAGGATAATTGCTTTACAATATTGTGTTGGTTTCTGCCAAACATCAACATGAATCAGCCATAGGTATGTCGCCTCCATCTTGAATCTCTCTCCTACCTCCCAATCCAACCCTCCAGGTTGTTACAGAGCCCCAGTTTGAGTTCCCTGAGTCATACAGCAAATTCTCACTGGCTATCTATTTTACATATGATGGAGAATGTAGCTTCCCCTGACCACAGGAAAAGTCAGAAAGTCAAGTCCTCAATGAGCTGGCCTTGGCAGGAGCTCCCAGCCTTCACGTCCCCAGGCCACTCGCAGGCTCCCAGCCTGTCTTCTCTCACTCCTCGGGGTCTTTGCCCGCTGCTGCCCTTGGCCTTGCAGCCTCCCCAGCCTCCCCTTCTCTGCACTGTTCTTACAGGGCTTCAGGACTAGCTGGGCATCCTTCCTCTAAGTCTTCCACCCCTAGCCCAGCATAGGTGGTCCCACCATGAATTCCCCTTATGCATCCTCTTAGGAATTAGGATTGAGTCTGTAACTAGTCTGGAATTCCTGAGAGTGGGGATGGGCCTTGCTTCTCCTCGAGGTCTATGTAGCACCCAGCCCAAGACTTGTGAACCATGGGTGAATATCAGCGTCTTGCCACACTCCTGCCCACTCCTGCACTGGACACTCCTGCCAGTCTTGGCAAAGCCCCAGACTCTCAGTTACTGGGAGAAACTGTCACAAAACATTTCCTTAAAAAAATAAAATCGAATAACTCTTTGCCCAAAGGCTGCTCCTAATTGCATGAGGAATGGTTTTCCTTACATAATTCTCACTCCTGTCCTCTGTGTTAGCTGAGACAGTGTGTCTCAAGCTTGGAGGAGTTCTGGAGTCAAGAGCTGTAGTCCCCAAGCCTCTGAAAGCATCTCACATTTCTGGAATGGAAAAATGCCCACCTGGTCAGTTTCCTATATTCTGAGTTTATCGTTTGAACAAACTTTGAAATGTACTTAGATTTTTTTTTTTAGGTCCTGTTTTGTTGCCGTTTTGCTTCTTGCTTTAAAAATCGTTTTCAAGGCGACATGGATCAGGTCAGTCACTAATTTCATTTCATACATTTTCCATTAGCTTAACGCCGGGTGGCCGGCTCTGCTGGAGCAGAGGAAGTTAATGTGATAACATCGTGTAAGAGGAGGAAGCCTGTGTAGGATCAGCTTGCCCATAACCCATGTCCCTGATAAGTGGCTACATCCAGAAAAGAAGAAAGCGCTGACTTCTGTTTGCTGAGTAATTCCCCTTCTGAAGCATGGACAAGCGAGAGGTGGCACCTGGGACATTGTGAGTGGTCACTGGTGGTAGCTCATCCTTTGTAGATATTTCTGAGATTTTGTGGGAGGGGAGAGGGGTTGTCATCATTATCTCATCATTTAGCATTCTGGGATTTTTTAAATTGTTTTTAAAAGATATATTAGTTTTTTCATTATGGCCAAAATCAAATTAGTACACACTAAATGGCTTAAAACAACGCACACTTATTATCCTATGGTTCTGCAGGTCAGAAGTCCACACTGAGGCTCTTTGGGCTGAAATCAAGTGGTTAGCAGGGCTGTATTTCTCTATGGAGGATCTGGGGGAGAGTCTATGTCCTTGTTGTTATAGGCTGATTTTGTAACCCAACTACCCTCTCCCCCCGATCAAAGGCAGTATATTGAAGTGCTAACTATCATGACCTCAGAATGTGAGCTTATTTTGGAATAGAATGTCAGTAGCCATTGTGGATGTTCAGTCGCCGTGTCTGACTCCTTACGATCCCATGGACTGCAGCATGCCAGGCTTCCCTGTCCTTCACCATCTCCCATATTTTGCTCCAATTCATCTCCATTGAAAGTCAGTGATCTTATCTAATCATCTCATCCTCTGCTGCCCTCTTCTCCTTTTGCCTTCAGTCATGCCCTGCAAGTAAGATGAGGTCATTGGATGGGCCCTTCTCCAATATGACTATGTCATTATAAAAAGGAAATCTGGATGCAGACATACACACACACACATGGAGAAGCCATGTGAGGACTGCAGTTATGCTTCCACAAGCCAGGGAACCATCAGAAGGAGAAAGAGCTGGAAGAGAGCCTTCTTAGTGCCTTTGAAGGGAGCACAGGCCTGTCTGTTGCATTATCACAGACTTCCAGCCTCCAGAACAGTGGGATAATCAATTTATTTCACTTAAGCCATCAATTTGTGGTGTCTGTTACAGCAGCCCTAGCCAACCTCGCATTTATCTTTGTCAGCTCTAGAGGCCATCCAGGCTTCCCAGGTGGCTCAGTGGGTAAAGAATCCACCTGCAATGCAGGAGACATAGGAGACACTGGTTGGATCCCTGGGTTGGAAAGATGCTCTGGGGAAGGGCATGGCAACCCACTGCAGTATTCTTGACTGGAGAATTCCCATGGACAGAGGAGCCTGGTGGGCTACAGTTCATGCAGTCACAAAGAGTTAGACACATGTAGGAGATATGTCTGTGTGGAATGCACTGCTTATGTTAAGTTCACTCAATTGTAAAGTCATCCGATAGTGATGGTACCATTGTCCCCGATCCCCAGGAAAAATGGGGGCATCAAAGGAGAGAAAGATGCTCAGAAAGATACTAACCTCTCCTCTTTCACAATTTTGCTTAGAACCAGTTATAGCATTGAGACCCATTCTAAGGAAAAGTGAGAAGGAGAAATTCAACCCTGAACACCCACTCCAGGCCAGGCCCAGTGGGAACGCGTGGCCATATTTTCACATCCGCTCTTCACACCAACCCTCTGCCCTGGTGATCTCTGCCCAGTTACAAGGGAGGAACCTAGGCTAGAGACCTAAGCCTCCTCACTCCACTACGTGGATCATCCAAGATAACGTGGTCTCAAGAGGAGAAGCAAAATTAGAAGCGAAGGACCCAACGAACTAGTCAGTCCACTAAACATTGACTGTGACCCCATTCTGTAGAAGCCAGAGGTATGTTTGTTGTGATGCTCATTATTGGGTTTAAGGGTTTTAAAGATAGAGTGTAATTCTAAGTAGGGGCTTCCCAGGTAGCTCAGAGGTAAAGAATCTGCCTGCCAACTCAGGAGACACGGATTCAATCCCTGGATCAGGAAGATCCCCTGGAGAAGGAAATGGCAACTCACTTCAGTATTTTTGCCTCGAGAATCCCATGGCGAGAGGAGCCTGGCAGGCATGGGATCACAAAGAGTGAGACACAACTGCGTGACTGAGCATGATAGAGCACAATTCTAAGTGACAAATTCTCACTTTAAATATTTCCACAATGTTCCTACAAGACTAGAGGGCTTGATCCTTGCAGACAGACAAATCTCCCCACAACAAAAAGAATATTAGAAATGTTTGCTGAAGTAAAAATAACTTTCAAGGATAATGTGTATAGTCTGATGAACACCCCCCCCCAATTTCTTCCATAATTAAAAGGAAATTTTTCAGCTCAGCCAAAGTAGTGGAAATGTACCTAATGAAAATTCTGTTGGACCATTTCCATTTTCTTGGTCTGTTGTAACACAGAGTACTAAACGTAAGTGCAAACACTACATCTTCCTGGAGATACTGTTGTATCTTGTCTTCCTTGAAAATTAAGGTGATTATTTGCTTATGAAACGATTTATTTCTGCAGTTGATAAACCATGGTCTGGAAAGCCTTGGACCTTGAGCCATTTAATAACCTTTACAAAAGCTTATTTATTTTAGCTGAGACATGGTTGTTCTTAATTACATATTTTCATGAATTGTTATCATCTCTAAATCCATTGGGTTGTTTCCAGTGAACAGTTTCTTCTTCTTCTTACATGTTTTATTTGTTTATTTGTGTGTGTGTTTTCTTTTTCTTTCTTTTTAAATTTATTTTTGAACAATTTCTTCTTAATGTGTCTGGTTACATCTGCTTGGGTCCTGAATGCCAGCCCAAACAATCTCTCCTTCCTCCCATTTCATTCCCTACCTGCCCCCACTCCCCACATACATACATTCCTGTCATCCAGTCCTCCTAAATCATTTCCAAATGCAGGATGTTTTCCTCAGTCTCCGTCTTTAGAGCATCCCCTCCTCACCTGCCCCTCCCCAAGCCAGGTCCTAAGCCCACGGTGATTCATTTTGGAAAGACTTTTCTTAAAAAAAGATAATACTGTCACTCCACATCCAATCCATCTCTGAGCTGTCCCAATTTACATCCTAAAAGTGTTTCTCTAACCCCACCTCTGCTCCATCTCTCCCACCATGGCCGTAATGTTTCACCTGAACAATTGTAATAACCCCCAACACGTCTGTCTTCCCTTTTGCCATTATGATCATCTCATATTCATCTCCATTCAGTTCCCAGGTTTATTGTCCAAAGCAGAAATGTGGCTGATGTCATTCATCTACTAAGTCTCTTTGATGTACGTGTCGTTCATCGAGTCATCCCTCAAACTGTTTGAAACTTACTGGATTCTGTGGAGGAACCTCTCAGGATGGGAAAGAACTGGAGTGTGGGGGTAGCTCCTGGGGACTGCTGATGCTTCAGCTTTCATGAAACATTTCTTCCTTTAACGTGAAAAGTCCTCTTCATCTGTTTTGTAATGTGCATCAAAGATTTCATTGAAGATAAATGGGTTAAAACAGCTGGAGAGCCTGGACTTCCAGCAAGCACACACACCTCAGGGGCCCAAAACCTGTCCCATCCTGGCCACCTTCTGATTCACTCACCTGTTTTGCCCACTGGGGACACTCTGGGAACTGATGAGTGTTCCCTGTGCATGCCGTGTCATTCTGTGCTCTTCAATCTTTGTATGTGCTGGTCCCTAGATCCCTGCCTGTCTCCCCATTTTTCAGTCCTCTCTGAAGCATCAGCCCAGGTACATCCCTCCCAGGCAGGCTTACTAAGAGTCCTAAGCTGGGGAAATACTGTTGGTGTTTGGCTCTTCTCTCCTGCTTGGTAGTGTGCTTTGTAATTTTTGATTGGAGGCTAGATATTACATATTAAATTTTGTAAATGTTCTGAAGTTGTTTTGGGGTCTCCTAGAATGGTTAAGTTTTTCTCTGGAAGGTAGATAAAAAACAAGCATTCTGCAAGTTTGGGGCTTATTTTCAGTGTGTGTTCAGTCACTCCTCGGTTGTGTCTGACTCTTTGTGACCCACCAGGCTTCTTGTCTTCCCAGGCAAGAATACTGGAGTGGGTTGCCATTTCCTTCTCCAGGGGATCTTCCCAACCCAGGGATGGAATCCATGTCTCCTGCACTGGCAGGTGGGTTCTTTATCCACTGAGCCATCAGGTTTATTAGGGCCAGTCTATTTCTGTGGCAGGAGTCTATTTAATTCAGGTTACTTCATCATAATCAGAGCAAGAAGTGTGTCTGTTTAGTTTTGGCTTGCATATCATGTAACATATTGATTCGTACTATCATATGAGTTGTTATACATTGTGCATATCATATTTGTGTTGCTAGAGAAGACTTCTGAGATCCCTTGGACAGCCAGTCAATCCTAAAGGAAATCAACCCTGAATATTCATTGGAAGAACTGATGCTGAAGCTGAAGCTCCAATACTTTGGCCACTTGATGCAAGGAGCTTGCTCATTGGAAAAGGCCCTGATGCTGGGAAAGATTGAGGGCAGGAGAAGGAGGTGGCAGAGCATGAGATGGTTGGATGGCATCACCAACTCAATGGACAGGAGTTTGAGCAAACTCAGGGAGATAATGAAGGACAGGGAAGCCTCTCATGTTGCAGTCCATGGAGTTGCAAAGAGTCAGATATGACCTAGAGACTGAACAACAGCAACATATTGTATTATCTGAGTTTATAGGCATAAAAGCTGCCATTTGAGTATATAAACAAAACCCTGGGAAAAAGATAGGAGCCCACATACTAGAATTAGAAGTTAGCAAGTTCAAGGTTTTTAAAATTCTCCCTGACACAGAGCAGGATGGGTCTCAAGACCAGTGATGGTATAGAGCCAAGAGGTAGGAGAGAAACTACCTCAAATATTTGAATTAGTGCCCGACTAACACACACACACACACACACACACACCAATTATCCAAGGTGGTGGAACTTCTCATTTGTTTACCACATTTTCATAGTTTATTTGGCCCATCCTTTCCAAATTTTGCTATTTTTTACAAAGATGTTCTTCAGACTTTCAAGTTCTTTTTTACATTGTGGAAAATATATTTGTATGTACTATTTTGGAAAGACTCCAAATGCTGTGGAAAATTAAGATAAGTTGCATTTCTTTGCTTTCATTTACAAGTCTCTACTATTCATCATTCATCTTGACATTATAACATCTTGACATTATGTCTTTATAAAATAGTTAATTATCTTCCAGATAATTAACCAAATAAATCAAGTTCATTATCTATCCATCTTATGTTACATTATTAAAACTCTATATCTAGTTTACTTTCCATGACTCCTTTAGAACATACTGGACCTTTTGAGTTTTATCATAATTGGTGGCTAAGCAACACAAGAAGATGCCAAGAAAGCCAATCAATGCCCAAACCATGAAGCCCAGGAGCCCAAACCCATTTCCATTTATTATTAACAATTATTAATAAAAAACTATTACTAAAACACACAAAAGAGCAAGTCACACAACACAGATAAATTGCATTATCCTTGTGTGAGGCACAACTGCTAAATTTCTCAACAAAGAGGGAAGAAACTTCACTGTCAGTGCAGGCATATTTAATAACTCTATGTTTTCCCCTTTTCAATGTATTTCCCACTATATATACCTTGCCAATAAGATCATAATCTGAACCACAATTTTATTTCAAAAGAAAAGAAGATGGAGACGGATAAGGATTTTAATGATGAAACAAATATTATAAGATGGATTTTTCTGATATTTATCCAACACATAATAGAAGCTGCAGATCTAAGCAACTTTTTGGGGGTGGGGAGGAGGGGAAACATGACACTTAAAAGGTAGAACAAAATGCAGTTTTATTTGCAAATGAGGGAAACCTCAGACAGAACACATCACTGAAGTGATCAGGCTAGGTTCTTTATATTTAAGATTAAAAAAATTTGTTTAAGAAAATAACTTGAGCAGCTTTATAGTCTCATTCTTTGGATGTTCTGGTTTTTTACAAACCCAAAGATATGTTAAAGTTGAAGTGTTAAAAAAAAAGAAACTTGAAAATGACTCTGTCAGCAGTAGACAATGCACATTTAAAAGAAGAGAGAGAGAGAGGAGACCTGGGAAAATTGGATTATGGTAATTATTCATTATTTGCTTTCATACTGCTTGTGCCTTTCTAAAATTATCTGCACATCCTTGTTTTCCTTCGCGGTGTCAGATGTGCTGTGGGCACCCTGGTGTCTGCTGGCTTCCTCTGAGCCCCCGTCCCAGACAATCTCCTGACCTCTGAGATAATGAATCTCTCCTTCTTCCACCTGGTTTCCGTGCAAAAATGAACCTGTTTTCCCACCACTACATGGTTTCTTGTCCACTTTTCTGAATTACTAAGAATAAAAAGACTCATCTAGGTCCTGATAACTCTTTGGTTTTTTCTCCTATTCTTCCAAATGGTTTGCTTTGTTGAAAATGGTTTTGTGAAGGTGTGTTTTGCATAAAATTTGCCTTAATTTACAAATAAAGTAATAAAATCTTTAAAATGTGTAACTGTCCTATTGAGGGAAATACCATATGGAACAAAGGATTTTACTAAAGAATAGGAAGGACACATCTAGAGCATCTAACACAGGGCTTTGCACACAGGATCCCAGGTAACTGTGAGGGTGCAAGAATGCCAAAGTCTAAGTTCCATCTTGTGGCCCTGCAGACTAGCTTAGGCTCTGGGAATAGTCATAATGACACCTAAAGAACATGCTTGTGAATCTTAGTAGCAATAGCAATATCATATATTCACTGTAAGGCTCTTCAATGTAAAAAAAATGATGTTTACATATGTTTGATAGTTTAACTTTCAGAACAAATGTACAGTCCTGGTTTGGGGCAGGAAGTAGTGATTTTTAAGATATTTTATATTAATATACAAAAGTAATACACAATATGTATACATATGCTCATAAACTAGTCAAACAATCTAGAAACACATGGAGTAAAAAGTGGCAGTCTCCTCAGCCCTCTTCTTGCCCATCCTTTCCCTAGAGATAAGCATTGTTCAACAGAATGTATGATTAAGTATAATTTGGGGAAAGTGGAACACTATTCTCTACAGCTGAAAGAATTTTGCCAGATAACTTGAGAAATGATTACTCAAGTGTCACTAGCTAATTTTTCCAGACATGGTGACATTCAGCCTCCTAGAGAGTTAAAGGAAGGGCAGAGGCAGTTAAGAGATTTCATTTTTCTGAAGGATGTACAAAAAAGCTTACATTCGAGTTTCCTATTGAAAGTAATTCCACAAGCATTCAGGAAGGCTTCACTGTAATTCAAATTTAATCAGTCTTGTTTCAAATGAAGTCCCTTCCCAAGTTCCTCAAGTGAGGCCATGTCAAGAGGAAGACATCAAGATGAAATTGGGGTGATCGAGGCTGGAGCCCTGCCCTCTTGTGCAGAAATCAAGCTGGTCCTCTACACAGTGCCAAGAGGACAGACCTCACTGCATCGGAAGGGGCTACTTCTGGGGCAAAGGGTGGAGGAAGCATGGTGGGTGCATGAGAAGTGGGACGACACAAAGGAGGTAGGAAGGAATTCTCTGCCCCACTCCCCTCTTTTTCTTTCCCTTTTAGAGAGCAAGGGAAGTCTTTGGGGTACAGAATGCAGAAACAGTGATTTTGTTGGCAAATGAAGTGCTGGAGCTATGCTATAAGAGGCCAACCACCTCAGTAGATGACAGGCTTGTGCATATCTTGGATCCACCATGCTGCAGATGTCAAGGATGTGCTGAGAACTACCACTGACTTTCTACGTGTATCCAACTCCACAGTCAACGTGACTTGAGGTCTCTCTGGAGCCCTGTCAAGCTGGAGCTGAGACTCTGGAGAAGAGGGCTGAGCAGAGAGGGAAGCCAGTGAAGGTGAGGGCAAGAGGAGAAAGGTGGAGAGACAAAGGACCACTGGAGTTTTGAGATGCATCCTGGGATGTAGAGCAGGGTCTCCACTCCGTCCTCTGGACTCAGGGTACTCACAGTCAGCTTATCTTTTCTTGGGAGTAGACCTGGTCTGTGGGGCCCTCCAGACACTGAAGACACCACCCAGAAGGACACACACAGTATCCTGTACAATCACTCCTCGAGCCAACAAACATTCCTGCTGTCTAACCTTAAAGCTGATATGAAGGACCGGTGATCCCTGTAAATGATAAAATATAGTCATTCTCAACAGGCAGGTATAGCAGGAAAAAATTGCAAGTGTTAGAGAAGCAGGCAGATACACAGCCATGTGGGCAAATGGTAACTCTAAAGAGCTTGTGTCTGCGTGTGTGCTCAGTTTTGTCTGATTCTTTGTGACCCCACGGACTGTAGCCTGCCTGGCTCATCTGTCCATGGGATTCTCCAGGCAAAAATGCTGGAGGGGGTTGCCATTTTCTACTCCGGGGGATCTTCCCAACCCAGGGATTGAAACTGCATCTCCTGCATTGGCAGGAGAGTGCATTACCACTGAGCCACCTGGGAAGCCCCAGATGTATGGGGTGGTTTATGTTAAACAAGACCTTTGATAATCAAGGAAAATGAATCAAGCTTAAGCTGCAGAAGTGACTGCAAGTACACAGCAAATGCACCATTCATCACAAATATCACTTAAATGGAAACAGCGTCCAAGAGTATGGACACAATTGTGATTGCTTTCCTCTTGGGGACAGAATGAGGGCATTCGCTTGGACCATGTGTGTGTGTGTGTGTGTGAGGAAGAGTTGGTATAGCCCGCCTGCCCCCATCCTTTGAAAGTGTCAGTCGCTCAGTCATGTCCAACTCTTTGTGACTCCATGGACTATAGCCCACCAGGCTCCTCTGTCCATGGAATACTCCAGGCAAGAATACTGGAGTACAGGCTGCCATTCTCTTCTCCAGGAGATCTCCCCAACCCAGGGATTGAACTCCCATCTCCCACATTGCAGATAGATTCTTTACCCTCTGAGCCACCAGGGAAACTGTCCTTTGAAGATGGGCTAGCAAAGCTGGCCTTTACCTGGTGCCAGGGCCTTGGTTATCAGGAACACTGCCATCATTCTCTCAATGAGAGTAGGAGGGGCTCAGTAAGAACCACTGAACTGTTTACACAAACAATGTGGTTTGTGTTGAACACTCGCTTTCCTTTTGGGAGTCCAGGTTTGGGTGTATTCTAGACAAGGGGGACCCATGAGACCAGCCCCCAGTAGAAACCCTGAGCCTGAGTCTATGATGAGGTTCCCTGGTCGGGAGCATTTCACACAAGCTGTCACACCACATTTCTGATTGAAACGCATGTGGACACAGCTTCTGTGACTCCACTGGGGGAAGAAGCTGTACCTGGTCTCCCCTGACTCCTCGCGGGTGTGTCTCCCTTTGATGGTGCTGTTTTATATTCTTCCCCGGAATCCGTTTTAGTCAGAATACAACTGTGTGTCAAGCCCTGTGGCCGCTGCTCGTCAACAGTCAAACCTGGGCATGCTTCTGGGCCCCCTGACCCACTCTGGCAGTCCGCATCCTCAGGAGCTCGTGTTCCCTCTGGCAGGAGTGTCTTTGATATTTCATACAAGAGGACAGGGTTTCCTGTGCCAGACAGGCCCTGCTTCCTCATCCACCTCCCTTCTGGGAGGATGTGTCTCTATCTGCCACAGGCCCCATGAAGACTGTATCCGTGGGTGTGGCCCTGCTACTCTGGACTGAACACTGACTGGACTAAGGGTGGACATCTGACCCCAGCTGTGACCATCAAATTTCTTCTTCCAAGTTTGCAGGAGTGTATTCAGAGCCAGCGGAGAAGGCAATGACAACCCACTCCAGTCCTCTTGACGGAGGAGCCCGGTAGGCTACAGTCCATGGGGTTGCTAAGAGTCGGACGACTGAGCTACTTCACTTTCACTTTTCACTTTCATGCATTGAAGGAGGAAATGGTAACCCATTCCAGCATTCTTGCCTGGAGAATCCCAGGGACAGAGGAGCCTAGTGGACTGCCCTCTATGGGGTCGCACAGAGTCGGACACGACTGAAGTGACTTAGCAGCAGCAGCAGCATTCAGAGCCAGATTCAGTTAGATACTGAAGGAAATGGGAGGATCATTAAGAACCCTTTTCTTTCTGCCTGCCCTTACCCTGCCTGACTTGTTCAGTGTGTGTCTTTTCCTGAGGAAGGCCTTTAGTTCCCCTGCTTCACAGAACTATCTTACCTCCTATTTCCCCTTCTTTAACATCGCTCGCGTATCACTGAACTGGCTTATCAGAAGATCCCTCTCCTCTTAAACTATTTATTTTATTTATTTGATTGCACCAGGTCTTAGTTGCAGCACTCAGGATTGTTAATCTTCATTGCAGCATGTGGGCTCTTAGTTTCAGCATGTGGAATCTTAGCTCCCTGACCAGGGATCAGACGCCAGCCCCCTTGCATTGGGAGCATAGAGTCTTAGCCACTGGACCACCAGGGAAGTCCCTCCCTGTCCACTTGACAGGAAGACTGAAAGAGTTTGTGTCCAGGTTGTTAGCCCTGCAGCTTTAGGTCACATTAGGAACTAAGAAAATAGTTGTGGAACAAATTATTGAGTAATGCCTGCCCTCCAGGGCCATCCTGGGTGAAACCCTTGCAATGTCTTTTTTGCTACAGATAAAAATCTCAAGATTGATTCACCTCTGCAGTGAATTTCTTACATCTGTGCATTTTTGGTGTATAGGGATTTTTTTTTAAAGGTCAATCCGAAAGTGTAAAATTTTTTTCAGAAAAAAAGTGAGGTGCAATCTGACTCCACATGGCTCATACTGTGGACATGAAATATTTTAGCTGACAATGCTAGGTAAACCCAACGTTGGGGATTTTCAACTTTATGAAGTATAGCTAATAACTTTTGAAAAGTGTGAAAAAGTCATATTAGAGAATGAAAGGTCTAACATTGAAAAAGAGAGTTGGTTTTCAGTAGGTTCAAGTTCATTAAGTATCTGGGGTTCTTTAATAGGCCCCTGGTGACTGCAGTGGAATGGCAATCAGCTGCATCCATCTTGAAATTTATCACAAAAATATAAGTACTTTACTCACAGATATGAGTGTAGTGTGGTATTGAGGGCAGGATACTAGGCAATGCAGGAGCAGTGCATTGATATCAGGGCCTCACTTACTTCTGCTGGATAAATCAGACTTTCAGTCACACAGAAATTCAAAACCTGGGCTTCTAGCTCTTCACTCAGAGGAGTGGATTGACTAAATGATGTAAGCATTTCATTATAAACCTTTAACCTGTAATTCTGTTTATACCCCTGCTAGATCATTTGAGTTCCCCTTCACAGCTTCATTTACTTCAGTGGACAACATTTACTAGGTCCTGGTTATAACCAGGTGATGCTCTGGATACTAGCATATCTAGTATCTAGCAATAAAAACAAGATGGATACAGGACTTCCCTGGTGGTCCAATGGTTAAGAATCCATCTTCCAATGCACGGGATGCAGGCTTGATCCCTGATTGGGGAGCAAAGATCTCACAAGCCATGGAGCAACTAAGCCCGTGTACCACAACTACTGAGCCTCTGCTCTACAGCCCAGGAGCTACAACTACTGAACCCACATGCCGCAACTACTGAAGCCTGCATGGCCTAGAGCCTGTGCTTTGCAAAACAAGACAAGCCCACACACGATAACTAGAGAGAAGCCCCTGAAAGCCACAACTATGACCCAGCACAGCCAAATAAATAATAATAACACACACAGACAGATGCTTCCTGAATGTGGTGAGGTTCATCCTCTAGTACAAAAGACAGGAGCAGAAACATAATAAGGATGAATTTGTAGAAGAAATAAAATAGTGTGACATAAAAACGTTACGACTTTTAAAATCACAGTTGGCAAAACAACTCTGTCCTGTGTGTCAAGAAGTACAGCCACAGTCCACCCCAGTGCTGCTGTGTCCATCTCCTAATAGGATCTTTCTAATATGGTTTTATGGCTTTTACAGTAATGGAGAATGGCAAATTATGCTTCAACCACAGGCAGAATCAAGTTAACGCATGCTGTGATTGTTCATCTTAAGCAGTTGCTTAACTATTAATTGATGGTGAGGGATCAGAGTGCAGAGTCATGTTGCCAGGCTTCAGGGAGAATGGCCAGTAACTCAGTAGCAATTTACCATCTAATATAATTAAGTTTGATTTTCTACTCTAAAACTCTTGCCAAATAATGCCTTCTTTTGCCACACTTAATGATTTGTGTCTGAGAAACCCTGTGTATCATTTTGGAAGCTTATGGAGTTAATTATTTCATTAAATGTATTGACATAATCTTTCCTCAATAACGGATACAGTCAGTTATAATTATGTAGAATGTTCTCTTACAGAATTTCAAAATTTTAGCTCGCACTAATTTACACAGTCAACATGTCAATAAGGAGATTATACAATGCCTTATTTTCTCTGAAATGAAATGTTCGTAAGAATAGGAATAGACTGACCTAATTTATATTATAAAGAAAATTATAAAGAAGGCTGAGCGCCAAAGAATTCATGCTTTTGAACTGTGGTGTTGGAGAAGACTCTTGAGAGTCCCTTGGACTGCAAGGAGATCCAACCAGTCCATCCTAAGATCAGTCCTAGGTACTCATTGAAAGGACTGATGTTGAAACTGAAACTCCAATACTTTGGCCACCTGATGCGAAGAGCTGACTCGTTTGAAAAGACCTGATGCTGGGAAGGATTGAGGGCAGGAGGAGAAGTGGACAACAGAGGATGAGATGGTTGCATGGCATCACCAACTCAGTGGACATGAGTTTGAGTGAACTCCGGGAGTTGGTGATGGACGGGGAGGCCTAGTGCACTGGGGTCCATGGGGTTGCAAAGAGTCAGACACGACTGAGCGACTGAACTGAACTGAATTTAGTTTTTTCTTTATTACAGAATTGTTTCAAAAATGGTGTTCCAGATTTGAAATTCTGATTTTATTTTCCTTACTATATCATGGGAGTAAGAGTACGAAATAGGGGACTTCCCTGCTGGTTCAGTGGCTAAGACTCCATGCTACCAATGTAGGGGGCTCCAGTTCAGTCCCTGGTCAAGGAAATAGATCCCACATGCCAAAACTAAGACCCAGCAGAGTCAAATAAATATTTGTTTTTTAAAGAGTAAGAAATAGAAGGGGTCACTTTTGTCACTCCCCCCCCCATCGTATAGCAATATAAGCTTCACTTTATGCCAATAACCTCCCCTTGGTAATCTTTGCAATGTGCTGTGCTTAGTTACTCAGTCCTGTCTGACTCTTTGCAGCCCCATGGACTACAGCTCGCCAGGCTTCTCTGTTCATAGGATTCTCTAGGCAAGAATACTGGAGTGGATTATAGAAGAGTGAAAAAAGAGGTGGGCCTCCCAGCTTCTGAATTCTGTTTATCTTCCCAGTGTCACAGTGATAAAGAATCTGCCTGCCCATGCATGAGACACAAAAGACATGAGTTCCATCCCTGGGTTGGGAAGATCCTCTGGAGTAGGAAATGTGAACCCACTCCAGTATTCATGCCTGGGAAATCCAATGGACAGAGGAGCCTGGAGGACTACAGTCCAAAGGGTCCCAAAGAGTCAGACACAACTGAGCACACACAGACACACACAGACACACACACACACACACACACACGCACACACAAACACCCATAGCATTTTACCAAGCTTGTAACTGACATCAATACCATTTTCTGCTCAAATCCACCCTTCGGTACCAGCGTACTTGGGAAGTAGAAAATATTTTCTGAACATTTTTCAGACATTCTTTTCCAAAAATAAGAACAGAATTCCCATCTTCCAGATGGAAATATTGGAACTGTCTCTGATTCTTCCCCTCTGTTACTATTCATTTAGTCACTGTGTCTTACTTTATCCAGAGATTTTCTCAGCTTTTTTCCTCTGCTCTCAGCACATCTCCTGCCCTCTCACTCACCTACCACTCTCTCCTTAGTTTGCTTGTTGGCTCTAAGCCCCTCATCCGGCCTCCAGTCTGTTTCTCCTCTCCAAGGCATCGAGCACAATGGGAGGGACAGGGAGGAAGCAGCAGAGAGGGCCCTTCCTTAGACAGAAAGAGTTGAGAAATTAGTGTCAGGTCTTTGAATCCAAATGAAATGATAAACGGTCCCTTCGTTTATTACTAAGTAATTGTAATATTACTGATGATTTGCTTGTTGATGTCCCTTTCTAGTTCTTAGTGTCATCCTCCCCCTTAGGACAAAAAGTTCCAGTAAAACCTAAGACACTTAAGTCTGAAGCACAAAACGATCCTGTCAAACGGTGCTGTCTCTAGGGACAATAAAAAGAAAGACTGAGCAACCTTTATAGACTCAAGAGGAGAGCAATGCAACATCCTTCATTCTAATTCAGGTTGATCCAAACTCAGCGTTCTCATTAAAATTCCTTCTACATTTTTACAATATATAGTGCTACCAAGGTTAGAGAGGAATGTGCCCATAACTAATTATCATATGTCAAGGGGTTGATTATGATCTTTATAGATTTTTTAGGCCAATTTTTCAACTTGATTTTGTCCATATCACTATTGGGGCATATTTCACAAAAAGAGATAAGGTTGGGAAATGGATGTAAAATCCTGAAAGTTTTCATGGGGACAGATATGGAAACCTATTGCTAAATTAATGTTTGGAAGAATCCGAAGTTCCAATTACTCATGCCTCGTTAGTAACCTCATCACTACTGGTAATTAAGCATTGGTTTAAAGTAATAAGTCAAAGAACTGCACTGAAGTGATCAAGTTGTGCTCTTTGACTGGCGATGTGGTTCTGAATAATTCATTTTCCATCCACCTTTTTCCTGAGACTTTGAGGAGAAAGCTAATCTCATTAATTTGAATCTTCTTTTGTGGATTTAAATAACAAGATGATGTTAAAATGGAATCTAGGCAATACAACTCTACAGACCTTTCCAGAATGACAACATAAGGAATATAAAATGAACAGTCTCAGAGGGTGTGTTTAATCTCTTTTTCAATAATAGGCTTCCCTGGTGGCTCAGATGGTAAAGAATCCTCCTGCAATGCGGGAGACCTGGGTTTGATGCCTGGGTTGGGAAGATCCCCCTGAAGGAGAGCATGGCAATACAGTATTCTTGCCTGGAGAATCCCCATGGACAGAGGGGCTTGGTGGACGACAGTTCATGGGGTTGCAAAGAGTCAGACATGACTAAGCATGCATCCGCACACAAGGATGTAACAGCTTATGCATGCATGCTCAGTCATGTCTGACTCTGTGTGACCGCATGGACTGTAGCCCGCCAGGCTCCTCCATCCATAGGATTCTCCAGGCAAGAATACTGTAGTGGGTTGCCATTTCCTTCTCCAGGGGATCTTCCCCACCCAGGGATTGAACCCAAGTTTTTGGCATCTCCTACATTGGCAGGTGGATTCTTTACCACAGGTGCCACCTGGGAAGCCCAATTTGGTGCCATTAAATAACATAAGAATGGGGGAGAGAACTTCCTTTATAATATAACCACCTCTTGCTTGGGGAGCCCAGAGGCCCTCCCTCCATGGGAAGGAAGTTTATTTGTGTCATTTGCCATTGAAGCTGGCACTCCCCATGTAGAGTGGTCCAGGATGGGCTGTGTCAGATGTGTGGGCAGAGGTGGGCAGTCAGGGCAGGTGCAGGTCTGAGGAGGCTGCGCATCCCCTCCAGGCAGCTGAGAACCTCCTTCCTAACAGAGCTCAAGTGCAGGCACTGTGGACCCGTGGAAACTGTTATGGTTGTGGACTGAATGTATGTCCCCCAGATTAACATGTTGAAGTCCTAACCCCTAATGTGATTGCATTTGAAGTGGGGCCTGGAAAGAGGTAATTCAGGCTAAATGAGGTCATCAGGATGAGGATTTGTATTAGCTCAGCTGCTCTTAAAAATATCACAGGCTGGGTCTTAGGCAACAGACATTTATTTCTCACTGTTCTGGACTCTGGGAAATCCAAGGCCAAGGTACTGGCTGATACAATTTCTGATTAGACTTTTCCTGGCTTGTAAGACAGCTATCTTCTTTCTGTGTCCTCACATGGCAGGGATAGAGAAGGAGTTGAGGGGAGTAGAGGTTGGGCATCTTTGCTCTTTATTTACATCACAATTTTCTTTGTTCAAATCCTCTGATAGTTTCCTACCTTGTGTGATGCATAATATGAAGTGCTATAGCAAAATGTTTTGATGTTGTTCAGCTACGTCCAATTCTTTGTGACCCCATGGACTGCAGCACACCAGGCTTCCCTATCCTTCACTATCTCCTGGAGTTTGCTCAAACTCATGTCCATCGAATCAGGGATACCATCCAACCATCTCATTCTCCATCGACCCTTTCTTCTCCTGCCCGCAATCTTTCCCAGCATCAGAGTCTTTTCCAATGAGTCAGCTGTTTATATCAGATGGCCAAAATATTGGAGCTTCAGCTTCAGCCTTTCCAGTAAATATTCAGGGTTGATTTCTTTTAAGATTAACTGGTTTGACCTACTTATTGGCCAAGGCCTCTCAAGAGTCTTCTCCAGCACCACAATTCAAAAGCAATTCTTCAGTGCTCAGTCTTCCTTATGGTCCAACTCTCACATCTATTCATGACTACTGGAAAAACCATAGATTTGACTATATGGTCCTTTGTCCACAAAGAAATGTCTCTGCTTTTTAATACTCTGTCTAGGTTTGTCATAGCTTTCCTTCCAAGGAGCAAGTGTCTTTTAATTTCATGGCTGCAATCACCATCCACAGTGATTTTGAAGTCCAAGAAAAGAAAATATGTCACTGCTTCTATTTTGCTGTTGCTACTGCTGCTAAGTCGCTTCAGTCGTGTCTGACTCTGTGCAACCCCATAGACGGCAGCAGCCACCAGGCCCTGCTGTCCCTGGGATTCTCCAGGCAAGAACACTGGAGTGGGTTGCCATTTCTTCCTCCAAAGCATGAAAGTGAAAAGTGAAAGTGAAGTCACTCAGTTGTGTCTGACTCTTAGTGACCCCATGGACTGCAGCCTATCAGGCTCCTCCGTCCATGGGATTTTCCAGGCAAGAGTACTGGAGTGGGGTGCCATTGCTTCTACTTTACCCACCTCTATTTGCCATGAAGTGATGGGACTGGATACCATGATCTTAGTTTTTTCAATTGTGTTCCCCTAAAATTCATATGTGAAGTCCTTACTCCCAATGTGATAGTATTTGGGGAAGGGGCTGTTGGGAGGCCACGAGGTCATGAGGGCCCTGATTACTATTCTTATAAAAGATCCTCCAGAGGGCTCCATGGTCCTTTCTACCATGTGAGCACACAGTGGTCTTCCAAACAAGGAAGCCCACCCTTTCTGGACTCTGAATCTGTAGGCATCCTGACCTTGACCTCCCAGCCTTCATAACTGTGAGAAGTAAATTTCTGTTTATCAGGCACCTCATCTATGGTCTTCTGTCAGAATGGGCTAAACCATTAAGTAAGCATACTATGAACTAATTCATTGAAAAATGAACTGACTCATTGGAAAAGACCCTGACACTGGGAAAGATTGAAGGTGGGAGGAGAAGGGGATAACAGAGGATGAGGTGTTTGGATGGCATCACCGACTCAATGGACATGAGTTTGAGTAAACTCCGGGAGTTGGTGGTGGACAGGGAGGCCTGGCGTGCTGCGATTCATGGGGTCGCAGAGAGTCAGACATGACTGAGCAACCGAACTGAACTGAAGCATACCATAAGGTTAGAGGCCGATCACACCAGGGTTTGGATTATTTTTCCTCTTTAATGATTATTTTTATTTGAGGTTGAAATTTACGAGGAAGCAGACAGGATAAATGCATTATATACAGCTTAGCCTGTATTTGATTTTTATTTTAAGCTTTGTACTGTGTGTAGCTAGAGGTAGAGTCGAAAGAGGATCATATGGAATTTGGGTATAAGAATTCTTACCCCAATTTCCAGTAGAGTTCTGCAACCCTGCCTTTTCCAGGACTGCAGCTCCCTCAACTGTAGGATGAAGAGTGAAAGCAGATGGCCCTGAGCTGCCTCCAGCTCTGAGAGAGGACAGTGTGGGCCAAGGGACCGGATGACATCCATTCTTACCACCACTTTTGCAGCTCACCTTACTCCTGCATAAGGTGTAAGGCAGGGTAACACTTAGTTCTCAAATTGTTTCATTGCTGGAGAGTTTTTTTAATGGCCACTAACTTTACTAAAAGAAAGCAACCAGGCTGAAAATCTACATACTGCATTATCGCATTTATATGCCATCCTGGGAAAAGTAGAAACATGAGAAGGTCGCTGGTGGGTGAGGGGTTGGGAGATGTTTACCTACAAATGGGAAGTACATGGGGATGTTTGAAGGTGAGAGAACTTTTCTGTCTTGGTTATGGTTGGAGTCAAATCTCACAGACTCATACCTCAACAAGGCAAATTTCCCCATATGTAAATTATAAAGTAAAATTTAAAAACTCATCATAGCTAGATATTTCACTATGTGTAAATGCCAATGTGTTAAAATTATTAATTACCCACATTTGGTGCTGTGCCTTCACTGATAACACAGCTATTTTTCCTTATCACCAACCAGATGGTTTCAGCTTTATTGCCCTCCTATGCCCCCAACACTGACCTATTTTTTAAGAGAGAATTTAGAATTCCTACTGCTCAAGATAATGAGGTGTAAATGTCTGACCTCTCAGTGTGCTTGGCCTGACCCTCTAGCAAGCCTGTCTTCAGACAGGGACAATGATATGATAACCTCAAGGGCTACAATTTTCCACTTGGGCACAGATTGCATCTGTGATTGCTACCACTGGTGAAGGCTGGTGATCAACATGCACAGAGTAGCACAAAAGTGACTGATTACAGGAGAGCTTTTGTCAGTACAATCTAAGTAAGAAGATAGTTAGATTCCTTGAGAACATAGGATGTAAAATTTCCTTTGGAGGGACATCCTTGTGGTGCAGTGGTTAGGATTCTGGGCTTCCATTGCAGGGAGCATGGTTTCCATCCCTGGTCAGGGAACTGAGATCCTGTATGCTGCCCCTTGGCAAAAAAAAAAAAATCCTGATTCATACCAAGAGGTCCTGCTATGGGATTGTCTAAAATAATAAACCATATTTATTTAAAACAGAAAACTACCTTTGGAGTCTTGACATTGTTAGTTTTGAAGGTTCTGGGGCCACTTTGCCATGGCTTGAGTGTGGATATTCATTTTGAGGGGAAAGATGGCCTCTTCCTGGAAACACAAAAGTTGAGGCTTACCCATATGTCATATTCTGTCTGTATATGTTGTCCTATGTCACCCCTTTGATCCTGCCTTGCTGTGCTTGCCACACAGAGCTCTGCCATAAATCAGCCTGTGACTTTGCCAACATCTGGTCAAATCATGCTTAGACTTCTGTCCTAACTCATGTTAGGACCATAAGGAATGTTCTGTTGTGAAGTTAAAACAGCAACAACACATGGAGAATAAGAAGACCTGTGTCTTGTCCCAACTTAGCTACTGACTGGCTATAGTTCTTGGGGTACATCCCTAAATTTATGTGAATCTCATTTTATTATCATGAAAGATTGAGGGAACCAACCATTGTTGAGCTTCCTCAAAATGTTTTTGAAAGTATATCAAAATAAGTAAACACTGTACAAACGTCAGTTGTTGTTACTCTTACAAAAGGGATCAAGATTGTGTGTCCAAGCTGTCAAAGGAGAAGAATCAGGTGAAGAAAGCAAAATCATTTTCCTCCCCACTTCTTAGACTTGACACTTAGAGTACAAACACTTGCAATGCTCCATCTTCCCTTCCAGTTCTGACTCCATGTACTCAGATTCAAGTCCAAGACTGCACCCCTGAGCTACTGCAGTAGCACCAGCCTTCCCAGGGGATCTCCCCTGGGCCCTCAAATCACCAAGTGGAAAGCCTGACATTCCTCTTCCTCCTGACCTTCTCTTGCTTAGATGCCTGCTTGGATTTTACTTTTCCCATGATAATGTCCAAAGCTTATCCTAACTTATTTCATAAAATCAAGCACAGTAACCAGAAACTATCACTACATTGTTAATCAGCTAGCCTCCAATGTAAAATAAAAAGTTAAGAGACTTCCCTTGTGGTCCAATGGCTAAGACTCCAAGCTCCTAATGAAAGGGGCCTAGGTTCAATTCCTGGTTAGGGAACTAGATCCTGCATGCTGCAACTAAAGAGCCCATGTACTAAGATCTTGTGCAGTCAAGTAAATAAATTTTTTTTATGTTTAAGTCTCCAGTGCCACAATTCAAAAGCATTAATTCTTTGTTGCTTGGCCTTCTTTATGGTTCAACTCTCATGTCCCAACATGACTACTGGAAAAAACATAGCTTTGACTTTAACATACAACTTTTAAAATGATAATTAAACAAAAGGTTTGTGAGCAGTTAAAAAGATTGTGGTGCATGCTAAGTCACTTCAGTCGTATTTGACTCTTTGCAATCCCATGGACCATAGCCAACCAGGCTCCTCTGTCTATGGGCTTCTCCAAGCAAGAATACTGGAGCAGGTTGCTATTTACTCCTCCAGGGAATCTTCCTGACCAGGGATCATATCATGTCTCCTGCATCTCCTGCATTGGCAGGCAGGTTCTTAACCACTGAAGCACTTGGCATTTATGTTTGAGGACATTTCCTTGTCACTGATGGGAAAACTCAATATTGAAAGATGTTAATTCTCCCCAAACTGATAAACTGAATCAATGAAATTTCCAAGCATAATTCCAGTAGGATTTTTCATGGAACTTGATAAGTTGATTTTGTTTATATGGAAAAGCAAGGACCCCAAAGAGTCAACATAATCCTTAATAGGAATTAGAAGATGGTAGCTGGGGTAGAAAGAAATTTGGCTTTCTAGAAATCAATAACTGGTAATCAAGTAAGTGTGATGTTGGTGCATTGACATATAAAGTCAACAGAACAGAATAGAAAATCCAGAAACAGACGTGCACATATGTTGAACTTTGATATCTACAGAGCTGGTGTTACAATTCAGTTAAGAAAGGAAATATGTTCATTAAGTAGTACTGAGGCAGAGTTATTTAGTGAGAGAAAACTTCAGAGAATCTCTTTATAACCCAATATGCTACTGGAGATCAGTGGAGAAATAACTCCAGAAAGAATGAAGAGATGGAGCCAAAGTAAAAAGAACACCAAGTAGTGGATGTGACTGGTGATGGAAGTAAAGTTCAATGCTGTAAAGAGCAATACTGCATAAGAACCTGAAATGTTAGGTCCATGAATCCAGGCAGATTGGAAGTGGTCAAACAGGAGACGGCAATAGTGAACATTGACATTTTAGAAATCAGTGAACTAAAATGGACTGGAATGGGTGAATTTAACTCAGATGACCATTATATTTACTACTGTGGGCAAGAATCCCTTCAAAGAAATGGAGTAGCCATCGTAGTAAAGAAAAGAATCTGAAATGCAGTACTTGGATGCAATCTCAAAAATGACAGAACGATCTCTGTTTATTTCCAACGCAAACCATTCAATATCACAGTAATCCAAGTTTATGTCCAGACCAGTAATGCTGAAGAAGCTGAAGTTGAACAGTTCTATGAAGACTTACAAAATCTTCTAGAACTAATACCCCCAAAAGATATCCTTTTCATTATAGGGGACTGGAATGCAAAAGTAGGAAGTCAAGAGATACATGGAGTAACAGGCAAATTTAGCCTTGGAGTACAGAATGAAGCAGGGCAAAGGCTAATAGAGTTTTGCCTAGAGAACACACTAGTCATAGCAAACACCTTCTTCCAACACAAGAGAAGATGCTACACATGGACATCACCAGATGGTCAACACTGAAATCAGATTGATTATATTCTTTGCAGCCAAAGATGGAGATGCTCTCTACAGTCAGCAAAAACAAGACCGGGAGCTGACTGTGGCTCAGATCATGAACTCCTTATTACCAAATTCAGACTTAAATTGAAGAAAGTAGGGAAAACCACTAGACCATTCAGGTACGATCTAAATCAAATCCCTTATGACTATACAGTGGAAGTGACAAGTAGATTTAAGGAATTAGATCTGATGGAGAGAGTGACTGAAAAACTATGGACAGAGGTTTGTGATACTATACAGGAGGCAGGGATCAAGACCATCCCCAGGCAAGAGAAATAAAAAAAGGCAAAATGGTTGTCTAAGGAGGCCTCACAAATAGCTGTGAAAAGAAGAGAAGTGAAAGGCAAAGGAGAAAAGGAAAGCTATGCCCATTTGAATGCAGGGTTCCAAAGAATAGCAAGGAGACATAAGAAAGCCTTCCTCAGTGATCAATGCAAAGAAACAGAGGAAAACAATAGAATGGGAAAGACTAGAGATCTCTTCAAGAAAATCAGAGATCCCAAGAGAACATTTCATGCAAAGATGGGCACAATAAAGGACAGAAATGGTATGGACCTAACAGAAGCAGAAGGTATTAAGAAGAGGTCGCAAGAATACACAGAAGAACTGTACAAAACAAAGATCTTCATGACCCAGAAAATCACGATTAAGTGATCACTTATCTAGAGCCCGACATCCTGGAATGTGAAGTCAAGTGGGCCTTAGGAAGCATCACTATGAACAAAGCTAGTGAAAGTGATGGAATTCCAGTTGAGTTATTTCAAACCCTACAGATGATGCTGTGAAAGTGCTGCATTCAATATGCCATCAAACTTTGAAAGCTCAGCAGTGGCCAAAGGACTGGAAAAGGTCAGTTTTCATTCCAATCCCAAAGAAAGGAAATGTTAAAGAATGTTCAAACTACCCTACAATTGCAGTCATCTCACATGCTAGCAAAGCAATGCTCAAAAATCTCCAAGCCAGGCTTCAACAGTACATGAACTGTGAACTTCCAGATGTTCAAGCTGGTTTTAGAAAAGGCAGAGGAACCAGAGATCAAATTGCCAACATCCGTTGGATCATCAAAAAAGAAAGAGAGTTCCAGAAAAACATCTACTTCTGCTTTATTGACTATACCAAAACCTTTGACTGTGTGGATCACAACAAACTGCGGAAAATTCTTAAAGAGATTGGAATACCAGACCACCTTACCTTCCTCCTGAGAAATCTGGATGCAGGTCAGGAAGCAACAGTTAGAACTGGACATGGAGCAACAGACTGGTTCCAAATTTGGAAAGGAGTATGTCAAGGCTATATATTGTCACCCCGCTTATTTAAATTATATGCAGAATACATCATGTGAAATGCTGGACTGGATGAAGCACAAACTGGAATCAAGATTGCTGGGAGAAATAGCAATAACCTCAGATATGCAGATGATACCACCCTTATGGCAGAAAGTGAAGAGGAACTAAAGAACCTCTTGACAAAAATGAAAGAGGAGAGTGGAAAAGTTGGCTTAAAGCTCAACATTCAGAAAACTAAGATCATGGCATCTGGTCCCATCACTTCATGGCAAATAGATGGGGAAACAGTGGAAACAGTGACAGACTTTACCTTTTTGGGCTCTGAAATCACTGCAGATGGTGACTGTAGCCATAAAATTAAAAGACACTTGCTCCTTGGAAGGAAAGTTATGACCAACCTAGACAGCATATTAAAAAGCAGAGACATTACTTTGCCAACATAGGTCTGTCTAGTCAAAGCTATGGTTTTTCCAGTAGTCATGTATGGATGTGAGAGTTGGACCATAAGGAAAACTGAGTACCGAAGAATTGATGCTTTTGAACTGTGGTGTTGGAGAAGACTCTTGAGAGTCCCTTGGACTGCAAGATCAAACCACTCCATCCTAAAGGAGACCAGTCCTGAATATTCATTGGAATGACTGATGGTGAAGCTGAAACTCCAATACTTTGGCCACTTGATGGGAAGAACTGACTCATTTGGAAAGACCCCAATGCTGGGAAAGATTGAAGCCCAGAGGAGAAGGGGTCAACAGAGGATGAAATGGTTGGATGGCATAACTGACTCAATGGACATGAGTTTGAGTGAACTCCGGGAGTTGGTGATGGACAGGCAAGCCTGGCATGCTAAAGTCCATGGGGTCATAAATAGTTGGACACGACTAAGTGATGGAATTGAACTTTACAACCCAGATCTTGGAGTTTTTCTTCTAATGAGGGCAATGTACATCACAGGGAATATATTTGTAAACTCGAGTATCTGCTAATTAATATCTCTGTTTATTAAAAACTACACTGTAATGAGAATGCCACACTGCAAGAATCTGCAAAGTGGATAAAAGGGTATTTTTAAGACTTAAAATTGTCAGAAGATCAATATCGAGAATGCGTGAACTCCCAAAATTAATAGGAAAACAATAAACAATCCAACTGAAAACTTAGAAAAGCACATTAATGGGCATTTCCCAGAAGAGGAAACACAAAAGACCCATCAACAAAGGCTCAGTCTCATTAGTAACCAAATTAAAACCACCCCGAAATACCATTTCACATTGGCCACATGGCATGAATTTAAAGCACAGAAGTCTGGCGAGATTTTAGGGGAATAGAAACTTTTAAGCTCTGCTCTCAAAGTGTAAATTGATACAATCATTTTGGAAAGCCTTGTGAAATGACTTAATAAATGTGAACATGAAAACATAAAATAACCAGCCACTCCACCCCTTGCTCACTTTCCTTAGAGAAACTTTTGCACTTGTCTCAGTTCAGTTCAGTTCAGTTGCTCAGTCGTGTCCAACTCTTTGCGACCCCATGAATTGCAGCACGCCAGGCCTCCCTGTCCATCACCAACTCCCAGAGTTCACTCAGACTCACGTCCATCGAGTCGGTGATGCCATCCAGCCATCTCATCCTCTGTCGTCCCCTTCTCTTCCTGCCCCCAATCCCTCCCAGCATCAGAGTCTTTTCCAATAAGTCAACTCTTCACATGTGGTGGCCAAAGTATTGGAGTTTTAGCTTTAGCATCATTCCTTCCAAAGGAAACTCAGGGCTGATCTCCTTCAGAATGGACTGGTTGTATTTCCTTGCAGTCCAAGGGACTCTGAAGAGTCTTCTCCAACACCACAGTTCAAAAGCATCAATTCTTCAGTGCTCAGCTTTCTTCACAGTCCAACTCTCATATCCATGCATGACCACTCAAAATACCATAGAACACATATGGAAGAATGGTTCTAGCATGATGTATCATAGCAAATAACTGGATGCAAGGAAAAAGTTAAATTAATATAAAAAATTGAATACGAGAATGAATCCTATGTAACCCTGAACATCCATGTGATGCATCTAAAAATATTATGTTGAGGAGAAAAGAGTAACTCAAATAGAAACACATAAGGTGTTAAGAACCCATTTATATGAATTTGAAAAATTCATGTCTATTGTCTGTGATGCATATATACATATACATATGTGGTAAAAATGTAAAGAAAAGAAAGTTAATGATAAACAAAATTTAGGACAGCAATTACCTTTGAGAAAAATTGGGAAATAAATTATGAAGCAATACTGAAAAAAGTCCAAGTACTGGCACTGTTCCGTTTACTAAATTTTGGGTGGATATACGTGTCCTTTATTACTATCTTTCAAACAGTACCTATACATTAGATGCATGTGATATGAAATAATGAGAAATATGTACTTCAATCTTTTTTTTTTGTACTTCAATCTTGTCTACTTAAAAAATTATTCACAACCTGAAAGTTGAGAGTTACATTTTAGTTAGCAGGAATTTTTAGAACTTCAAGCCCAGAAGGCAGCATCTCAAGAGAATTGCTCTGAAGTGGTGAGGGGAGGAGGGAGGTTATATAGAAGTTTTTCCACAAAGAGCACGTAGTCTGAACATCAAAAGATTATTGTTAATTAAAGAAAACCAGGTGTCTTGAGTTAAGGAATTTAGGGCTTTTCTGTGCATGGGAAGATACAAGAGTCTGGGCATACTGAAATCATTCCTTTGGTATGCATCCCGGCTATCTGGAATGAGATGTTTTCACATCCTGAGCTTCCCTGGGGGGAGTGGCTGAAGTCTGATGGCTGCTACATCTCAGGTGTTCCTTCCTTCCTGAGTCCCCTCAGGGCCTACGGCTCACCTTCCGTGGTGGCTGCAATTGCTGATGACTGTGACATCCTTTGTTTACTGATGTGGCAGGATATACTTCATTTCTCAGTCTTCACTCCCACCTCCTGGCCAGAGATCCTAAAAACCATTGTAATTTCCTAAGGGTGACAGAGATAGGGGCGTCTTTCGTGTTGATATTTGGTTTTCATCCCTGGATTTCAAAGTAGCTCTGTAATGGGGCAAGAAAGGTGACAAAGCATCTTCCGTCACCCATGGCAAGCCCCTTCAATCACAGTTGGGCTCATTGTTAATAAACTTCCCAAAGCCCCTTAGGTTCCCCTTTAAAGGGGCAGAGTTTTGAACCCTAATCCCTCTCCCCTTCCAGCATCTGAGAAGGGGAGAGGAGCTGAGGTTGAGTTCAATTCCCATTGGCCAATGATTTAGTCAATCAATCATGCTATCATAATGGAATCTGCAAAAAAAAAAAAAAGACCCTTTTGTCTTGGAAGTGTGTAATTTCCTCAGTTCTGTCTTGTCACAATAACAATTTGAAGCAAAGCACCCTTGGACAGACCATGTCCCAGCTCTCGGACAGATCAGTGTTACAGCTCCTGTGTTTCAGCTCAGTTTTATTTAGAAAGCAAAGGAAAATACATCCTAAGGTATGAGGGCATGCTGACTCAAAAGATGTGAAGAAAAGAGAGAGACCCCTGGCCCTTTGGCTCCTCTTTTTACATGTTTTTTCTCCTCCTCGCTGGGCCTGTCCAATGTAAATTGGGCTAGCCAGGAGTGCTGTTTGTTCTACCTGAGGTCCTCACTCCAGTCCTCGGACTTTCCCTTGTTCTATTTTCATGGGGTTTTCCCTTCCTTGTCTTTCAGCCACTGCCTTTCTGGACTCCTTTTTCCTATTCTAAATACCTAACAGGACTGAGCCCTTACCCTGTGGCATAGGGTAGCCAGAGGGATCATAATCAAACTATAGGTCATCCAGTTAGTGTTCATAGAGAATTAGAGGATTGATGGGTGTGAAAAATCCTTGCATATCATGTGAGAAGTAGTGAATGTAGAGAAATAGTGATACTGCTAGTGAGCTTTTTATTTATGACATTTTCCAGGGATTGTTAAATGCTATTAAAATGGTGATAAGGCAAGGAATACGACTTTATTTGGAGAGCAGGCTGACCGAGGAGATAGCATACTAGTGTCTCAGAATAACCATCTTCTGGGGTCTGGATGCCAAGTTCTTTTATAGATCAGAGATGCAGAAGGTGAGGAAACAAAGTAAAAGATAGAGTGAGATGTACACTAGATTTTATGTGCTTGTGCTTAGTCGCTAAGTCATGCCCAGTTCTTTGAGACCCTATGCACTGTAGCCCGCCAACCTCCTCTGTCCATGGAATTCTCCAGTCGAGAATATCAGAATAGGTAGCCATCCTCTTCTCCAGGGGATCTTCCTGACTCAGACCGACCCTGGGTTCTCTGCATTGCGGTGAATTCTTTACCATCTGAGCCACCAGGGAAGACCTAAGAAACAAAGTAAAAAGGCCATTAATCTTCCAAATACCTCCAATATTTGCAGACACATCAGGAAGGGAATGTGTCAATTTCCTCTTTCCTGTTTCCACAGGTGGACAGAGTTCAGGATGAAGGCACTAACTTAGTTCAACAATCTGTCAGAGGGGCAGGATTCTCTGAGGCAGGCCATTTTGTATGATTATAATAACAAAAGCAATGGAAAGCAAGTCAAAGAAACAGTTCCAACATGAAGTCGGAATTGGCTTTTCCTGGCAACAGTGAAGGTAGATGGCCATAGGCATAATACATATCGATATAATTATACAAAAGAAGCCTTGATGATCAGGTTTATTTACAGATCATGGAGTTACAGACCTGAGAGTATTTTCTGGAAGGTCTCGAGTGTTCCCAGGGCTTGTGTTGGTGATTCCTTGAGAACTCTTATTACACCCTTACGCTGAGGTGGTAGTTTCCTGGACTAGGACCACTGAAATTTCTTCTCTCTGTGCATCTTAGAATATCAGATAAAGCTGATGGAAAGGAAAGTGGAGCAAACTTCAGGAAATGAAGCTCTGAAGTCATAGGGAGTGTGAAGATTATTATAATATATATGAAAGTGACCTGTAAATATTTTGAAGTCAGTTACACAATGGAGCAAGGGCTTTCCTGGTGGCTTAGCGGTAAAAGATCCACCAGCCAATGTAGGGGATGAAGGTTCGATCCTTCAGCCAGAAAGATTCCCTGGAGAAGGACATGACAACCCACTCCAGTATTCTTGCCTGGAGAATCCCATGGGCAGAGGAGCCTAGCAGGCTACAGCCCATGGGGGTCACAAAAGAGTTGGACGTGACTAGGCGATTAAACAACAACAACAACACAACAGAGCAAGGAGATTTCTTCTGATTTGCTCCTGAGAAGGTCTTTGCCGATTTCTGGGAGGCAGAATTTAACTCATCACCAGAAATAACTTTGCAGAAATTTGAATTATTCACCTAACACAGAAGTTGAGGTGACAAGCTCTCTAGCAGGTATGGTTCATTCCCACTGACAGCCCCATGCTCTTAGTTTTATAGTCCTCTTCTGTAAAGTTCATTTTCATCAACATGGAAGATTTCACAAGAGGAAATAAGCTTTCACATAGCAGAAAAGATTCCCCTTTGATGCACAAAATTCTTGAGTGGAGACTGTGAATCTGTAAACAGTGCTAATGAGCAGTGAGCTTGTTGACTGACCTGACCCTATGAGCACTCTTTCTTTGCAGTATATACAGATGCCCAAGAATATTTTTCTTCTTTTTTTGTCTAGAGACCATATTCTTTTCATTTTATTTATTTACATTTTGGCTGCTCTGAGTGGCATGCAGGATCTTTGTTCCCTGACCAGGGATTGAGCCCTGGCCACAGCAATGAGACTGCAGAGTCCTCACCACTGGACTTCTAGGGGATTCCTCCAAGATACTTCTTTATGGACATCCAGGAACAGCCCGAAGCTCCTATCAGAGGGGTGCTGTTATCCCCCTGGTACAGACAGCGACTCAGGCTTTCGAATGTTTAAGTGTCTTCCCAGGCTCTACTATCGTACAGTGTGGGTAGAATTCAGACCAAAGCCCTCCCACTCCAAGGTAGTCTTAACTCTCATCTCAGTTCTACAAGAGGTTGTGGGTTTGGAGATGAGAGAGTAGATGAGGAAAAAGACAGGGAGCCCGGTTTCTATAGGGGGCCCCCCTCCCCTGCAGAGGGAGGCACAGGGGAGCCTGCACTTTAATCCATTTCTTCATTGCAGCTGCTCAGATGTGTAAGGCCCTTGGAGATTCTTAGCAGAAACTTCCATAGGAAAATGAAAGGTCTTTTGCTCAGCTTAATTCCACTTCCTAAACACAGTCATTCCCCATGTAATCTTACTCTTTCTGCCCATGAAACAGTGTGTTCTGACTCACATAATAGACATTTACAGAGCAAGCTTTGAGGGCCTAATGAATGCCTCTTACTGTTAGCACTAAATATAATCTTCTAGAATGTGGCAACATTCTACATTTCTAAAGTTCAAGTTATAAAATGAAAACCTCTTAGATGAAAAAACAAAAGCCCTGAAGTACAAACAAATCTATGTCCTTTCAGTTATTAAAAAAAAAAAAAAACCCATTTGAACTTTTTCCAATATGTAATTGAACCCATCAGCCATTATTTGGAAAAACTAGTGTGTTTTTTTTTCTAAACAAATATACTTCTGGACTTGCTTGGACTGTGTTTGTCGTATTCCCTGTTATGTCTGGAATAAAGCCTAAGGATACAGTGCTTCATTTCTCAATAAAAAGGACAACAAGGAGTTGGTGCTTTATTACGTATATGTTCAGGAAAGGAAGGTTTCCCAGGTGACTCGGTGGTAAAGAACCTGCCTGACAATGTAGGAGACGTAAAAGACACAAGTTTGATCCCTGGGCCGCAAAGATCCTCTGGAGGAGGGCGTGGCAACCCACTCCAGCATTCTTGTCTGGAGAATCCCATGGACAGAGGAGCCTGAGGGGGCTACAGTTTGTGGAGTCAAAGAGTTGCACACAACTGAAGGGACTTAATGGCACCCCACTCCAGTACTTTTGCCTGGAAAATCCCATGGATGGAGAAGCCCTGTAGGCTGCAGTCCATGGGGTCGCTAGAGTCGGACACGACTGAGCGACTTCCCTTTCACTTTTCACTTTCATGTATTGGAGAAGGAAATGGCAACCCACTCCAGTGTTCTTGCCTGGAGAATCCCAGGGACGGGGGACCCTGGTAGGCTGCCGTCTGTGGGGTCGCACAGAGTCGGACACAACTGAAGCGACTTAGCAGCAGCAGCAACAGAAGTGACTTAGGACACAGGGCAGGAAAGGAGTGCTTAGGAAACAGAAGAGCCGGGAGCATTCCCTGAGGCACAGAGCCCTGGCAGCCCCACATGTAGCAAACACACTGGCTGTGTGGGCTGGTGGCACGAGGCTGGAGAGAGGCTGTGACTAAGCCCCCTCCCACTAATGCATCATCAGGCCCCCTGGGGCTCCCACACACACTTCAGGGCACTCTGTGCTCCATTCAGAGTTTGGGGTTGAATCTTAGGCCCCTTAAACTAAGTTCACATAGGGCCCAACATCTGAAACAAATGTACACGATCCAAACTGAAGGGATTTCTCTGGTGTTCCAGTCAGTAAGACTCCATGCTCCCAGTTAAAGAGGGCCTGGATTTGATGCCTGGTCAGGGAACTAAATCCCACATGCATGCCTCAGCTTAGAGTCCACATGTCATGATGAAGATCCCTCAAATCGCAAATAAGCCCCCTCACCGCTAAACAGTAAATAAATACATTTTTTTTTAAAGAGAGAAATGATAAAATAAACAAATACATGGGAGAGAGGAGAGAGCTGCCTCATTTGGTGATCAGACAGTAAGGAATCCACTTGCAGTGCAGGAGACTTAGGTTCGATCCCTGAGTTGGGAAGATCCCTTGGAGAAGGGAAGACTCCAAATTTCCAGTGCAGGGGTTGCTGGTTTGATCCATGGTCAGGGAACTAAGATCCTGTATACTGCAGGATGTTGCCAAAAAAAAAAAAAACAAATGAAAAAAAAAATTGCAACATATATACTAAAATTGGAATGATACAGAGATTAGCATGGCCTTTGCAGCAGTATGACTCCCAAATTCATGAAGTGTTTCATGTTTTTTAACCATCCCCCCAAAAAAGAAAAAAAAGTTTGCTCCTTAGGAGAGGAGTAGATAATTAGGGCTGTACTTTTTTGTATATTCAATAATCTAAATCAAAATTAGATTTCTCTTCCCCACACTTGACTTCATTTTGCAATGTGGCATTTTGATGTCAAGTTCTTTGTTCTTTGTATGCCTCTTGAAGTCAAAACACTTGTTCTGAAAGGTAGCTGTCAATAATTTCCAAACAGCTAAGATATGCTCAGGCATGAGACTGGAGGGCAAGCCTAAAAGGCTGATGGCACTTTTAACTTGAAAGCATTTGAATGTACTCTATTTATGAATAGCTTTCTGCCTGCGTGAAAGTGTGTGTTAGTCGCTCAGTCATGTTCAATTCTTTGTGATCCCGTGGACTAAAACCCACCAGGGTCCTCCGTCCATGGGATTTCCCAGGCAAGAATACTGGAGTGGGTTGCCATTTCCTTCTCCAGGGGATCTTCCTGACCCTCGGATCGAACCCTAGTCTCCTGCAATGCAGGCAGATTATTTACTTGCTGAGCCCCTGGAGAAGCCCGTTACTGATGAAGGTTCATGGTCAGAAGGCACGAGCAGAACCTGTTCTGGCCAGAGGACTCACCCTGTCCTTCCAGAGACTCTTGCAGGACAAAAGCAAGCTGGAATGGCAGGAAAGGGGGATGGCAAACTGGGTTACTCTAGCCAGGATCCCAGTCCTGTCCTTATACTCCTCCCAGCTCACCTTCACCAGTGGGATTCCCTGGAGGTTTGTGTGCACCTGCCAAATAGCCCAACTTCTTCCTTGAGAGCCACAATCAATGTCTTAGAGGTGGAGGGATCCAGGGGTCCAGCTTCTGCTGTCACAGAGGCTACTGGACAGGGCGTCATTCTTCAACTAGAACTGGAGAAACTCCAGGAACAGCTGTTAACTTAGCTTCTTGGGCACCTTAAATAGTACTGTACACTCTCACACATTAAGAGTCATCAATGTATGTTGAGAAAAATAAGCACCACTTGATTACACTATTTCTCTCTGCAAATCCATCTCAAATTCTGAACTGTCAATTTATAACAGGTGATTCGGAACATTTAGAAGCTGGGAATCACTTGATCAAATGGAATTATGGGCCCGAGACATTGGAAGTTGAAAGATATAGGCCTTGGCAGGAAAATTATAAGTCAACTCAATTTCATAGAGGAAGGAATTGAGATGAAAAGAGAAAGGAAAATGGAATCAAAATTGGGTGATACTTGTGAGATTCTCTCTTTCGGATGGTAAATTCTTCAGCAATGCCAGGTAAAGGTTGAGTTTCATGATATTTCAAGGTAAGGACACCATTCATTCTGCAGACAGTGTATATTTCATTAACACACTGGCACTTCAAGAAGTCTGAAGACAGGACTTCTTGTGAAATAAGATGTGAAATAATTTGGCACTAGGCTGTCTTGGTGCCCTCTTTCAAAATAAAAGTGTCCGTCTTCACTTTCCTTCATGCTTTGCAACAAAGAGTTACACATTTTTCATGAAAATTGAGTGGGTATAACATAAATATTTTCCTAGGGTGAAAGTGGAAGAATTTGAATTACATGATGAGTTTTCTCTGTGGGAAACTACTATAAAATAGAGAGTCACATTCTCAACCTGATAGTATTCGTATGCATTGGGGAATTTTTTTTTTCTTTATCTTTATTTCACTTTGCCTTGAAAAAGCAACTCACAACTTAGGAAAGTTTCTTTATCCACCAGGTAACTCCTTTTATTTTATTTTTTATTTATTTGGCTGTGCTAAGAGATGGGAATACCAGACCACCTGACCTGCCTCTTGAGAAATCTGTATGCAGGTCAGGAAGCAACAGTTAGAACTGTATATGGAACAACAGACTGGTTGCAAATAGGAAAAGGAGTACATCAAGGCTGTATATTGTCACCCCGCTTATTTAACTTATATGCAGAGTACATCATGAGAAACGCTGGACTGGAAGAAACACAAGCTGGAATCAAGATTGCCGGGAGAAATATCAATCACCTCAGATATGCAGATGACACCACCCTTATGGCAGAAACTGAAGAGGAACTAAAGAGCCTCTTGATGAAAGTGAAAGAGGAGAGTGAAAAAGTTGGCTTAAAGTTCAACATTCAGAAAACGAAGATCATGGCATCTGGTCCCATCACTTCATGGCAAATAGATGGGGAAACAGTGGAAATAGTGGAAACAGTGTCAGACTTTATTTTGGGGGGCTCCAAAATCACTGCAGATGGTGACTGCAGCCATGAAATTAAAAGACGCTTACTCCTTGGAAGGAAAGTTATGACCAACCTAAATAGCATATTCAAAAGCAGAGACATTACTTTGCCAACAAAGGTCCATCTATTCAAGGCTATGGTTTTTCCTGTGGTCATGTATGGATGTGAGAGTTGGACTGTGAAGAAGGCTGAGCGCCAAAGAATTGATGCTTTTGAACTGTAGCGTTGCAGAAGACTCTTGAGAGTCCCTTGGACTGCAAGGAGATGCAACCAGTCCATTCTGAAGGAGATCAGCCCTGGGATTTCTTTGGAAGGAATGATGCTAAAGCTGAAACTCCAGTACTTTGGCCACCTCATGCGAAGAGTTGACTCATTGGAAAAGACTCTGATGCTGGGAGGGATTGGGGGCAGGAAGAGAAGGGGATGACAGAGGATGAGATGGCTGGATGGCATCACCGACTTGATGGACATGAGTCTGAGTGAACTCTGGGAGTTGGTGATGGACAGGGAGGCCTGGCGTGCTGTGATTCATGGGGTCGCAAAGAGTTGGACATGACTGAGCAACTGAAATGAACTGAACTGAGGTCTTAGCTGTGGGATGTGGGACCTAGTTTTCTGTAAAGTGGAAAAAAAATTGAGAGTAATAGTGTTAGTCACTCGATTTTGTCGGACTCTTTGTGAACCCATGAACTATAGTCTGCCAGGCTCCTCTGTCCATGGAATTCTCCAGGCAAAAATACAGATCAAACCCAGGTCACCTGCATTGAGAGCTTGGAGTCTTGGCCACTGGGCCACCAGGGAAGTCCTGGTACCTTCTTTTACATATATATTGAGTTTTATGCTTCTGAAGTCATCATGTATGTCAGCAATTGATTAATATTCTCTGATAAGCTATAGGATAAAAATATATCAGTGTATTATCCAGAGGGGAAATTAAAGGGCAACTTTGATTTCCTGCAAAACAGATAACAGCTATTATCTGGGGACTAGGACATACGTCAGAAAGCTTCCATGCTGATCATTTCTGTTTCTGGGCTGCCTCGGAATTGGGCAATGATTTAAAAAGTAGAGAGCTGTGAGGAGCTGATCTTCTGATCTGCGTTTTCCCCTGAGGCACAACCACTGCCTTCTGTGATGGAAAATCGTTGTTTGCTTTGCTGCCCACAAGCTACCAGAAGCAACTGTAATGCAGTTAGCCCACCTAAGTGCCCACTGGCTGGACCAATCTTCATAAGTGAGAAAAACTTGCATCTTCTTTTCAGATAATGAAAGAAATCAAATTCTTCAAAATCTTAAATAAACCTCAGATGTGCCACTTAATGGGCTTCCCTGGTGGCCTAGTGATAAAGAATCTGCCTGCCACTGCAGGAGATCCATGGGTTGGGAAGATCCCCTGGAGAAGGAAATGGCAACCCACTCCAGTATTCTTGCGTAGAAAATACCATGGACAGAGAAGCCTGATGGGCTACAGTCCATTCGCAAAAGAGTGGGACATGACTTAGAGACTAAACAGTGAGAGGGCCCTTTAATGTGAGTTTCTTGTAGCATCATCTCCAATAGGATTAGGAAATCGAGTGAAAAAAGCTGTTGTATGTGTCTCTGCCCAGAATCTTCTGATCCAGCAGGTAAGCTGTTGATCAATGGATGCTCCTGATACAGGAGTTCCCTTAGCAACTGCTCAGCAGCTCTTCGAGATCTAGGGTAAAGGACTAAAGTTAGGAGCTTCTTTGAAGAATCTAATCAGAATTTTCCAACTTCATGATGCCTATTGACAAGCATTTGGGGAGTGTGTGTGTGTGCTCAGTTGTGTCAGACTCTTTGCAACCCCATGGACTGAAGTTCACCAGGCTCCTCTGTCCATGGGATTTCCCAGGCAAGAATATTGGAGTGGGTTGCCATTTCCTCTTCCAAGGGATCTTCCCAACCCAGGGATCTAACCTTGTCTCTTGTGTCTCCTGCATTGGCAGGCAGAAATCTTACCACCTGCAGCACATGGGAAGCCAAGGAGGAGAAACCCAGTAAAATAAATACAAAATGGAATAACAATAAAATTAGCATGTAAATAAATTGGAATTCAGGTCACATAAGTACATAAAAATATAAAACTAATCTGTGATGATTTTATCAAGTCTTCAAAACTAAAACGACTTTGGCTTTTCATGACTGAAGCCAACTGTACATGGCATATATAGATAAAATTAATGCCACTTAACACACTTCAAATTTATAGACTCTAATGTAACAAATCATCCTTTCTAAAACACCGTTCGATCTCATTTTTTCACTTGTTGAAATCTTCCTTATCTATGAATTATTCATAAGTTACATGTAGGATAATTTATGTAAAGCCCACCCTAAAAGGAAGTCTTAATAAGGAATTAATAATTGAAATGATTTTGAGTATATCAGATAAAACGTTAGTGTCAATGACTTTTGTGTAGAAGGGCATTCCAGTCAAAATACCCTTGGGGAAAAAATGTTCTTGGCCCAATACTAAACATGTAAGAGCTACTCTAATTATGTTTAATATTTTTGGCATAGGGTCAAATTCCTGTGGTTTTAAATACTACCATGGGAAAGTCTTTTGTCAAAGTGGTTTCTAAAACAAATAAAGCCTGTACATAACACAAGCGTACATACTGCGGCAACTTGACATGGACCGCCAGCCAGGCTGTTCCAGCCAGGGTGGAAGATGACAAGCCCTGTTTTAGCTCAAGTCCCTGGGACAGATCAGGAAAGGAAACAGTCCCAGGACATTTGGTACCCAAAGGATGCTGCATGATCAAGTGTGATGTAGGCAAGTGTGGGTTCCAGGAGATCAAAAACTTGGGACTTCCCTGGAGGTCCAGTGGCTAAGAATCTCTGCTCCCAATGCAGGGGACCTGGGTTCAATTCCTGATCAGGGAACAAGGTTCCACACGCCACAGCTAACTGTTCATGTCCTGCGGCAACTAAAAGACCCTGCAAGTCACAATGAAGATCAAAGATCCCCCAGGCCATGACTAAGACCCAGCAAAGTCAAAATAAATAAATATTACAACAAAACCTTGTGTGGCACCAATAGCAGGAAATTTTGCGGGTGGCAGCTCTCAAGAATCACCTACTAACAACAAGGTCCTACTGTATAAGGGCTTCCCTGGTGGCCCAGCAGTAAAGAATCCACCTGCAATGCAAGACACCTAAGAGACACGGGTTCAATCCCCAGGGTCAGGAAGATCCCCTGGCAGAGGAAATGGCAACCCACTCTAGTATTCTTGCCTGGAGAATCCCATGGACAGAGGAATCTGGTAGGCTACAGTCCATGGGGTCACAAAGAGTTGGACACAGCTGAGCAACTGAGCACAAGCACATACTTTACCAACTGAAAAAATAAATGAAAAGATGTTAAAAGTTTACTGCCTACCAATATTTACTGAGAAAACTACTAAAAGTTGTATCTCTGTAAGAAGAAGGAATAAACCAGAAAGGCAATATAGAAAGGAAGAAGAGCCAGTAAACAGCATGTACATCTTTTAAAAATCTGAAAAGAAAAAAGAGAAAAGAGAGGCCAGATTTAGAATCTAGGAGGTTGGCTGCGTCTCTGAACCTTAGTTCTTTCGTCTATAAAATGGCAGGATTAGCTATTAACATCACAACTTATTTGACAAACAATTGCAGACAGTTTTCTGTTATTGATTTTTTTCAATTAATGTTGCTACTTAGATTTCATATTCTTTTTCTCCTACTGCTTTTGATTGAATATTCTCTGCATAAGATTCTTCTTATTCCCCAAGGCTAGTCTAGCAAGCATTCATTCGATTGTGGCTTGATGGTAGTGACAGAGATATTTGTACACACTCACAACCATGAATACACACAGTGACAGGTGTGGCTGTCCATCTCCTTGGCTGGGGCATCTGACTTTCTAGAATCTATCAATCATGATTTGTTAAGTTATGCTGCAGTAGCAACCCAATTTCATCAGCCTAAAACTAACAATATTTATTTCTCACTTGTCCCTGCAGAGTCCTCCCTGTAGGACCTAAGTGTCTTCTGCAGCCACCATCTAGGAAGGTATTGGTCAGAGTAGGGGGAGGAAGAGAGTAATGCAGAGACCACGTCCACTCACCTGTCATTGGTCAGACAAGTCACATGACCACACCTGACTCCACAGGGCAGGAAGGAAACCTTTCCATAAGCCGCAGAAGGGAATCAAAAATGTCTGGTGAAAGCTAATAACTATCTCACAGTGGTGAGGTTGTTTCTCTCTTTGAATTTTGAAGCATATTCAGGGTCAGTCTCACTTAAGTTTCTCTTGGACTTAGGTTTTCTACAACAAAGGTTCTTATTTTCCACTTTCCAGTTAGTCCACTCTGACTAGAAACCTTTTTTTTTTTCATCCTAAAACAATATCCAAATCATCAACTCACTTTGGAAATGAAGAAACAGACCATCTCTACCAGGAATCAGATGCACAGCCAGAGAAAAAGATCCCTTTCACTCTTTCATGATTAATCTGTAAATTAGAAAGCAAATGCAAATAATGTCAATGGAATATTCTGCCATATTAGATTCTCAATAACAATTTAGACTTTGCTGTGAAAATCTATAAAAAGCCATATGAAGGTGACTAGTTATCCACATTAGCTCATATGACCAAGTTTTAGTTTAAAATATTTCTCATCAGTGAAACACAAAATGAAATTTATATTTCATATTTCATTAACTCAACATGCTTTATTTCTAAGTATGAGTTGAAAGTGAAAGTCACTCAGTTGTGTACAACTCTTGCAGCCCCATGGATAGTAACCCACAGGCTCCACTGTCCATGAATTCTCCAGGTAAGAATAATGAAGTGGGTAGCCATTCCCTTCTCTAGGGGATCTTCCCAGCCCAGAGATGGAACCTGGGTTTCCTGGATTGCAGGCAGATTCTTCACCATCAACATGTATAAATATTATTGTTCATTTGCTTGTGGTTTGTTAGAGATAGTCTATGCTATGAATTTAGAGTCATATAAGTATGCTTTTAAATCCTGGTTCTGCTTATTTAAAATAAAGTTACCTTTGTAAGTTATCAGGCCACACTGACCCTCATTTTCTCCACTTAACTGTTATTACGGAATAATAATACTCTCCTAGGGGGTTTGAGAGGATTAAGTGGAGCAATGTTTGTAAGTAAAATGTCTGGCATACTGCCTGGCTCAAGACACAGAAAACATCAGGACTTCCTTTCTGACCTTCCATTTTGCTTAAGTCAGCCTGTACTGCCCTGTTCAGATTTCACCCTGAAATAGGAGAGCTAAAATGTACATTTCCTCTTTCAACTCATCATGGAGAATAATGAGTAATTAGGGAATGTAAGAGCAGAATAAATAAAATTCCTGAAGGCAGTTGGTTTGCAGAATGGCAGTAATTCAATCCAGAAATTAATTCTTGTAAATTCTCAATGATGATCGTCTCTAGAATTCTTTAACTGTAGCTCCCCAGAAATCCACATAAAGGGAAACCTGCAGAAAGGGCCAGCTTACGAGTCAGGGTTGTGCACCACCTCTTCTGGTTCCCACTGTCCTTTACGTGTGAGAGCTGACCAAGCATCCAGAACTCACAAGGAGAAGCAGCTGGTGTTCAGTTCCCCGTGTTGTTGTTTAGACGAAGTCGTGTCCAACCCTATGACCCAATGGAATATAGCATGCCAGGCTCCTCTGTCCTCAGCTCCATGTAGCCACCAACTTTTCCAGTGCCTCGTTCCAGTTGTGTTTTTTGTCTTTTTCATACAATTTGCTCATATTCATGCCCTCTTCCTCTTTCTATTTCCTCTATTTTTTCTATCTCTCTCTCCCTTTAAAAAATATATTCATGTATTTGGCTGCACCAGGTCTCAGTTGTGGCATGCGGTTTCTTTAGTTGCTGCATGTGGGATCTAGTTCCCTGTCCAGGGATTGAACCTGGGCCCCCTGCATTGGGACCATGGGGTCTCAGCCACTAGACTACCAGGGAAGTCCCTCTGTCCCCCTTTAACTCTCTCTCCTGATTACCTCCTCCCTTTACGTCATCTCTTGTTAGATGTATTTCCCCAGTTTTCTCTCTTGCCATCTCTCATTTGGTAATGGATCAGTCACTCACTCTACATCATCACCTAACTGCCACTCATCCCTCAACATCCCATTCATTAATTACTGGAAATGGTGAGACTTGCCTTAATGTTCAAATTACTGTAATCACAGAGCCAGTGGCCACCCTTTGTCCTCTGTGTGACCTCCTACACCACAGCCTTTGTAGATGGTCCTCTCTGCTGCTGCTGCTGCTGCTAAGTTGCTTCAGTCGTGTCCGACTCTGTGTGACCCCATAGACGGCGGCCCACCAGGCTCCCCCGTCCCTGGGATTCTCCAGGCAAGAACACTGGAGTGGGTTGCCATTTCCTTGTCCAGTGCATGAAAGTGAAAAGTGAAAGTGAAGTCGCTCAGTCGTGTCCGACTCCTGGCGACCCCATGGACTGCAGCCCACCAGGCTCCTCCGTCCATGGGATTTTCCAGGCAAGAGTACTGGAGTGGGGTGCCATTGCCTTCTCCATCCTCTCTGCTAGTGCTTGCCAATGGGGAGAAACTTCTTTCTTCAGGATGCTCTTCTTGGCATCATCAGAAAACTCTAATATCTGGAAAGATCTTCCTTCTATTTGCACAAAATTTTACTCCCTGTTATTTCTTCTGATTGGTCTCAGTTGGTTTTGGTTTCTCCCTAACGATCACTTTCTAAGTATTCAAAAATCCAGTTTTATGTCCTTAACTCTCCTTCTTCTGTAGCAACACATTCTCAGCTCTTTTATTTATCACTTTGACCCATGAGTATAACCTGCGTGAATAAATAGGGTGGTCTTTCTGGGCCCTGGACTTTGGCCTAAACTTCATGTCTGCTTCCTCATGTCATGTGTTAAAAGGATGTCTTGTGTGCATCTGTCATCCAGGGAACTTAAAATGGTTTCAGAATACAGATAACCCAGGCCCATGGTCTCTGGATGGTTCCCCAAAGACACAGCATCATCCTATGAAACATGAATATGCAAATGAACAATGGCCAGGATGTATATATACATACACACACACACACACACACATATATATGTAACACTGGCTTCAAATCTTAAGCAGCCATTTTAGGAAATCAATCCAATAACTATAATAAGCAGGCCAAGGAGTCAGCCTGCTGTCTGCAAGACAGACTTGTAGGAAGACAGACCACTATCTCTAGTAACAATCCAGGAAGCCAAACAATCACCCCTGTAACAATTGGCTCCAAATGGCCAAGACTTGATTAGTCATTGATACCTTCCATAATTACTATTCGCACTTCCAACTTGGGACCAATTGCGTGCTCAGTCGCCTCAGTAATGTCCGACTCTTCACAATCCTATGGACTGTAGACTGCCAGGCTCCTCTGTCCATGGGGATTCTCCAGGTAAGAATACTAGAGTGGGTTGCCACTTCCTTCTCCAGGGGATCTTCCCAATCCAAGGACTGAACTCATATCTCTTAGGTTTCCAGCATTGGCAGGTATGTTCTTTAACACTAGCTCCACCTGGGAAGCCCTGGGACCAATTGGAAGAAGTCAAATATGTATCCCAAACCAATCATACAGGATGCCCCACTTCTGATCAACTCCCTACGACTTCCAACCAGGGGAGGCCTGAAGCTCCATCCCACTATAGAGCTTGCCTCTCCTCTGCCTGGTTTTGCATCTCTGTGAAGCAAGAGAGATGGTGATTGACTCCCTTGGGAGGGCCAACTCTGAATTAACAGGTTTTGCTTATTCTCAGTTGGGTGGTCTTTATTTCCACAGGTAGGAGTTCAGTGGCATAAAGTGCTGATATTTCCATGAGAGAAATATAGGTTGTTGTTTTTTTTTTTCCTGCATGGGGGGAACAAAGCAGAGAAAAAAACTAATTTTCTAGTTAACATTGAGGTGTGCATGAGGGTTTTTTCTGGAAAGGACATTAAGTCTGATGTTCTCTGCTTTAATATGAATCCCCATTTAACATCTCTGTATTCAGTTTCAGGCATCCTCACCTATTCCTTGAATCCTCACCTAAACTTAGGTCATGATGAAGAGACATTACAGAGATAAACAAGGGACAACACTTTTCCCTACTTTGTTTAATAAATACATTTTGAAAACGATTCCCTCACCTCATTTTATCCCCCAAATAACTGTTACTATGTGCCAAGAAAAAAATCTACATCAGTTCAACTTCCAGCTAAATGAGAAAGGACATTGTGAACCAGTTATTTAATCAGCTCTCTCCAGCTTTTGTTCAATCAATAAAAGCTCTTTTTCCTCCTGGTAATTTCTTCTGCATACATTTATCATCACCAATGATGATTTGACATTCCAAAGTCAATTTTATGCTCTTCATCTAGACTCCCGGCAATTCAAGAAAAACAGGGCAGGGTAGGTGGGTCAGGGGAATAAAGACATGCAGAGAGAGAATAATTTTTAATCATTTTCAGACAAAAACCTTGATGCTGTGGATGTGGGAAATAGGAGGAAGTGATCGTGGGAATGTGGAGGAGAAGGTTTTTCAAGGATTCAGAAGAGAGCAAGGTGGAGCTGGAGGTACCTGCCTTCACTCTCCGGGAACCCAACAGACTCAGAGCATCAGCGCAGGCAGACTCTAGGGATGAATGGCTTCCCCAAAACCTGTCTGAAAACCAATGAAATAAACAATAAAGTTGATCTTCATTTTTAACAGCATTAAAAAAGCCATTGGCATTTATATCGTGCTAAAGACACAATGTACAGAAAATATATTGACATGAAGTACATCATCGACCACTGAGTTGTTCTCTGTCTTTTGATGATTGCTTCCTCCACTGAGCAAAGAGCATCTCTGAGCCTCCTCAGTGACAGAATTGATGCACAGCAGATAAAGAGCATGCACTGTTTGTTGACAATAGAGATTCAACTTATTTTTCAGATGCGTAGGCAGAAAGTGCTAAGTGACTTACCAGTTTTCATAAAATAAGTCAGAGACAGAACAAGAAGAAAGCACAGACATGATATGGTCTGGGCTGGCTTCGTGTTTCCTAGGCTACGCCATCTACATGACAGCAGATAATAGCATCAGTCAGAAGAATAATATTCAATATTTTAAAATTTAAAAGGAAACTATCACAAATGGATCTTTGGGCAAAAATGAATTAAAATTATTAAATAGGATGGCTTTTAGCCTTCCACAGAATAAAACCACAGCTGACAGCTATGTTGATAGACTTTTCTATTTGAATTTTGGTGACTTAATGGAATAGTCATGATTCAATCACAACAGTATATAGAAAAGATAATTTGAAAAGATAAATATACAGTTGCAAGGCTGAAGTGCGGCATGGTTAAATTCCCATAAGACAAAACAAAGAGTTATAAATACAGTCGGACAACTTTGTTGTTAATACCAATACCAACTTTTGTTAATCCCCGACGTGTACTTCTCTGGTGGTCCAGTGGTTGGAATCCCATTCTCTTAATGCGGGGGGCACAGGTTTGACCCCTGACTGGGTAACAAAGATCCCTCATGCCACACAGCATGGCCTAAAAAATTAAAACCAAAAAGTACACATCAGATGCCTCACTGAAACGAGGGACATGCGGGCCGTGTGTGTGTTGCAACCTCAGAGAATGCCCACAGGGAAGTCTCCCAGTGTGTTCCTGGGTCACATGTGTGTCACCTCTCCAGGTAACAAGCAGTTGACAGATAAAATTAAATACATCGTTAACAGAAAGGTAACAAAAATTCAATGAAAAAAAAGGGGACATTAGCAGCGCAGCTCAGTTCAGTTCAGTTTAGTCACTCAGTCGTGTCCAACTCTTTGGGACCCCATGAACTGCACCTTGCCAGGCTTTCCTGCCCATCACCAACTCCTGGAGCTTGCTCAAACTCATGTCCATCGAGTTGGTGATGCCATCCAACCATCTCATCCTCTGTTGTCCCCTTCTCCTCCTGCCTTCAATCTTTCCAGCATCAGGGTCTTTTCTAATGAGTCAGTTCTTTGCATTAGGTGGCCAAAGTATTGGAGTTTTAGCTTCAGCATCAGTCCTTCCAATGAATATTCAGGACTGACTTCCTTTACTGACCAAATCTTGGACTGCAAGGTTTGATCTCTTTGCATTCCAAGGGCCTCTCAAGAGTCTTCTCCAACACCACAGCTCAAAAGCATCAATTCTTTGGTGCTCAGCTTTCTTTATGGTCCAACTCTCACATCCACACATGACTACTGGAAAAACCATAGCCTTGACTAGATGGACCTTTGCTGGCAAAGTAATGTCTCTGCTTTTTAACGTGCTGTCCAAGTTGGTCATAGCTTTTCCTCGAAGCAGCAAGTGTCTTTTAAATTTGTGGCTGCAGTCTCCACCTGTAGTGATTTTGGAGCCCCCAGGAATAAAGTCTGTCACTGTTTCCATTGATTCCTCATCTATTTGCCATGAAGGGATTGAACCAGATGCCATGATCTTAGTTTCTTGAATGTTGAGTTTTAAGCCAGCTCCTTCACTCTCCTCTTTCACTTTCATCAAGTAGTTCTTTAGTTTCTCTTCAGTTTCTGCCATAAGGGTGGTGTCATCTGTATATCTAAGGTTATTGATATTTCTCCCGGCAACCTGGATTCCAGCTTGTGCTCCATCCAGACTGGTATTTCTTATGATGTACTCTGCATATAAGTTAAATAAACAAGGTGACAATATACAGCCTTGACGTATTCCTTTCCCAATTTGAAATCAGTCTGTTGTTCCATGTCCGGTTCTAACTGTTACTTCTTGACCTATTTACAGATTTCTTAGGAGGCAAGCAAGACGACCTGATATTCCCATCTCTTGAAGAATTTTCCAGTTTGTTGTGATCTACACAGTCAAAGGCTTTGGTGTACTCAATAGCAGCTAGAGGGCTCCTATTCAGTTTTCTTCTTAGTGTCCTTAAGCACGAAAAGTCCTGAATTCAGTTGCCCTTTGAACTTTAAATCTCCACATAAAACAGAAGTCATTAATTATTTGTGATCATAACTGCATCTCCAACAAACGTAGGAATATCTCAAATCTCAGTGTGTCCTGGATTTAACTCCTGGGAGACAGAACTGATGTGATTATTAAAAAAGAACTTAATTCATCATATTCCACCCTTTTTGGAGAAAGAGTGTATCCATGGAAATAAATTAGCTGGATAGAAACAGTAGCCCGAAGATTTCAATCAGGCCCAGGACAGGGGAGAAGATGACCTCCATGGCCTACACAGGGATCCTAAATTAACCCTCTCCCCATGGCTCAACAGACTTCCAAACAGGACACAGTCCACCTTTGAGCCAGGCTAGCACCAACCAGCGGAGAAGGCAATGGCACCCCACTCCAGTACTCTTGCCTGGAAAATCCCATGGATGGAGGAGCCTGGTGGGCTGCAGTCCATGAGGTCGCTAAGGGTTGGACATGACTGAGCGACTTCACTTTCACTTTTCCCTTTCATGCATTGGAGAAGGAAATGGCAACCCACTCCAGTGTTCTTGCCTGGAGAATCCCAGGAAGGGGAAGCCTGGTGGGCTGCCGTCTATGGGGTCACACAGAGTTGGACACGACTGAAGTGACTTAGCATCAGCAGCACCAACCAGAGGACTCAAGGGTGCTTTCTCCAGTGGTAAGCAGGTCAGAGCAACCATCCACCTCTCTCTCTCTCTTTTTAATGTTCTCACTGTCTCTCTTTTTAATGGCTTCTTTATTTTCTTTCTCACCACTCAGGATGCGGGATCTTACTTCCCTGACTGGGGATTGAATCCCCACCCCCTACAGTAGAAGCCCAGAGTCTTAAACCACAGGACTGCCAGGAAAGTCCCCATCCACTTACCTTGATAATGACAACTCTCATGGAAAATGAATACATTATGGTCTGGTGAGTTTTATTAGTATGGACTAGCAGCTCTTGGAAGGAGGTGGTTAGATAGCATCATCAATTCAGTGGAAATAAATCTGAGCAAAGTCCAGGAGATAGTGAAGGATAGGAAAGCCTGGTGTACTGCAGTGCATGGGGTTGCAAAGAGACCAACATGATTTAGAGACTCAATAATGAGGTTCATGGGAACAGACACAGTGTAACTCATTGTAATACCTCGATCTTGCCCTGATTATCATAGGGTCTGGAATAAATTTACAGAACACCTGAAGAGGTGAACTAATGCCTGTTCTAGAATTTTCTTGGGTTATCTAAAGTTAAAGAACTTACTTGGAATTTTTGATTTGTTGATCAAATTTTTTTATTCTATAATAACTTCATATTTAAATTTTATTTTATTTTTAATTGGAGGATAATCATTTACAATATTGTGATGGTCTCTGCCATACATCAACACGAATCAGCCATAGGCATACATATGTCTCCTCCCTCTTAAACCTCCCTCCCACCTCCTTCCTTTTTGATTTCTTGTCCTTCTCAGCATTTTCGACTCATTCTGGATTGCCTACTTGAGTCTATTTTTTAAAGAATATTTCTGCCACATTTAGTATTTCATTTTTTTCTTCGCTTTTGGTTATGTAATGTTGCCTCCTACTTTTGTATATGTATTTTAAATCTAAGATCATCTGAGAACTTCCTGTGTAGCTAAATGTGAATTTCTTTGGCTGCTTGTACCTCTTTCCCCTGATTGGGAACATTTGTGATTGTAAAGTTTCATTTTTAGATGGAATTTCACGTTCTTCGTATTGGGCTTCCCTGGTGGCTCGGATGGTAAAGAATCTGCCTGCAATGCGGGAGACTCGGGTTTGATACCTGGGTTGGGAAGATCCCCTGGTTGAAGGAAATGCAACCCGTTGCATTATTCTTGCCTGGAGAATTCCATGGACAGAGGAGCCTGGCAGGCTACAATTTATGGGGTCTTAAAGAGTCAGACACTACTGAGTGATTAAGACTTTACATTCCCTGTAGATGCTATTTTCTATTGAATCTATACCTGGTGAGCATCTGAAAGGAGCCGTGGTTTGTGGTCTTTGGGAAGCACCAGTTAGGGGTCATACCACTACGTTATACCCACCATGGGCAGAGAAGTCTTCCGGGGGGAACAGCCTCTGGGCTTTATTTATTTTTTGGCTGACCCACACAGCATGTGGGATCTTAAACCCCTGACTAGGGATTGAACCTGAGTCTCCTGCCATGGAATCACAGAGTCTTAACCATTGGACCACTGGGGAAGTCCCAGCCACTGGGTTGAATATGGGCCTGAGGGGCTGAGAAGTGAGGGTCTTGTGTGATTGTGTCTGTCACTTGCTCTAGGCTCCCCTGACCTTCTTTCTGCCCAAGAGGGCACTCCACAAACTGGACCCACCCTCCCAGAACTTGTGATGGATGTAAGCCTGCTGTCCACTCCCCCAGTGCATTGTTCTCCATCCCCAACTGCCTTTCTGCATCACTCTCCTTATCAGTCTCCTCTGTCCACTCTCTTCTCTCTCTACCTCTATCCCTATTTCTGTCCCTTTCTCTCTTGACTGTTTAATATCTACTTTCATTTCTATGTGCCTTTAAATAACATTTTTCCGGACTGTCTCCACTCTTGTATTTCCTCCCAGACTCCCTCATAATCCTCTCTAGCCATGGAACCATGCCAGCCTTTTTACGAACTTCTGAAAAATCTGTTTTCCTAAAGTCTAGAGTGCATGTCTGATGAAGCCCACAGCTTCCTTTCTTCGCTGTTACGAATTCCAGGATGACTTGATTTCTCCCAAGGTTCACATAACTTTTACTCCAACAGTGAGCTCTTTCTTGTTGGTTCCAATGAAATACAGAATAGTAATTTTCCTTGCTACTTCCTCTCCCCACTACCAGATGGAATTGTAAGTCAGATGTTGTACTTTCTGCAGAATGCTTTAAGAATTAAAAGGCTTCTGTACGTTTCTGAGCCAATTTACATTCTCCAATAAGATCCACTCTCACTACCTTCTACCTGGCCAGGAAGATTGCTGTGCCCCATCAAATTGAATCACTTATTTCTCTCCCTTTTGTCCACATCTGAATGTTTTCTACCATTCCTTATGTTCATGACATTTTATACATGTTATATGTATTTTCTGAGAAACATGATTAGTCCATTCTATGGGCTTGTTTCTTTTGAGGGAAATTGATCTTTTAGTTGCCTTATTTCAGCAGTGAATTTCACACTACCGATAGCTGGAGATATTTAATTTCTGGGTTGTAAACTCCTTGAGGTCAGAAGCCATGTGAGATTCATCTTTGTAAAACACAGAGGCTGGAACAGTCCTGAAGCATGCCCAACATGGATTCATTAACCTGAACTGATGCTTATGCTAAAGTTACAAGTTTATTTGACTTTCCCCCAGACACTGTGCATAGATATATAAACATTTGAAGCCTTAAGTTAATTCCACATCTCCTGATTTTTCCTGAAAAGGACCTAACATTTCTTTCACAAGTTCTCCCTATGTGTTGTTTTCATGGTACATAATGTTAGAATTTTGTTGACATCTTTCTCTCTAGCTTCATATTTTAATTTGAAGAGCTTCTGATCAGCCATGGATAGGTTATTATTGAGAAGCTTCAATGAACTTGTTATTACACTAAGTAATTTACATATATTATTTTACATTTTTACAACAGCCTTACCAAACAGATATTAGTCAATTACTGGTAAAGAATCCATCTGGAATGCAGGAGACCTGGGTTCGATCCCTGGGTTGGGAAGATCCTCTGGAGAACGGAAAGGCTACCCACTCCAGTATTCTTGTCTGGAGAATTCCATGGACTGTATGGCCATTGGGGTCTTGAAGAGCTGGACACAACTAGTGACTTTCACATTCATATATGAGAATAATGAAGCTCAGGTTAAATGATATATTGCAGCCAAAATAGCTATTCAGTAAAAGAATGATTAGAATTAGGTCTGATTGTTTCAAAAGCTTGTGTATTTCTTCTTCTAGAACTGTCCACTCTACCTGGCTGGTTGGTCAAACAGATCCTTGGCATTATTTTTGGACACATTGAGGTGCCATGACCTTCTCAACTTGGCTACACAGATGAACAAAACCAGCATGAACGTCTGCTCTCGGTCCTGCAGTGGGATCTTCTCATAGTGACAAAAAGCATGGTGACTCTTGAAATATTATTTTGGGAAAGCCGTGGCTGCCAATAGGAGGAGCACGGGGGCTTTAAGAACACCATGCCTGCCTACACACTTGACCTTTGCAATGAAAGACAGAAGGATGAGATAAAAAGTCAGAAGGCAGTTCCCCCCATCCTCTCCCCAGTCCCGGAAAGTGGGTAGGAGAGAATGATTCATTTCTCTCTCGACCACTTTTACCTTGCCTAGACTATACTTGCAGGATTGTCGACTCCAGGAATAGTCTCAGTCTACTAGTCAAGTGTGCAAAAAGGATATTTTTTGTTATTTTTATATAATTCAACCTATGTATTATTTTGACCTCCTCCTAGTCAGCGGGAGTCATGGAAACTGGATGGTAGTTATTTTAAGAATTCTGATCTCACATCCACCCTTCTCTTGGGCCTGTGTCTCAGTTTCTGGGACATAAACTGTACTGGCATTGGGGTTGGGCAGCTTTGTGCTTTATCCCCGTGTGTGTGTCAGTCTTTCAGTCGTGTCCGACTCTTATGACCCCATGGACTGTATCCCACCAGGCTCCCCTGTCCATGGCATTCTCCAAGAAAGAATACTAGAGTGGGTTGCCATTTCCTTCTCCAGGGGATCTTCCTGACCCAGGGATGGAACCCAGGTCTGCTGCATTGCAAGCAGATTTTTTACCATCTGAGCCACCAGGGAATATCTCTTCCTCCTTATTTTTTGACCACATCAGCCCATGGTGACATGTCCATCTCCCATCTTGTCCTCTGTCAGCAGTGACAGCACAGAAAGTCCCACAGATTCCTTCAGGGGTACAGGTCTTTTTTTAAATTAATTAATCAATTTATTTTTGCTGTACTGGGTCTTCACTGCTATGCACGGGCTTTCTCTAGTTAGGGAGAGCAGTGGCTACTCTCCAGTTGCAGTGCACAGCCTCCTCATTATGGTGGCTTCTTTCATGAAGCACAGGCTCTAGACACATGGCCTCTAGAGTTCGGGCTCAGTAGTCGTGTTGCACTGACTTAGTTGCTCCACAGCATGTGAGAGATCCCCAGACCAGTGATCGAACCCATGTACCCTGCACTGGCAGGTGGATTCTTAACTACTGAACCACCAGGGAAGTCCTGGGATAACTTCTGCTACTCTTGAGCATTTGTGATCTATTCTGCTGCTCACATACCATGCTTCAGGAAACTTCACAAGGCTTGATATATCATGCAACTATTTCTCCTCTGGTAGCTTGTTATTCCCCCCCAGGCCATACCTGGGAAATAGGCACAAAACCTCTCTGCTTTTAACCAAAAATTTTATTACACTGAGTGTTTTCGGAGAGCTCAGCCTGGAAGAAGAGTTCCCTGGGGAACCCACCAGTGCCTGCATCTTTCTAGTCCACTCCAGCTTCTCCCACCAGCGCAAGAAATACTTTTTGTTTTGCTTTGGTTTTAAGGCAGATATAGTCTTCTTTCCCAAATCTTTATCCTCTCCATTATTCTAAGTGCTCAGGTTTTTGAAACTCACAACTCAAGACAAATATTGCTTTTTCCCTCTGCTCTTTGCCTTCCCATTTATCTCCAAAGGTAATAAATCCAGAATGGATGACCTGGCCCCATGGCTGGGAGACGAGGCTAAGTGGAAAATGAAAAGACCTTGGGGGTGAGGAAGAGATAGATGAATGTTTTCAAAATGATCCTCTGTGTTGCCCTTCCTCCATCTGCTCTGAGGCTGCAGAGCTGAGGGTAGAACTTTATTAACTAGCCCTGGATATCCTCAACAACAAGAGTGAGGAGAGTCATGTCTGCTCCAGTTCTGGCAAACTGGGCAACAAGATGGAAGGGAGGAGGGAAAATTCACCCCATGCCTGTCTTGCATCAGGCTTGGGACTGGCTGCTGCAATGTTTTATTGTCTCTGATTGTCATGGGGTAGGTAGACCACACCTCCTTTCCTGTATCAAGTATACACACTGAGTGCATGCTTGGTTCTCAGTTGTGTCCCACTCTTGGCGACCCCATGGACTGTAGCTCACTCGGCTCCTCTGTCCATGGGATTTTCCAGACAAGAATACTGGAATGGGTTGCCATTTCCTTCTCCAGGGGACTTTCCCAACCCAGGGATCAAACCCATTGATCCCAACCCAGGGATCAAGCCTGCATTGGCAGGAGGATTCTTTACCACTGAGCCACCTGGGAAGCCCTCCTTTAGGTTACTTGCTTACAATGCTGCTACTAGAAAAGCTGCATTCTGTTTCACATCTTCTTGCTTCTCTTTGCTTCTGTGTATATATTGTATCTGCACTAGTATATATAAAATGGGCTTCCCTGGTGGCTTAGCTGGTAAAGAATCCACCTGCAAAGCAGGGGAACCCGGTTTGATTCCTGGGTGGGGAAGTTCCCCTGGAGAAGAGATAGGCTACCCCACCTCCAGTATTCTTGGGCTTCCCTGCTGGCTCAAAAGGTAAAGAATCCACCTGCCATGTGGGAGACCTGGGTTTGATGCCTGGGTTGGGAAGATCGACTGGAGGAGGGCATGGCAACCCACTCCAATATTCTTGCCTGGAGAATGCCATGGACAGAGGAGCCTGGTGGGCTATAGTCCTTAGAGTTGCAAAGAGTCAGACACGAGTGAGCAGTTAAGCACAGCACAGCATATATAAAATAGGTAACTAATGAGAACATACTGTATAGCACAGGGAACTCTACTCAATACCCTGTAATAACCTATATGGGGAAAGAATATAAAAAGGAATATGCATATGTGTAACTGATTCACTTTGCTGTATGGCAGAAACTGACACAACATTGTAAATAAACTATACTCCAATACAAATTAATTTTTAAAAATGCTTGGGACTTCCCTGTCAATCCAATAAATGGTTAAGACTCTGTGCTTCCAGTGCAAGGGGCACGGGTTCAATCCCTGTTGGTGAAGATCCCACATATGGCAGTGGTGTGGCTAAGTAATTAAATGGATAAACTGGAAGTTCATAGTTTTTGAAAACTATTGTGTGCAAAGCACAGTAGGTCCTCCATCCACAATGGGTGCAGGGGAGGACAGAGGAAGGTTACCTTCTGCACATTGCAGACCAGGCTCACAGTGGGGGAGTGGGAGGGGCAAAAGGGGTGGAGGTCAGACCTGCTCTGTGAATGCAGAGAGCGAAGAGGAGAGGGGGCCTGGGTGAATCTGATGTGTGTAGAGACAGAGCAGGTAGGCCTCGAGGAGGCTTATGGTCCAAGGATAATGAAAACCACCTAATGGCTTTAAGCCTAGACTCATCTATTCTGTTGCAGATTTCTAAAACTTCCCTCTGGCTGCCTGCAGAAAATGGTCTGGAGCACAGCAAGTGTTCAGAGGAAGGTAAGACCAGTCCAGAGGTCAGTATAATCATCCAAGCAGGAGTGAGGGTCTATTAAAGAGCAGGGAGATGTTCAGGATATTTAGGAGATGAAATATGCAGGATGGATATTGAGGGATGTGGAGAAGGCTGGTAAAGGAGGAGGAGGAGACCCTTTGTGAATCATTCCTTTATTGTGTTCTTTTCTTTTCTGCAAGTCATGCCCAGGGCTGTGTATAACCAAACAAACAAGCACAGGAAGCTAGTAGTTTACTAACTTGTAGGAGACCTGCGTTTGATCCCTGGGTTGGGAAGGTCCCCTGGAGAAGGGGAAGGCCCCACTCCAATATTCTGGCCTGGAGAATTCCAATAGTCCATGGGGTTGCAAAGAGTCAGACACGACTGAGCAATTTTCACTTTCTCTTTCACATTGACACTTAAGTTCTAAGAATTTTGCATGTGTAAACTCATTTGATTCTTAAAATGATCCTAGAAAGACCATGCTAGGAAAAGACATGGTACTCATTTCATAAACAAGGAAACTGAGTCACAAGGAAGTGAAATAATCCAGACAGATCTCACTTGCAATTTCAGACTCTTTCATCGTTATGATGTATGTTGAGATTGAAGTGGTAAAAAACAGGAAAGAATTAATTCCAACAATTCCTCAGCAAGAGGCTGAAGTACAGTGAGAAAATCCTTCAGAGGAAAAGATGCACTCAAGTCCACTCTCATAAGACAAAACGAGAAAGTGAGTATTCCATGGGCTAGCACCAGGGCATATGAGCTAAAGAAATCACTGTTTTATTTCTCAGAACAACTGGAATGGGTGAAAGGCCAGTGGTATGAGACAGGTCCCAATTCAATCTACCTCTGATTGCACTGTGTATCTGCATGAGTCACAGAGTCTTTGGTAAATGAAAGCCTTCTCAAAGATTAATGAGGCTGACTCCAGTCACGGTGAATCAGGAGCTAGATGTCTAATCATCTCCTTCAGCAGAGTTTAATATCAGGGGAAGGATGAGAAGAGGGAGGTTATTTAGGCAAAAGTGACGTGAGATAGAGACTATCGCATTAGCTCATTCTAAGAAGATATAGGTTTGATTCCTGGATCAGGAAGATGGCCTGGAGAAGGAAATGGCAACTCACTCCAGTATTCTTGCCTGGAGAATTCCATGGACAGAGGTCCCTGGCAGGCTACAGTTCGTGGGGTCGCAAGGAGTCAGACACCAATTACTGACTAAATAACAACAAGGACTGGAAAAGTCCAAAAGAGGAGGTAACAGCTTGCACATTCATTTCATCAGTCTATTAGTTGACTATGTTTCTCTTGAAACATAGCAGCCATGAGCTTCAATCTGTAGAGACCAATGAATACCAAAGTACCATTTGGACAGGATTCAATTGTTTGTTAAGTTTCACAAATTTCTCCCCTGACAGTGTTGATGGAATTTAGTGATGTGGAAATCACAGTGAACAAAAGAAGATAATTTGAAAGAATATTAACACTGAAGATATTCAACACCTTTTCCTCTTCCATTGACTATCCCATCAATCTCTTCCCAATATTGTAGTTTTAAGGAAGCCACCTAGTCTTTCTTTCTATTCTTTCAAAATCATTATTGTCTCATTCTTAATACTCTACTATTGTCATAATTGAAGGATATCAGGAACCTTCTAACCGCCGATGGGAGAACCACTCTCAGACAAGGCTCAATGAACTTGACTTCTACTTCTGTCCTTATTTTAGACTTATTCTAGTTTCTGCTTCTGTTCTCCAGCTTTCTGATTCTTCAAATTCAAGGCATCTCCTTGAGAGATGGTCCCTGACTTTCACCCTAAACAGCCGTCAAGCTCTGGTCCCTGCCTGTATCATGGTTCCTGAGCACTTTTGCCTTTGTGATCCTCTTCCCACATAAAAGTATACTTACAAATTTTATTAAAGACAAACATATATTAATCATTGTCTTTGACCTAAAAGTTTATGCCTTTCTTCTGATTTTAAAATGAATTAAAGCACTAGATGGGGGGTCCCATGGCATCAGGGAAACTTATTCACTGCTCTGCTCCCAGCATGAGGAAGAATGCTTGGTATATTATAAAGTCTAGTTAACATTTATTGGAGGAATCAGTGAATGAATGACTTTTCTGAGTTCCTTTCCTAGGACTTCTGTGACTACTCTTTTCCAGCCTTTTCTTTTTCTCCTTTTTGTCCCCCTTCTTCCATCTTCCCTTTAAATATATCCTGGATTTCTTTCCAGAGTTCCAGTCTAACATTGCAGTTACATGGTTCTCTCCACTGTATCCTCCTGTCAATGTATACAAAACAAAACTCACCAGCTTATCCTGTTCTCCTTAATACTATTATCAATATTATCATCATCATTTTCATTATTACCAGGATTAGCATCTCCATAATGGTAATGTCATTATCATCTTTTGAGTTTCTCATGCCTGGTAGACACACATAATGAATGGGTATTTCCTGCCATATCAGTAAACAAGGATGTCACAATCACCAGCGATTGCCCCCACCACTGATGGTGAGTCGGTGAGCCCTGAGGGAACTTGGGAAGGAAAGAATACCTTCTCTCGCAGCCATCAGACTTCAGCCATTCCCCACAGTGAGTCCTGAGGAAACTCAGGACTGAAAACACAGGATACTGGCCCCAGATAACTGAAGTGCATATCAAAGGAATAATTTTAGTGAGCCCAACTCTTGCATCCTCCCATACACAGAAAAGCGCTAAATTCCTTAATTGGGATATCTGGTTTTCTTTAAACTACCTGCTTTTTGTTGCAGGTAGTTCCAATTACTTGCCCTTTGTTGCAAAACTTCCATATAACCTGGATCCCCTCCTCACCTCCTTGAGTAATTCTCTCAGGACTACCTGAGATGTTGTCTCTTGGGCTTGAAGTTCTCAGCATGTTGTTCAGTTGCCAAGTCATGTCCAGCTCTTTGCGACCCCATGGACTGTAGCATGCCAGGCCTCCCTGTCCCCCACCATCTCCTGGAGTTTGCCCAAGTTCATGTCTATTTCATCAGTGATGTCATTCAACCATCTCATCCTCTGCCCCCCTCTTCTCCTTCTGCCTTCAATCTTTCCCAGCATCAGGGTCTTTTCCAATACCCAGAGAATAAGACATAACTCTCAATTTTTAGGTTATGAATATACTTTCTTTTTAGTCTACAGACATCATCTTTAGATTCCCTTTCTGCTTTAGGCAGATCCAATTTGTGTCCAAATTTGGTTGATCCCACCCTTGCCCCTCCAGGCATATTTGTCTTACCTTCAGTTGGCATCTACGCTAGCCTAGACCTTCACTAAATCTTGCTGGTGTAACTAGCCTCCCAACCAGTTTCTGCCTCTCTTCTCTATCCTTTCCCCATTCCAGTCATCACAGTTATTCCTAAAACATCCCTTTGGCTAAAGTATGTAATTGATGCCCACTGGTGACAAAGTAAATTCCAAATTCTTTCCTTTGATATTTAGTGTCTTGACTCCAACTTAAATGTCTAGCTTTCTGTCCATCACTCACACAGAACCTGAGGTCTGACCATACCTCTCCACTTAATAGTTCCTGAAAATAATACTCTAGTTTTCTGTGTTGACTGAAAAACATTCATAACCTAAAAGTTAAGAGTTATGTTTTTAGCCCAGGAGGCAGCATTTAAAGTAACCCTGAGAAAACTGCTCTGAGGAGGCAAGGGGGGAGCTAAGATATATAAGAGTTTTGCAATAAAGGACAGGTATTAGGAACAAAAGAAAACTAGATATCTCAAGTTAAGGAATTTAGCACTTTTCTGTGTATGGGAAGATTTAACAGTCTGGACTCACTGAAATCATTCCTTTGATATGCACCTCAACTGGCTTTCTCACCCTGAGTTTCCCCAGGGCTCACCATGGAGAGTGGCTGTAGTCTGGTGGCTGCTAGATGGCAGGCATTCTTTGTTTCCTTCCGGAGTTCCCTCCCTGAGTTCCCGTTGGGCTCACCAGTTCTCTAACAAATGTGACTGCAGAGGCTGATGACTGTGACATCCTTTGTCTACTGATATGGCAGGAAATATTCCATTTCTTAACTATATCTTTTTTTCAAACAACCCTTTCTGCCTAGAAGGCCACCCTTCTCTCCTATTATATGGCAGGTAGCACTTTGATCTTGACTCCTGGCCTGCCTCTGGTACTCACAGGGCTGTATATGAAAGAAGGCATTAGTAGATGCTTGTTTTTATTTATTTGTTTATGCTTATTTATTTAAGCCAGTTGAACTTAAAATGAACAAAGGGAAAGTGAACATAAAGGACATTCACTTCTACTGTGGTATCATATCTTATGTCAAAAGATGAAATTTTTAACTTCAGAAGAGTAAAAGCATTAACCATACAGCAGTAGTCAATTTAGGTAAATTTACTTAGGTCAGAATAATTCTAAGCTTTACAACCAGAGAGCCCAACAAACTCAGGCAAAGCTAATTTCAACCTGGATGAATATTTCCATTTCAGTGTTTTAATCTAATCGAACAGAGTAAATTAGTCAGGAATGTCTGCTTTGTCTCCAGAAATGCCTTGATCACTAAACCAAGCTTTAATGAGACAAGCAGCTAATTATATTATCCCTCTAATATAAGACAACGCAAAGGTTAGGGTAGAGGAGGAATAATGTTCATTCCCATATGAAAACACAGATAATGTGCGATGATCATTCAACCTTCTAAGGATTCAGAGATCACCTTTATAATAAAAGGTGTTCCTCTTTTTTTAAAACTTGAGTTTTTCTGATTTTATAAAAAAAAGAAAAGAAAAGCCCTTATAGTTACCAAGAGGGAAAAATAGGGAGAGGGATAAATTGGAAGATTAAGATAGACATATACACACTATTACATATAAAATAGATAACTATAAGGAACTACTGTGGCGTTTCCAGGGAGAAGGCAATAGCACCCCACTGCAGTACTCTTGCCTGGAAAATCCCTTGGATGGAGGAGCCTGGTAGGCTGCAGTCCATGGGGTCGCTAGGAGTCAGACACGACTGAGCGACTTCCCTTTCACTTTTCACTTTCATGCATTGGAGAAGGAAATGGCAACCCACTCCAGTGTTCTTGCCTGGAGAATCCCAGGGACGGGAAGCCTGGTGGGCTGCCGTCTATGGGGTCGCACAGAGTTGGACACGACTGAAGCAACTTAGCAGCAGCAGCAGCAGTGGGGTTTCCTAGGTGGGGCTAGTGGTAAAGAACCTGCCTGCCAATGCAGGAGACATAAGAGACATGAGTTTGATCCCTGGGTCAGAAAGATTCTCCTGGAGGAGGGCATGGCAACCAGCTTTTTCAGTAGAAATTCTATATAGCTCAAGCAAATTAAACTATGAAAATGAAACTAACAATAATGACACATCCCAAAGAAAATCACTGTTTACATTTTTGTTATGGACATTTTCAGTCATGATTTTTCTTTGCCTTTTGTGTGTGTGTGTAAGGTGATGTATTTTTCTGTGTGTATAATTAAATTTTGATCATAGTGTACAAAATATTTTAACTTTATGTTTGAAAATATGCCAAACAGATCTTCCCATGTCATTAGATATTCTTTTGTTACATTATTTTTAATAGCTGAGTTATCCATTTCATTATGGTGCTATACTCAGAAAGTTTTTAGTCTTTCACTATTATAAATAAAGCTTGGAAAGGAGCCTTATACTTCATTTCATATGGACTCTATTGTTTTTTATTTCCTTAATGTACATGCTTCCATGTGAAATTGCAAGACCAGAGACATGCAAGATATGAAGATTTCAATAAAAATGGTTAAACTCCTTAAAGGATTTCTTAAAATAAAACTACATTGAAGTTGACATTCCACGGGTAGATCTACATTCTCACAATCTCATGAATAATGAAAGATAACATATTTTAAAAGTAAGACTGAGTTGTTTAATATGCTTATTCATCATTTGCTTTTTTCTTTTATGAACTTGTTTGCATATCATTTGAACATGTTTCAACTAGGGATATTTTTCTTTTCCTCTTTGATTGTGAAGAGCTTTTCATATTCTTCTTATGAAGAAATAAGAAATACTTCAAGTAAAATATAAAGGCTAATATAAAACACATTTAACTCTACTATCTAGGTCTATTAAATCTCAAGAATTTGGAATACTTCCTCCATTCTTTCTGGTTTTCAAGCTATAATACATTACCTATAAAGTCAAGCCCTTGTTTCCCTCTGATCTTCCAACCTGGAAGTATCATACTATGTTCTTGAACCCAAGTGTTCTTGATACTAATACTATACTTGTAGGTATTTTTATACTTATAAAGTATAAAGTTTAGACTGATAGCATATAAATATACAATCATTAATAGAACTGAGTCATTAGTGTCCAATTTAAGGTCTTGCATCTATATTTGTAAATGAAATTTGCTGTTGTTCAGTCACTCAGTTGTGTCGGATCCTTTGCGACCCCATGGACTGCAGCACTGCCCTGTCCTTCACCATCTCTGGGAGTTTGCTCAAACTCGTGTCTATTGAGTCAGTGATGCCATCCAAACATCTTGTCCTCGGTCATCCCTTCCTCCTGCCTTCAATCTTTTCCGGCATCAGAGTCTTTTCTAACTAGTTTATACAAATCTTTTCTTATGCTTCATTTGCTGGTCTTGGTACCAAGTTTGTATTAATCTCATTGTTAACTTGACTGTGGTTCCCCCGCTTTTCTCTAGAAAATATTTTGGTTAAAAAATAGACTATCTGTTCTTTGAAGATTTGAGAAAAATGGACCTATAAATTGTCTTTGTTTTGTCTGTAGTTATATCTATCAATCATTCAAAATAGCATTATTCATCTTTATCTCTCTTTTCCTTGATAATAGAAGTTCTTCCAGGTTATTTGTGATATTTTCTTTGTCCTGTATGTTACAAATAATATTTTCTAATTTGTCACTGAAGCATCTATTTTGTTTATGGTATTTTTCATGCAAAAGAAGAATTTTAACATTTATATCTTTGTATTTGTTTATTTTTACATGTTTACATAATCTCTAGTATTATGTATTTATTTTTTAAGCATTTCATATATATAAAGACTTTTAAAATTTAGTTTATATTGGAAACTATGAATTTCCAATAACTTCCAAGTGTTCCAGCATCAATTATTGAATCTTCACTCCATTAATTTGAAAAATTGGTTTATTATTTCCTGAATTCTATTTATGTTTGACTCTGTATCTCTTTAAATTCATAGATCTGTCCTACTGCATTATTAGTTTATATTTTATAATATGCTTTTATATGAATGAGAGTAAAATGATCTCCTATTTCCTTCTTTTTTAAAAAATCATGTGGTCTTTTTTTTTTTTCCAGACTCACCTCATAATTATTTTTATATTCCAACCAAAATTTTAGAACTTCCTGTAATTTGTATCAAATATATTGACTAAAAGTAGATTCAGAGTAACATTTTTACAGAACTAATTTTTCACACTCAGGAAAGTAATGTCTCTTTCATTCATTCAAATCTTCTCTTTCATGTTTCTTAGTAAGGTTTTGTTGGTTTTTCCATAAATATCATTCAAGTTTTCTGTTAAATGTATCCATATATATATTTATTTGATATTTTTCCCACTATTGCAGATGTAACTGCTTCTTTTGTTCACTTGTTTTCATTCATATTCATACATCGTATATGTATTTTCTTCAAGGAAAACTTTAAACAAATTGTGAATAGTTATTGACATATAGTGTCAACTGATTAAGTAAAACTTGAAATTGATCTTTTAAAAAAAAAATATATATATATATATATTTATTGTGCTGAGTCAGATCTTAGTTGAGGCATATGAGCTATTAGCTGTAGCATGTGGAACCTAGTTCCCAGACCAGGGATCAAACATGGGCCCCCTGCATTGGGAGCTCGGGGTCTTAGCCACTGGGCCACCAGGGACATCCCTGAAAATGCTCTTATGTCATGCACTGTGAAAATTCAGCCACAGTAACTTTTCATCTTTAGGTGATTTTGTAACTTTACTAAAGACCCCACCCAGCTGGGTCTTGGGGTGCCTGGTGATCTTGGCCCTTGATGGGGGGAGGGTCTCATCCTTTCATAGGCACTCAGTTCAAAGTTCACTTCATATTCAATTCTGCTGTGTGCCCAGTGCTATGCCAAATGGTTCCTCGTGCCTGATCTCATCCCCACAATAGTTCCTTGAGGCTGGAAACATTTGCATCCCTCTTAAGAGAGCAATCTCCCATTCAGGAGGGTAATAGGGTCAGACCGATGTTCTCATCATATGAAATCATTTGGTAACTTCATCCATTGCTTCAAATAACTGACAGAAAGGGTACCTTAATTCTTTCATGGGGTTCAGCCTAGATTTATGCAGAAATTCCTACCTTGAGAAATTTGGGAATTAGAGAATTTAAAGTTAGTGTATGTGCTCATAGAAATATGCAATACAAATACTGCCACTGAATAATGTCAATAAAAATAAAAATTGTAGCTCCAGCCCATTATGAAGAGTTCTTTTAGTCATTTCTGAGCAACTGGCATTCTGCTCCCAATTATGCTATTTGCTTATTGAATCAGTTCAGTTTCAGTTCAATCGCTCAGTCATGTCCGACTCTTTGTAACCCCATGAATCGCAGCACACCAGGCCTCCCTGTCCATTGCCAACTCCTAGAGTTCACTCAAACTCATGTCCATCGAGTCGGTGATGCCATCCACCCATCTCATTCTCTGTTGTCCCCTTCTCCTCCTGCCCCCAATCCCTCCCAGCATCAGAGTCTTTTCCAATGAGTTAACTCTTCACATGAGGTGGCCAAAGTATTGGAGTTTCAGCCTTAGCATCAGTCCTTCCAATGAATACCCAGGACTGATCTCCTTTAGAATGGACTGTTTGGATCTCCTTGCAGTCCAAGGGACTCTCAAGAGTCTTCTCCAACACCACAGTTCAAAAGCATCAATTATTCGGCACTCGGCTTTCTTCACAGTCCAACTCTCACATCCATACATGACCACTGGAAAAACCATAGCCTTGACTAGACTGACCTTTGTTGGCAAAGTAATGTCTCTGCTTTTGAATGTGCTATCTAGGTTGGTCATAACTTTCCTTCCAAGGAGTAAGCATCTTTTAATTTCATGGCTGCAGTCACCATCTGCAGTGATTTTGGAGCCCCCAAAAATAAAGTCTGACACTGTTTCCCCATCTATTTCCCATGAAGTGATGGGACCAGATGCCATGATCTTAGTTTTCTGAATGTTGAGTCTGATTGTCTTCAATAATAACTAGTCTTATGTTCATAAATGGCAAATTATACTTGTGTATTCTTTTTTCTCCAACACTAATTGCCAAGTGAATGTGATTTGAATCCATATTTTTAAGAGAACTGTTCATGTGTATCCTATCTTAATGAGAATCACTAGGACCTGAACTTTAAAGGTTTGAAGAGCTGGCATTCTTTTAGAAAAGGAAAAGGGAAAATGACAGATCTATGAACATGGAAGAAATTGAGTTAGGGAGGGTTATTGAAGTTTTCATCAACTCCATATCTAAGTATATTATTAATGAAAATTTGAAATTAAAAAAATAATAGAAGAATAAGGTCAGCCTGCATAATTTATTTTCAGGGGAATAGGTAGCAACAGCTGTCCAGCTTTGAAAAAGAAAGTCGTACCTACTAAACTGTTCTCTTTTTTTGTAAGATTTATGTATTTATTTATGGACTGTGTGGGGTCTTCACTGCTGCATGACGGCTTTCTCTAGTTGAGGCGAGTGGGGGCTCCTCTTGGTTGTGGTGCTTGAGCTTCACCTTGCGGTGGCTTCTCTGGTTGCAGATCACAGTCTCTAGGTGCATGGGCTTTGGCAGTTGTGGCTCCTGGACTTAGTTGCTCAGGAATGTGGGATCTTCCCAGACCAGGGATCAAACTGGTGTTCCCTACATTGCAAGGCAGATTCTAAACCTCTGGACCACCAGGGAATTTCACTCAGTTCAGTTCAGTCTCTCAGTCGTGTCCGACTCTTTGTGACCCCATGAACTGCAGCACACCAAACTAATGAGTTCACTCAAACTCATGTTCATCGAGTCGGTGATGCCATCCAGCCATCTCATCCTCTGTCGTCCCCTTCTCCTCCTGCCCCCAATC
>NW_011494680.1:10129512-10129624 GCF_000754665.1 Bison bison bison
AGTTCAAAAGCATCAATTCTTCGGCATTCAGCTTTCCTCACAGTCCAACTCTCACATCCATACATGACCACAGGAAAAACCATAGCCTTGACTAGATGGACCTTTGATGGCA
>NW_011494680.1:10129760-10158544 GCF_000754665.1 Bison bison bison
GATTCCAGCTGTGCTTCTTCCAGCCCAGCATTTCTCATGATCTACTCTGCATATAAGTTAAATAAGCAGGGTGACAATATACAGCCTTGACGTACTCCTTTTCCTATTTGGAACCGGTCTGTTGTTCTATGTCCTACTCAACTGTTAATCTGTGTAATTTCTGTCACTATGGAGATGGAAATTGGTATCATTGATCACCATCTTTCGACCTATCTTTCCTCACTAAACCTCCAGAATCTGAGATGCACATACCTGCTCTTGGTTGGGGAGAGGGAGAGCAAAGGACAACCAGTCAGTCTAAAATAGAGGCTGGAGCAGTACATATACCACAGATAATCCCTACTCTGTGTCCAGGAGTCATGCCCTTTCACAGACCTTAAAGAACCACCCAGGGTTTTTGTTCAAACCCTGCTGTCCTGGACACTATACAGAGAAGCCAAAGCCCTGAGAGGCTCACCCTGAGACTGAAGCCAGGGGAGGGCTGAGCTCACATCAGGAGCCTAAGGGCCACCCCACGGGAGACCAAAGCTAAGCCTTGGGCACCCACAAGCTCACCCAAGGCCAGAGACTTGCAAGGAGTGGGCCACCTATAGTGGGTCATCCCCATGCTGGCCGTCCACAGCCAGGAACCACTCTGAAGGTGCCTTTTTGGAGGGAGCCAAGGAGAAGGGGGACTTCCCTGATGGCTCAGTGGGTAAAGCATCCACCTATAATGCAGGAGACACAGGAGACATGGGTTTGATCCCTGGGTCAGGAAGATCCCCTGGAGGAGGAAATGGCAACCCACACCCACATGGACTACAGTCCATGCAACCCCACGGACTGTTGCCCACCAGGCTCCTCTGTCCATGGGATTCTCCAGGCAAGAATACTGGAGTGGGTTGCCATTTCCTTCTCCTGAGGATCTTCCCAACCCAGGGATGGAACTAGTGTCTCTTAGGTCTCCTTCATTGGCAGGCAGGCTAGTGTTCAGCCTTAAAAGATTTCAACCAACTTCTTAGTGCTGGAAGCATATTAAGACTCTGTAGTTTTGCCTTCCTTATTCTTGGATCTCGTAAGCAAACACTGATGAACAGTGGTGTGTGTGTTGGATGGTGCTAGGAGACTTAGAAGGTTTGGAGGTTTTCCTTTGCGTCTTTTTTCTTTGAGAAATACACAGTATTAGCCATAGGGAAGGCAGAGTAGAACAGCTGAGGGTTAGATAGAAAAACAAAGGTTCTCAATGCACCTGACATAGGGAAGAGGTGGTTGACGGAGTGAAAGGAGGGATCCTGCTGGTTTGGCACAAAACCGAAATGAAAATGCAGCCTGGTTTATCTCAAGTATGGCAGAAACCTTGCTTGATTCTGAAAGTCCTCTAAATCAGCATTGGCGATAACTCTAGATCACATAGCTGTACCTTTTTACTTTCTGTGAAACAAGGGCTTAAAAAGCAATCTGAAAATGTAAGCAAGGGAAATGCTTACGGCTCAAAAGTATTTTAGAGCAATTTAGAAAACCACATTATATGTAAATTTTGCTCCTGAACACTAAATATCCTCATAAATTATCTGTTTGTTAAAGTATTTACTTATACAGAGGTTCCCTCACCTATCCACCAGCATCTTCGATTTCAAAAAAATTGAAAAAAAGTTCTTAATATTTAAAAATCATTTTTTCCCCTTATCACAATGATGGTTGCCACACTTCACTCTGCAAAGAATTTGAAGACAAGGTCGTAGAGAGAGAATGGGTATCAGATGAGTAAGTGAAAAAGTGCAGAGCTCACCAGAGGACCCCCCTTGTGTGTTCAGGTCAGAGACACACCAACCACAGCAACGTGTGTGAGAGTCTTTTAAAGAAACTAATGTAACCCAGAGGTAAGCTATTTTAGTTGAAAATCCTCCTCCTCTATCCTGTCAGTTATTTTAAACTTGTACTAGATAATAGTAGAGCTTCCCAAGCTGTCCATCTCTTGGCAATTCATTAGATGTCACCACCAGAGGGGACTGTGGGAATTATCGCTCCAAGTGGCCACTGATCCATTGGGAGTGAGTTGAATGGTGCCCCCCCAAGCCTCCATCCATGCCCTAGTCTTCAGAAACTGAATATTTACTGGATGTGGTAGAAGACCAACTATTATTTTAAAGAGTCCAAAGTACGTGATTAAGGATTTTGAGAGGGGTTTATCCTGGATTATCAGTGTGGTCACTAAATCCAATGACAAAGTTCTTACAAGATGGAGGCAGAGGGGACTTCCCTGGTGGTCCAGTGGTTAAGAATCTGCTTTCCAATGCACTGAATGTGGGTTAGATCCCTGGTCGAGGAACTAAGATCCCACATGCTTCAGGGCAACAAGCCCAAGAGCCACAGGGAAGATTCAGCACATCCAGTTTTTCTTTTTAACTTTAAATAAATAAATAAAAGAGGGAGATGGAAAAAGTATTCACAGACACAGAGGAGGAGGGGTGACCACGAGGCAGAGACTGGACAGAAACAAGCCACGGAGAGCCAGCGGCCGGCAGAAGCTGGGAGAGGCAAAGACCAGCTTCTTGTCCAGAGCGTCCACAGGGAGCCTGGCCCTGACCGCTTCATTTGGACTTCTGGTCTCCAGACCCAGGCGAGAATGAGTTGATGCTGTTTGAAGTCACACAGCTTGTGGTCCTCTGCCCAACTCTTTGTGTCCAACCTTCCAGCCTAAAGAAGGAGGCGCAGCAAGAACTCATGTCATCCTTCAGAATTTCACCATGTCTGTGATGTGAGGTCACAGCTAAAGGACAGAACTCTGAACCTGCATGCGTGCGTGTTTGATGGAATTTCAAATCATCACTCTTTGGCTGCACTTTCCCCATGAAAACACAGATGAATAAGATTTTTGTCAGTTTTCACAGATACAAGATAGAAGCATGTCCAAGCCTGCATGCCTTCGAAGGCTAAGCTCACAGAGACAGACACAAATCAATCCTGTCACCATCTAGGGATCTATCTATTCTAGATCCCAAGTCCAGTGAGCTCAGTGGTTTCCAAAGTGATCCTTCCAGGGGCCCTTGTTTTTCTTTGCAAAGGTATTCTTCCAGACAGCCTTCTTCATGTGGGCACAGCATTCATCCAACTCAATGTTCTTCCCTCAAAGTCATCTTGGCTTCGCCCTGCCCCCTCTATATTCTGCTAGAAGCCATGGTCCACGCAATACCTGGGCTGGAATGAAGTTAACCAGCGCAGCATGCTTGCTTCATCGTCTTCATCCATCCTTTTAAGGCTGGTAGGACCAGATGAAAAGAAATGAGCTATTCCCCTTAATAATAGAGCTTACTCAAAACAGGATTGGAGAAGGCAATGGCAACCCACTCCAGTACTCTTGCCTGGAAAATTCCATGGACTGAGGAGCCTGGTCGGCTGCAGTCCATGGGGTCGAGAAGAGTCGGACACGACTGAGCAACTTCACTTTCACTTTTCACTTCACTTTCATGCACTGGAGAAGGAAATGGCAACCCACTCCAGTATTCTTGCCTGGAGAATCCCAGGGATGGGGGCCTGGTGGGCTGCCATCTATGGGGTCGCACAGAATTAGACACGACTGACGTGACTTAGCAGTAGCAGCAAAACGGGATGCTTCACATGAACTTTTAAGTTAGAAAGTTATACCTGTGGAATGTTAACCAGCAGAAGTTTATTACATTTTGTGATTTTCAGTTCTAACTTACAGGTTTTGATCCCACAAGGAAAACAAGGCTTTCCTGGTTGAGCACAGACAGCGGTGCTCTGCTTCTCTCGTGTGGCCAGATTTGGTATTGCATGCTAAAGAAACCAGATTTACAACCAAAACAAAAGGCTTAAAAAAAAAAAAAAAAAAAAACCGGTATCCTGATTTTTTTATGAACAAAAAGCCAACATCTATTTTATAATATCCATAGGTAATTTTAAACTTAAAAATTTTAGATATTAGTCTAGATCATTAAAAATTTTCTTCTAAATCTCGAAAGGCTGTGAGTAGCCTTCCACAACTGTAGAAATAAAGGTTGCTTTTTAGCTCATGCAACACTGAAGTGGGAGGTAACAAGTCTATATATCGCTCCAGATATAATTAATATAATAATATCTATGTGAATAAAGTGCAGATCCTATTCAACAGAAAATGATGGATACAACCTGCAGAAAACTGAAAAATCATTTAGAAATGATTTTTACAAAATAATGGTCTACATCCTTAGAATTCTCCATTATAATGAGAAAGTCAAAAAGCATTTTTAAAACCCTGGTGATGAATTTGTTTATTTAACATCCTTGACTTCTGCATCAGGAGTTTCTAACATGAAGTTACTTCACATCTAGGACCAAAAGTTCCTGGGAGATGCCCCTTATCCTGTGAGGCTTAGAAATGAGTATCTTGGGATTTCCCTGGTGGTCCAGTTGTTAGAACTCTGTGCTTTCACTGTTGAGGGCATGAGTTCAATCCCTGGTCAGAGAACTAAGATCCAGCAAACGGTGCATTGAGACCAAAAAGAAAAAATAAAACAAAAACTAAGAGAAAAGAGTGTCCCTGGGAAGTCTTTGTCTGGAGGCCCTGGGGCCGAGGGTGGGTGGCAGGGTCCCATGGGCGCTCTGACCTGAGACACAGGCTCTGTGGCCCCAGAACAGCACTTACTGCGGGCGTCCAGGGAGACCCACCCAGAGATACACTCTTGTCTGGAGCCTCGCTCCTCCCAGTGTTTCCTGTAGTTGGAGAGCCCCAGGAACTTCTTGGAAAAGCCTCGTCTCAGCCCCACAACAGACCCTGTAGACCCAGGGGTGCCTTGTAACAAGATCCCAGGGGACTGATGCTCTCTGAGACCCATGGGACCAGAACAATGGAAATAACCAAGATCTACCACCTGGCAGAGAGGTGCGGTGGTCAGAGAAGTTGTTGTTGTTCAGTCGCTCAGTCGTGTCAGCCTCTGGGCGATCTCCTGGACTGTACCACCAGGCTCCTCTGTCCATGGGATTTCTCAGGCAAGAATACTGGAATGGGTTGCCATTTTCTTCTCCAGGGGATCTTCCCACCCCAGGGATTGAACCCAGGTCTCCTGCATTGGTAGGCGTGTTATTGATCACTAGCGTGCTGTAAGATATTACTTGCATAAAAGATGCTGCCTTCAAAGTTGCTGAAAATAGGTCTGAACTTAGTTTTCAAAGCCCTTCATGAACCACCTTTCAGATCCAGCTCCTGCCAGGCTCGGCCTAGGACACAGAATTCCACAGGGCAGTGCTTGTCTTTATTGGGGAGCTGGGGGAAATTCCAGGAGCATTTGAGAGTCAAAAATGCTCCCCCAGGTCTGTGTGTGCTGGGACCTCCAATCAAGGGATCTGCAGAGCTTGACTTCATGGCGAGGAACACTCACTACCATTTTTCTAATATTCAGTTTAAATTAACTGACGTTCATCTAAATATGCTTGTACGACTTACAAAAATACAGCCAAGTACATTCATTTAGTAAATTAGGTATCTCAGAATATTTAAACACAAATTGGGAACTTAAACTTTTCAAAATTCAAGCATGTCAGATGCCTGTGAAAGTGAAATTTGCTCAGTTGTTTCTGACTCTTTGAGACCCCATGGACTATACAGTCCATGGAATTCTTCAGGCCAGAATACTGGAGTAGGTAGCCTTTCCCTTCTCCAGGGGATCTTCCCAACCCAGGGGTTGAACCCAGGTCTCCCGCATTGCAGGCAGATTCTTTACCAGCTGAGTCACAAGGGAAGCCTGTCAGATGCCCTTAAATAATTGTAATTCCTTAAAAAGCAACCAAAGCACTCATAAAGTATTACAAAACCTTTTTGAAAATGCTTTGGTTGCACAGAAAATGCTACTATCATGGATTTAAAAGTTCTGATTCATGGTCCCTATTCCATTTTTATCTTTTTATTCTGTTCTTTGTAGGTGTATTATTATTAATACTATTATTTTACATTTGTTTGGCTGCACCAGTCCTCCTTGTCGTGTGCAGGATCTTTAGTTGCGGCATGCAGGATTTAGTTCCCTGACCAGGGATTGAACCGGGCCTTCTGCACTGGAGCACAGAGTCTTAGCCACTGGACCACCAGATAAGCCCCGTTAAGTATATTATTGAGCTGCATTGTCTCCCGTACAAAATTTCTATGTCCTAACTTCCTGCATCACTTAATAAACTTTGTTTGGAAATAAGGTCTTTGCAAACATAATTATTTATGAGGAGGTCATAGTGAAAAGTGGATTCTAATCCAGTACAACTGCTGTCCTTGTAAAAGTAAGAAATGTAGATGCAGACAAGGGGAATACCACTTGGAGATGAAGGCAGAGAATGGTGATGTGCTACATACAAGCCAAGGACAGGCCACATTTGCCAGAAAACACCAGAAACCAGGGAGAGCCTCCTCTATCTGCAACCAGGATAGACTCTCCTTCACAGCCCTCGGGAGAAATAACCCTGACGACACATTAGTTTGGGAATTCTGCTCCAGAACTGGGAGACGGTACATTTTAATTACTGAGGACACACAGGCTGTGGTCGTTTGTTAGGGCAGCTCAAGCCAACCTGTGTTGGTGTAACTTCACTCACTTGAACCAGAGGAGTCCAGCCAGGAGTTCCGAGGAGTCCAGAGAAGTGAGGGCACAGACAGTCTGGCTGGGGCTGAGGGTACAGATGGACCTATGACTGATAACTGAGGCTGTGAAACTGAGCAAGATACTCTTTTTCTTTAGGTTTTGCTTTGGTTTTCTTTTTGGCCACAATGAACAGCTTGGGGGATTTTAGTTCCCCAAACAGGATAAAACCCATGCCCTGAGCAGTGAAAGCACAGAATCCTAACCACTGGACCTCAGGGGAATTCCCTGTTGATTGGAATTTATTAATAGTAGCTCTGGTTTCTTCTGCCCAACCCTCTTCCTTCTTTTCTTCAAACCCTTTTCTTCTTTTCTTGCCCACTGGACAGGAGGGCTTGTGAAGCGCAAGGACAACTGAAAGAACCAAACCAACCCCGGTTCTTTCCAGGAATTTCTGCACAGTGGGTGTGGTTGTTCCATGCATTTTGGAGAATGTGGGTCTGGGCTTGTTTTGTGGGAAAAGAAGGTCTATCAAAGGACAGAAGGAAACAGCATACCAGCAGAGAGGAGGAGGAGAGAGAGAAATGACCACATCATTTCAACAGCTCGTCTTCTCAGCCTCAAATCTTCTTTTTCTGACCCTTAAGCCAATGAACCATTTTCTGTTTAGGTTAATTTGATTTCTGTCCCTGGAAATCAAGGGGCTTCCCAGGTGGCTCAGAATCCACTTGCAATTCAAGAAAGGCCAGTTGGATCCCTGGGTCGGGAAGATTCCCTGGAGGAAGGCATGGCAACCCACTCCAGTATTCTTGCCTGGAGAATCCCAAGGACAGAAGAGCTTGGTGGGCCACAGTTCATGGGGTCACAAAGAGTTGGACACGACTGAAGCCACTTAGCACGCAGCCACACACGCAGAAAGCAAGAGAGACTTGTCTGATAAACGCAGCGTGGAGCATGAGCCTTCGGATCAGACAAACACAAACAGGCTCAGAGAGGAGAGCGTGCCTTCTCAAGGGCTGTGTGGCTGTTCTACGATTCTCCCATAGTGCTGTCCCATTTCACCCTCACGGCAACCCTGTGGCTGGCACCTTGCCCGAGACCACGCAGCTAATGAGAAGCAGAGGGGTGTTCAAAGGCAGGCGCTGCTGTGCCCAAGTTCCTGGGCGCAAACTCTCATATTCATTACTCTCATCTCTAGAGATTCCTAAGTCCTATCTCTGACACGGCTCGACAAACAACTACTCTTGAATTGTTGCATTTACCGCAGGCCACTGGTTTAGCAGATTCCCTGCCGGTCAGTCTCCAGAGGCCCAGGGCTGAGGGGGAGCTGTCACTACTGGGAATTCAGCCCTTGCTGTGTCCTGGTGTTGTCCGACAGACCATCTCATTTTAAATGTTTCCTTTTGTTGATGTATTTAATCCTCTGAGGTTTCCAAGACTGTTTGGCTTGTGGTCCAGAACAACTGTGTGACACATTGAAGAAGGTTTTATCACTTCCCCAGAGAATGAAAAGTATCTTGGAGAAAGATCGTTTTTCCTCCAGCCCCATGGCACATCACTGCTTACCTACCAAAAGCTGCTTTGGGAAAATTACACCCAGTATTGAAAATATTTTCCGTGACAATGTTCCCTTTGAGAAGTTGGGTCTGGTCTTCTGCCAGCTGGAGATTTGATGTAACCGAAGATCTTAATCCTGATAGAGAACTGAGTTCACTGCAAACAGAAAGAAAAACTTTTGCAAGTGTACTGTTTGCATTCCTGCTGTGAAATAAGACGTGACCGGGGACTTATCTGGAAGAACTCCCATCAGAGCTATGGAAATCGTGTTTCATGATTGGAAATCTGATTTGGGAAAGAAATCACTCTGCTCTGTGTCCAGTGGGATGGGGTCCTTTGTTTCCTGATGTTCTCATGTTAATCCCCAAGGCACGGTTGACAGGCGAGCAGCACTGACTGGGGGAAGGCCCCAGAGTCCTACAGAGGAGACGCAGATCATGTGAGGACCTGGGCCCCACCAGTGACTGCTCTGTGAGTCATGTTCTCTCTCCATTTGCTCCACGCTTCAGACTGTTTGAGCAAGACAAATTCAAATGTTGGAAGTGGCAAAAAACAAACAACAAAAAACCCCATTATCATATTGGAAATGTCATGCGGTCACAGATTACCCCTCTTGAAGGAAAGCTTGAATCCACGTTGAAGCACTTTGCACACTCCAAAATGATATTCCTGATAAGAGCCACCGAAAGACTTGAAATGGAGGGAGAAATCGTCTTTGCCATTATCAAGTAGCTGAGACATTTAAGGAATGTGCTTAACATTACTGTGCTTTCACAATACTCCGATTTTAGAAGTTTTTTTAATTTTTATTATTTTTTTCAAATTTTATTTTATTTTTAAACTTTACATAATTGTATTAGTTTTGCCAAATATCAAAATGAATCCGCCACAGGTGATTTGCCGACATCCCTGGTGGTCCAGTGGTTAAGACTTCACCTTTCAAGGCAGACTGGGGCTGTGGGTTCGATCCCTGGTCGGGGAGCTAGGATCCCACATGCTTCGTGGCCTAAAAACCAAAACATAAAACAGAAACAATATTGTAACAAATTCAATAAAAATTTTTAAAATGGTCTACATTCAAAAAAGTTTTAAAATTTTTAAAATAATGGCCTACATTCCAATTTTTAAACTGGATGTGCCATGCCATGCTCAGTTGTTTTAGTCATGTTCAACTCTTTGTGACCCCATGAACTGTAGCCCACCAGGCTCCTCTATCCATGGGATTCTCCAGGCAAGAATACTGGAGCGGGTTGCCGTGCCCTCCTCCTGGGGATCTTCCAAACCTGAGGATTGAACCCACTTCTGCATTTCCTGCATTGCAGGTGGGTTTCTTTATTATCTATTTACAAGAACAAATAAAAAGCATCTTGAAAAATCCAATTATGAATTTATTTAATATCCTTGACTTCTGCATCAGTAATTTCTAAGATCCTAAGTCTCCGAAATGCAAAAATATACTAGTGTCAGGTCCATAACCAATAAATTCTTGGAGGCACCCCTTCTTACCTGTTGCATAGGAATAAATATTCTTTTAGTTGGAGACATACTTTTGTGGCTTCTTTTGTGGATCATCTCAACCTGTAGACAGACTAGTGACCTGGCTCTGTGTTGGTTTCCTAGGGCAGTGGTATATTGCTAGAAGTCCTCTGAGTATCTTCTCCCTGACACCTGGCTTCCCTCTCAGATGTGTACACCTCAGTTCAGAATCCCCGCATGCCTGTAAGGCACATATGTCTCCACCCCAGTCTTCAAATCCCTCTGTTGACATGCTACAGAACAGGGGAGTCAGGGGTAATACTATTTCATTATTTGAATCGAACATTTGGGGCCAAAACATCTCCAGAACTTTCGGTGTGTAAGAAATGATGGGGAATCGCAAGGCTGAGACAGGTCACAGGCCAGCTCTCCAAACCTGAGCACTGGACCAGGACCCAGAGCTGAGCAACAGCTGGACACCAGCCCCCAGCTGGACACATAGAGCCGCCCCTGCTGATGACCCCAGTGAAGATCTCATAAAACTAGCCTCAGATTAAATCCCACAGGTTCAATTCATCTTTTATTTTGGTGGCAGTAACAGTAGCATTAAGAATAGCCTTACAAACTCTCAACCTCTCAGGGGAGAAAGCTATGCAGTTAGAACCTTCATAAATACCTGTGGTCACTTGGTACTGATATATTAATTCACAATACTAATGTTTATAAATACAGAACTGTCACATGTATATATTTTTACATGAGGATGGGGGAAGCTGGCATTAGAGAATTTTAACATAAAACTAAATTAAAACCCAAAAATGCATCAATTGATGAACGGGTAAATAAAATGTGGCATGTCCATTTGTTGTTGTTCTTGTTGAGTCACTAAGTTGTGTCCAGCTCTTTGTGACCCCATGGACTGCAATATGCCAGGCCTCCCTGTCCCTATCTCCAGGAGCTTGCCCAAGTTCATGTCCATTGAGTCGGTGATGCCACCCAACCATCTCATCCTCTGCCACCCTCCTCTCCTTTTGCCTTCAGTCTTTCCCAGCATCAGGGTCTTTTCCAATGAGTCAGCTCTTCGCATCAGGCAGCCAAAGTATTGGAGTTTCAGCTTCAGCATCAGTCCTTCTAATGAATATTCAGGGTTGATTTCCTTTAGGATTGATTGGTTGGAACTCCTTGCAGTCCAAGGGACTCTCAAGAGTCTTCTCGAATACCACATTTCACAAGCATCAATTCTTCAGCACTCAGGCTTCTTTATGGTTCAATTCTCACATCCATACATGACTACTGGAAAAACTATGGCTTTGACTATACAGACCTTTGTCAGCAAAGTGATGTCTTTTCTTTTTAATATGTTGTCTAGCTTTGTCATAGCTTTCCTTCCAAGAAGCAAGAGTCTTTTAATTTCACGGCTGCAGTCACCATCCACGGTGATTTTGGAGCCCAAGAAAATAAAATCTGTCATTGCTTCCACTTTCCCCCCTTCTATTTGCCATGCAGTGGTGGGTCCAGATGCCATGATCTTAGTTTTAGTGTTTTAATAGTTATTTGAGAGATGGGATAATCAACCACAATTAGAATCCCTCCAAATAGCACTTACGGTTGTTGTATATGATTAACACACATGGCCTAAAGCTTGTGGAGTTCTTTTTTGGTAGGGTAGGAAGTGGTCCTTTGACAGTTATTGTTATTTTCATTAAGTCCCAAGCTGAATCACTTCTAGTTATTGTTGCATATCAATATTTAGATCATGCACCTCATGTAAGCACTTGAAAACAGATACAGTGTGCTTCCCAGTGGCACTAGTGGTAAAGAACCCACCTGCCAATGCAGGAGACGTAGGAGACACGGGTTCAATCCCTGGGTCAGGAAGATCCCCTGCAGGAGGAGATGGCACCCCACTCCAGTTTTCTTGCCTGGGAAATCCCATGGACAGAGGAGCCTGGTGGGCTACAGTTCATGGGATCGCAAAAAGTAAAATGTGACTGAGTGACTGAACACACTTCAGTTATTTGCTGTCTTAAACATCTTTTCTTATATCCAGTGCATTCCAGCCTTTATTAATTTCTTTCTCCATTTAAGTCAGAGACTTTATCCCCAAGAAGTAGACCTTCAAAGTTCTTGACTTACTCAGAGATTTTTTCCCAGGACTTTAGGACTTAACTGCTGGAGTTATTAAACATTGTCTCTGAGTGAACAGAAGATGAAAAATAGTGTTCTTTCTGGGCAAAAATAAATTTATTCTTCTCTGGCTGAAAACACTTTTTATTTCCTTTACAAGTGATGGAGCTCAAGTACAAATTTGATTGTTACTCTGCTTATTACCATATAAATAGCTTTTAAATTCAATATACCATTCAAATTCATGCAAATTATAAAGAGAGGGGCGGTTCTTCCAGAAACAAAAGACTAGAGTATAAAATTTCTTATACTTCACTGATGAAATAAATTATGTGCATCATAGTAGTCCTGACATTTTGAATAGGCTGCTGCTAAACCGCTTCAGTTGTGTCCGACTCTGTGCAACCCCATAGACGGCAGCCCACCAGGCTTGCCCGTCCCTGGGATTCTCCAGGCAAGAACACTGCAGTGGGTTGCCATTTCCTTCTCCAATGCATGAAAGTGAAAGTGAAGTCGCTCAGTCGTGTCTGACTCTTAGTGACCCCATGGACTGCAGCCTACCAGGCTCCTCCATCCATGAGATTTTCCAGGCAAGAGTACTGGAGTGGGTTGCCATCTCCAAAGTACATATTAATTCTCAAAACAGTGATCATCAATTTTAATTCATTATAACTCTCTTGATCATTTATAGTGTTAAGGGAAAGATAATGAAGAGACTACTATATCTGTAGATCATGCTTTGTTGTCTCATAATTTTCTGATGTTTTGTAACAACCAAATGATAAAATATTGATATCCAACAAAATAACTAAAAATAATTTAAATAGTATGTCTTCCAGAAATTGTGTGCCTTCTTACACTAACTTAAAATTGTTTTAAAAGTTCTTTCGTTGCTCATATTTATTTTCTTTAAATCAAAAGGTACTAAAACATGCAAAGACTCAGGAAAATAATACTTATAATTAGAAGAAAAAATAAACCAATGGAAAAGATCCAGAAGTGACAGTATTGATGGAATTATCAGATAAAACTTTAAAACAGACATTATGTTCGAAAATAAAACATGAGTAAAATGAGGAGACAGATGGAAACTATAAAAAATAACCAACAGGAAACTTTAGAGCTAAAAATCACACAGAATAAAAAATTCTCTGGGTAGACTTAACAATGGATTAGATACTGCAGGAGTAATAACTCTTGCAAGGGCAATAACTGCAAAGGCAACAGAAATGAAATGGGAGAGACCTCCCTGGTGGTCCAGTGGCTAAAACTCCACGCTCTCAATGCAGGGAGCCTGGATTCGACCCCTGGTCAGAGAACTAGATCCCACATGCCGCAACCAAAGAACTTATATGCAACAACTGAGATCCAGTGCAACCAAATCAACTAATTAAAAAGAGAGAGAGAGAGAGAGAGAAATGAAGTGGGAGACATGCCAATAAAAACTGTGGAAATTGAAGCACAGGGAGAAAAAGACGGAAAAAATAATGAACAGAATCTGTGTGGCCCTGGGCAATAGTGAGCAATCTAATGGAATAGTTGTTTAGTCGCTGAGTCATGTTTTGTGACCCTGTGGACCGTAGCCTTTCAGGCTCCTCTGTTGATGCGATTTCCCAGGCAAGAAAAGTAATTGCAATCTCAAGAAGGAGACTGTAGCCCCCTTCTTGGAGGGCTGAATATGATTTGAAGAAATAATGAGCATAAATTTTTCAAAAGCATCCCATCACACATCTAAGAATTATGTCATTACACCTTAAACAGGATACAGAGAAAGACCCCACCAAGTCACATCACCATCAAACGAATACAATTCCATGATGGAGAAAGCATGTCTTTTTTTTTTTTTCATGGAAAAAGCAGACTGCATATAGATTTGAACATGCTGAATCTCAGTGAAAGGCATTTTGAAATATCGGTCCAGAATCTAGCAAAGATTCAAACTGGGGGTTCGTCAGTCTGTATGCAGTGGACAAAGATGTAGAATCCAACCTCCACCCCTCCATGATCCACTGAGATTCTCCCCATCCACCTTCATTTTTCCCTTTAAAAACTGCCGTGGCTGAGCAGAATCTTCAGGGTTGGTCTTAGAACATGAGACTCCCTTCTCCCCAGCTTGCTAGTTTTTCTGATTAAAGCAGCTTTCCCTTTTACTGACACTTGCCTCTTGAATGACTGACTTTTGAGTGGTGAGCATCTGAACCTTAGTTCAGTAACAGGCATAGCAATAGAAATACCAGAAATGACCTGTAACACTCCATGAAATGAAAATGTGCTATGAAGATCACTAGCAACCATGAAAGCGCCTGATATTTTTTGGCTAGACGTCTTCAATTTGAAGTGGATACTAGTGATTTAAATTTCTAGTGATTTAAAAAAAAAAAGAAAGAAAATGAGGGGGGAGGAGTGGTGCTAGATAAACAAAGCACACCCTTCACTCACTGTCGTTTCCTGAGCCAACCATTTACAATATTAAATGGAATTGTTAAGGTATATTGACGGAATATCTAATATGAACTCAATACTACCAATGTCTGTGTAAAATCACGTGTCTCAGAATTCTAAAAAGTGTCTAGAAGTCTTTTGCTCCTTTCAGTATTCAAACAGGTATTTTCTTCCTCTTATATATAATTGTAGCCTAGTGAGACCAGCTGGGCATGGAAGGAGTGGTAGAGAACTCCCAAACAGGCACCACTCAGAAATTCCCAGCTGGGATGGGGCTTACCCTTTGGACAGCAAGCCCAGACATCGCCCGGACCCTGCAGTTTCTGCACTCAGCTTTGTCAGATGGGAAAAGCCAATCTGCAGATCTGACTAATATTTTTTCAAGAAATCCTAGGGAAACTTAACAAGCAAAATTTCCAAAAAAAATCATACTTTTGAGAAAAGTCATGCTTTTCAGAAAAAAAAAAAGGCATTTTGAAATGTTTTTTTTTTAAGTGTAGCTATAGAAATTAAAATAACATAACAAAAATCATCTAGAGACTCAAGCAGTTTGCCAGTAATGGAATGAAGGGGCCTACCCTCCTCAAGCCTGATTTATTCATCTTCCAAAGAAACCAGATTAAAACTAAAACATCTCAAAGCGGGTGGATTACATCATTTTATCACTGACAAGACTTGAGGAAACAAGCATCCTGGTTATCTTTCTCATCAGATTTTTCCTATTACTACTTTTCTACCATTTTGTTCTTCTTTAGCTCTTTCTATCCTCCCTTCATCTTACTTAAAAAAATCTTCACATTCAATTGAGAGTTTTGCCAGAGGTGTTTGTCATGTACACCCACTTTCAAACAGATGATTTTTTGGTAAATGGTGACACAGAAGAGAGAGTCCCATAAAATTAAGCACTTGGACAGAAAGCAGGAGAGTTCCTACCAGGAGAGGGGGATGGTATGTGACTGTCCAGGGGGTAGAGGTTTCTATTTGGGATGAGTAGGTTCCACAAATGGGTAGGGATGACAGTTGTATGTGTTAGTCGCTCAGTCATTTCTGACTCTGCGATCCCCTGGACTGTACCCCACCAGGCTCCTCTGTCCCTGGAATTTTCCAGGCAAGAATACCGGAGTGGTTGCCATTCCTTTCTCCAGGGGATCTTCCTGACCCAGGGATTGAACCTGCATCTCCTGCATTGCAGGCAGATTCTTTACCATCTGAGCCACTAGGGACTGTAAATATAAACACTACTCATTGTACACTTAAAAATGGTTGAAATGGTAAATCCGTTATACATATATTTTACCACAGTAAAAACTTTTTAAAAGACGAAAAAAAAAAGTACAAGCAGCACACCATCTTTCAGACATGACCAATTTATTCAGAAAATTCAAATTTCAGTTTGGCAAAGTATATCCAGGGGCAGAGTTTGGGATAATCATTTCATTCAGAGGCAGCTACATTTTCTAGAGCTAACTGGCCATGGGGTAGTATTGGAAGGCAAGAAAACAAAACTTTAAAAAATAACTTAGGGTGTGTGGGTGATAAACACAAATATCTGCAGAGGAAACCAACCAAACAAGCAGCTTACACCACTGAGGCATGAGAAAACACTGATGCTGCCTTTATTCCATTTAGTTTGACACACATGAAGCACCTAATTTTTTCCAGATACTGGACTAGCTGCTGGGTCGAGGTGGAAATACAAAAATCATTAAGATGTAATCCCTGTTCTCAAAAAGTTTACAACAACCCATGTAAAAATGAGGGCAACAAGGGAGGTACCAGAAAACTGCTCAAAAAAACTGGAAGGAGGGCTTCCCTCTACTTCTCAGTAGAGGCTGCAGCCGGGACCCTCTTTAATTAGGGGACGTGGGTGAGGCAGGGGTTGCATGCTGAGTAAGGAGAACTCTGGTGTTGAAGCATGCCTTGGCAACAGGAATGGTCTCGCTCCTCCACAGCCTTCCATGTGTGAGGGAATGCTATGCTATGCTAAGTCACTTCAGTCGTGTCCGACTCTGTGCAACCCCATAGACGGCAGCCCACCAGGCTCCCCAGGGGTATTCAAAGGTAGGCAGTTTTATTTTAACCCCTCTCATCACTAGCCCCCTATAAAAGATTGATAAGGAAGTGAAAAATTATTAACAAAAAAAAAAAACATCCAATTTGGAAGAGGCAGAATATAGACAAGACATAGCATTTCATTGTTTTAATGTAAACTCAACTGCTTATCCAGTAACTTAAGTAAAACCATTGAAAGGGGGAAAAAAATCCCTCTGGCAGCACCACAGTTCATTACGGCAGAATGCTGTCTCTCCTGGTAAGACTATGAAGCTAGCTTTGGCTACTGCCAACAGTGGATGCAAGAGTACAAGGGACACTGAAGTCCATATTTTACACATAAATTAACATCAATAAACAATTCCACTGTAACTGAACACAGATGATGAAGACAGCTTGGAAGAGATAATTTGGGAAGAGAGGTGAAGTCTCTGAAGGCTAACTGATCTAAAAATGACTTGGGATGTTGTATCTCCTACTTAATACAAGAGGAGCAAGTGAATAACAGTCAACTATGTATATAACATACATCCCCAAAAGACTTCTAACACAACATACTACTAACCGAACATCACAGTTTCTGCTTTTGCAATTTACACAAATTACCTGAATGTTAATACTTTAGGGAACCCTTACAAACACAGTGTACAAGTTATGATATTATGCATCACCCTTAACTTATGAAAGTTTGATTTACATTATCTCAAAGGAAAACTAGTATTTATAAATCTCATTTTCCCACATAATTCATTACTCATTTTAAAAAATAATTTAAAAAAAAAGTGGCTTTCCTGTGTCTTTATCAATGGTAAATTAGAATGCAAACACCTGCCTGGCTTTGATAAAATTAAAAACAAACAAACAAACAAGAAAACAAGTTTTATGACCAGCACCTCATAAAACCAAAAACCTCCTTTAGAAGTATAAAGTTCAATTCTTCTTGCCTTCTTAGTAAATGTTAATCCAAACCCTCCCCAATCTAGGAACTGTTCTGGTTGGTTACATCACAAACATACAGTATTTTTTAACATTAAGAAATTTCTGATGTGGTATGAAAAAAACAGCTAGCTTTTAAAACCAAAGTGACTCAGAGTTCTAGAACAAATATAATAGCACACTAAAATAGTTTAAAAGTAAAATTAAAAATCAAAATCTATCATGGTCTTATTAATTCAAATTAAAAACCAAAGGATTATGTATCATTTCAGACATATACATCAAGATGCCAGTTCTTATAAAAAAGTACTTCAGTTGTAAATGCTAGATTATGTAAAAATAATTTTATATTAATTTTATTCAACTTTAATGATTTTCCCCAACTCTAATATTAAAAACATGAACTTAAATTTTAATGGCAAAAGTTACTGTTTTCCCCATCTACTAAAAAAAATTTTTTGTTTTCCCTTATTAACATACAATGCCCTATTGTTAAGGCACAACTTTTTTTAGAATAAAAATGAAACCATCAATTTATTTTACACAACAGTTACAAGGCAGACGTTTTTAGGCATATGCTAAAAACAAATAAGTCTTAAACCAAATCACTGCTTCTATTCACAAGCAATCGACACAGCCAAGGTGAGTGAGTGGTTGTGGCTAGATTCTAAACCGTTCCCGTTTTAAACCTGCTTAAGATTGTCTCCAGAAAGCCATTTTCAAGCTGTCATCAAGGAGAGGCCAGTTGGGTACTTTCTTTTCTGAGGAATAGGGAGGGGGTGGCACGCCAGCTTTCTTTACTTACGTTGGGCAATGGGAGACAGTCATCACCTGCAAAGCCTGAGTCAAATCCAATTTCTGAATTAAACACCCTGAGACAGGGCAAGGAAGGGCTTGCCTGGCGTCCCCCTTCCCCCAGGCCTTTCCTCCTCCCACTCTTTCCTCAGCCACCGCCCCGACTCGATTTGTACAATATTCAAAGGAAGCACCCAGAAACAGGAAGAATCTGCACAACTGCTACTTAAAGCACACAAACCACATGAAGCTTGTCACTTCATTATCCCGCCATACATAACTCAGTATTTAGAATCAAAGAAAAACACTAAAATTGGGGAAAGGGGACAACTGAATAACAAAGATAAATAGGACCCGTCTCGTAGGTCCTTACAATCCCAACTGAAGTAGGAATCAATTATGAAAACTAATAGAGATAGCAAGCTTTCTCCAGCAGGCAGTGCGCTTGTATTTTCTGCATGTTCATTCTTTGAAGGATGGGTCAGAAAGGCTTATGACAGAAGCCTTGGGTTATTCTTGACAGTTACTCTGTGGTTTTAAAGGTGACTTTCCTTTACTTTTTGAGGAGTCTTTGAAAAGTAATAGTCAACTTGGGCTCTGTCAGTATTAATCTCCCCCACTGGAATTCTAGTCTCAGTTCTGCCCTAAGATTTCAGCAGCCAATCACAAAGACACAGGTCTATGAGAGAATTCCAGGGTTAAGTGTTGGGGAAGGGTATATTGGTTAACAAAGAGAAGCAGAAATAAGTTAACATATATTAACAAGTTAGGGAGACATGGAACAAGGTGGAAAGAGGGGCAGAGGAAGGGGACAGCTGATGGATCCTAAGGTGCTACTTTTACTAACTGATTCATAAAACTCAATTTTAATGGAAAACTGTCCTCTAAATAAGGGCAAAGACAAGGGAAAGGGACATCAGGTATTGGGTAGGTGAGAGTCACTAAGAGTAAACATTTTAGAAATACTTGTATTTATGGGAGATATCATCTGTCTCACACAAGAAGGTGTTTCTCACTGGTGTGTCCTGGCACAATGTCCTACATAAATAAAATAAATACTGTTCTTTGAATTTATATTAGTTCTGTAATGTATACTGACTTTTAGAAACAAACTGTTTTAAAATGAGCTTCTTATAAAAGCACTTAAAACTATTAGTACTATGCTATACTCAAGAAATCGCAAAAATAATGCATTTGTCAGCCAGTATCCTAATTTTTGCACATGACACAAGCTCTCCACAAAGTCATTATCTACGTGTGGCTTAATAAAATTAAAAACTAAAGCCAAAACACCATGCCTGCTAATATGAACTAGTCCCATTTCCTAATATGCTAGTCTCTTTCCCCGAAGTTTGACACACCACAATTAGAACAGACACTTACACCACAGGACTCTGGAAATGGCATATGCTTCTGCCATCTCTCCTGAGGAAAAAGATTCCCTCATCTCATTGCAAAGTAAAAAGATGAAGCCTCTAACACTTGGCTCAGAATTCCTAAAAGTCCTGGTTAAACACCAGGTATTTCAACTACTAAAACTTGGAATGAATTCTGATGAATAAAACCCTAGCTATTGAGGCTCACTGCCCTGCAGGACTGGTGACCGGTTGCTGGAAACTGGGTAAAGGTAATGTGTGTATCACACTTGGGCCAATTCCCCAACGAGGACCAAGGACCTCAGATGGCGTGATCTGCAAGCCTAAAGTTAAAGTTGTAAGCACATTCCACCAGGTGAGGACGCCTGCCCTTCCTTTGGTCAACTTTATCTCCAAGACAAGAAAATAAACAGAAAATTGACCAAGCATTAAAAACTGATCTAGGGTTAAAGAGAGAGAGAGAGACAAGAAGAAAAAAGGAAACCATGAAACCCTAAGAAATCCCTCTCCTTATCAGTGTGTTATGGAACAAAATCGTGGCAAGGTCATGTGAAATGACGGTACTGTTGAACTGAAGTTTCTGATCGCGCTGAGAGAAATCAGACATCCCAATGAGAGACGGCTCACAAAACAAAGCTTGAATTACACTGACACTGAAAATATGTCATAACCTTTTTCAACCAGATTGTGCACACCTGAATAGGAAAAAAAATTCAACAAAAAGTAAGTTCAATCTTCATTTTTTTAACCCAAAGAGAAAATACAAAGTATCTTAGGTTACTACTTTGAGAGCTTGGTTAGATCAGATCCATTTATTAATGGCAAAAGCCACCTTAACTCACTCTTGATAAAGAGGGAATCCCTACAGACATGGCAAATTTTTTTAAAAGTACTAAAACAAGGTTTTTAAAAATAATGAAGGCTAGTTCAATTCATGTAACTTCAAATAACTTTCAGTTAATAACAGAATAACATTATATTTTTATAATGCCTTATAGCATATTTTACCCCTAATGAGAAAAAGTACCAAAATTCTAACGTTAAGCCCTGAAATCTTAATACAAACCTTAGAAGTTAAAGATTAAATTTGGGTCAGGAGGGAAAGGACAGAACCATGCACCATCCACAGGGCAAGTGAAACTGATCAGCAAGATGGCAGAAATGTTGAACCCATAGGTACAAACACACGTCTCTTTATAAAAACAAACCAAAACGAAACAATACACACACACACAGAAATTACAATGCAACCGTCATATATCCATATTCTCTACTAGCTGGTGAAACTGTTATTAAAATTTCAAAGAAAAAAAAACAATTTGAGCTTTTTCTATTTTAATCCATAAGAAATATTAACAGAGAATCTGTTGCATATTAATGAATCTGCAGCTTCTTGTGCTTTCTATCTGAATTAGGGGTAAAAATCCCCAATTATTTTATTTTCAATGAGATATAACTGTATAGTAGTATTAAACACCTACACAAAACAATCCTTTCTTCAGCCCAATTCTATATCAAAGTATTAACAAACTGAAGATTCATGATATTGTGTGAAAATGGTGACTCATAACAATGTAGACTCAGCTATAGATTTTAATTCACAAATATATATATATGCGCCTTGTGTATGACAACCGTACGAAAATAGTCTCAAAAATAAAGACAACACTTGAGACATGAAGCAACCCATTCTCCCTGACCCTGCATCCTATTACAGGGAAAAGAAGTCTCAGATGCTTCATAAATACTTTAAAAAGTTCGGGATGGCCTAAACCATGCATAGTCTCCACCGCCGCTTTGAAGCCTCAGCACGTCAGGCCGACCGTTCAGCTCTGGGGGGCGCTGTGACCTGTCATCAAGCTTGGCTTACTTATGTCCCGTCTTCTCCAGATCCGGGAGCTTTCTGACCAGAGCCTGGTGGTTCATCCTGATGCTGGCCAGGAGCCCCCCTTCAATGCCGTCGGAACCAGTGTAGCTAATTTCTTCACCACTCAGGGTGGTCATGTGCCCCCCGAGGGCTTTCAAGATGGCGTTGCCAGCACAGATATCCCACTTTTTGATGTATGTCACATGGATATATAGATCAGCTTTTTCTTGACTCTTATCAGGCACATCCAAGAGTGCTAAAACTTTATAACCTGCAAGATAAACACAGGATTTAGGTTATTATCTGGAAGAGAGGAAGAAAGGAGCGTACTGTCTTGGGGATGTTGTTGACACCAGCATGGGGTATGCAGGCGCTCTCTATACTATCTCTGCAACTGCTAAATCTAAACTTATTTTTAAAAGGAGGGAGGAGGGCTCAGGATGGGGAGCACATGTATACCTGTGATGGATTCATTTTGATATTTGGCAAAGCTAATACAATTATGTAAAGTTTAAAAATAAAATAAAATTTAAAAAAAAGAAAAAGAAAATATAACAAACAAACAAACAAAAAGAATAAAAGTAGTTCTTTTAATGTCACAGTACAGATGTTAAACCCAAATGAGCAAAACAATACTGCAATGTGTTCAAAGTAGTTTATTAAGCTATTCTCAAGTATAAATAAACATATGCCTATAATTTTTTAAATTTAAATCTACTTTGTGGTTGTCTTCTGAGAGGTGATACCTTCAATATGAATTGTTTGCTATGGACTATACACTGAAGCTAAACACCCCCAGGAGTCCCTTGAGTGTCTAGGAAGAATGGATTGGAAAGGAGAAAGCACAAGATAATATTATTACCCTAAGTCTTTTGTGTAATGATGCAAAATTTTAAAAATAAAATAATAAAACAAACCCAGAAGAAACTGGGTCAAAAACCTATTTTATCCTATTCCTATTGGGAATTCTGCATATCACCTTTCCTGATCAACCTGACAGCCTATAAAAAAAAACAATGAAACCATGTTAACAAAGACATGTATAGGTCAGCAGTAAACTAAAACTGTTAGGCTTAAAAGTTAAAAGCATTACTTTTCTATTACTGTGTTGAAAAAGGTTTTCAAACACAAATGTTTCCTACTATGCTTCACAATTTATTTGAATTAAAACACTTCTGTCATAGCAAACAGCATTCAAAACAGAGTGGGCTAAATCCAGGTATGGCCTGGTTTCACACAGCCCTCAAGCTATGGGTGTTTTCTGTATTTTTAAAGAGTGGCTAAAAAAAAAATCTAGTAACAGCAGCCATTAGCCGTTCTAATAACATTTAACGATGGTTCCTGCCAGCCCCTGCTAAATACAGGGTTGTGATGGCTGGATCCTTCTTTCTCCCCTTGCGATGGTTACAGTTACACTAACAGCACAATCACTTCAAAGTCAGATCACATACAACAACCACCGATGTCAGGAAGAGATGTGCATATAATCCAGGATCAGAAACCACTGCTGTGAGACTGTTTCCGTTGTGAGACTGTCTGTACCCAGGAGGCAGGTGTGCCTGAAATCCCGCTCTCGAAATAACCAAGTAGGAGACCAGGCCTGTCCTAAAAGCCCCAGTGTCCACTCCCACTTCTTCCCAAGGACCGGATACCAATGAGCCTCCTGACATGGGCGTGGCCACGCAGGGCACAGTGTAGGCCCCACACAGAGCAGGAACATACCAGCACCGCCCGCTGGGATGATCGTAGTCTGGTTTCCGAAAGTCTGAAGAGCAACCTGTTTGACCATTCCTGAATGCGAGCGAGACACGACAATCCTTGGGGTCTTCTCATTGTAAGAAGTGCGGGCTTTCACATTTGATCCACCGTCTACCATCGCCCAAGCTGGAAAGCAAATGTAATAGCCAGTAATGGCACCAAGGCTTTTTTAAAACCAACATACCAGGAGTGACTGGAAAATACTTCTTCCCAAGAATTCTTTTATCTCCAAACAGGGAGCTTTGGTTTTTGGAGTACAAGGGTCATATGTTTATTTTTTACAACAGGCCATATTCAAAACTACAAGGGACGATGGAACCCTGCCCAGCCAGAAAAGTGACTAGTGGGTCCTTGTTGAGGAACATCCTGGCTCCAGAGCTCCCTGCAGGGCCACTGTGGGGTCTTCACTGGACCACACTGAAACTCAACTTCCCCACCTCCTGCCCTCCCTCTCACAAATCTGACTCCAAGAGCTTTCTCCAGTAAACATCCTGCAGATAATAATCACAAGAAAATAATAATCAGAATAACCCAAAGGGCAGGATCTTCTCTGTTAAGTGAGTGACCTGATTTCAATGAGTCAATGCCATGGGGAAAAGGGGGCCTGGAGGCTGATCTAATATAAGTGACCTAACAACCAAAAGAAATGCTTGTCACTTGACTGGACTGTGGTCTCAGTTAATAGGTTGTAAAATCCACTTCTTGAACAACTGGGGGAAATGTGACTATTGGATAAAATTGTTAATTTTATTACTAACAGTACTGTTCTTATTTAGAAATATGTTCTTTTTAGAGATGAATACTGAAATATATGGGGTAGAAGGTCATGATCTTTGTGATTATCTCTAAAATACATAGAAAATAAATGAATGAATAAATAAAAGCAAATATATAAAAATATCAACTGTTAAATCTAAAGTACATGAAAAGTCATTATCACTTTTTGAAATTATTCGTAATAAAAGTGAAATAAGAAAAGAGAAACAAAAAAATCCTCTAAATTCTTTTTAGAAATGATCAAAAAACACAGGATTGTATCAAGAAGTGAATTTGCAATGCTGTATCTCTAGAGGTCAGTATTGTGTAAGAGAATAAAGAGTACATCTCAGTAGATATTTTAGTAGAATAATTTTAGATAAGAATTACTAATATTAAAAATATATATTTCAGACCACATAAACTCAATGCATTCAATCATAACATTTATATGGACAAAATTATTTCAAACACCTTAAAACACAGTTAGATATTTAAATAAACACGTGTGAATGATGATGATAAGGTAGTAGTGATAAGCTAAAACAACAGTTAACAGAATGTGTTCAACACTCCATCTATAAGAAGCCAAACAGAAAGTCCGTTAGGAAATAACAAATGGTTGGTACTTTGCTCCACAGACTTCAGACACTACAACTTCTTTCTACTAGCTACAGATTTCCACAGAGTGGATGGACTACGTCCACATTTATACAGAACTTGAGTAAAACGTGTACTATTTAAGCATCTCTTGCTTCTAAGAATGTCACTCAGTGAATTAATTCTAATTAAATCTGGTAAGATTTTGATCAGCTCTGTTCTAACTGCTGCCAGCAATAATAATACCTAGCTTCCACTATAGTCAAGTATAGCTACATTCTAGTAAATACGTAATACTTGGCAGTTTGTACTCTGCAACATCAATATGCAGTCTGGATCTGAACATCACTCCCCAAAACAAATCTTCGATCCAGGAAAGGAAGGTCACTCATACCTAATTAAGAGCATATTGATTCCTTTGCAATGTTTGCTGACTAGTAAAAGCACCTTATATTACTAAGCCTATGGTTGGGCGGGGGGGTGGGCGTAGATTATATATTTTGATGGAATAAAGGTTTTTTAAAAATGGACATTTTATTATCCCCATTCTCCCTCCTAACATGAACAGATATGGAAACCAGGACCTATCTACCTCTCTGGTATCAACTTGCTCTGCATTTTCTTTATTGTAGTTCTAATTCTCTTTGGGCTAAGGCCACTTCACAGCAGATCCCAGAATGCACACGACCTCACGTGGAAGAGCCCCAAGACCGTATCCCCAGCAACAGCATGATGGAAACAGAGAGGACCGCAGCTGCTGGGCATCCACGCCCAAGTGCATTCCCTACACACTAAGGATCACTTGTCTTCATATAACAGTTTCCATCCTCTAAACAAGTTCAGAAAGCTATGCTTTGTCATACATTACTAGCACCAACACTAAAATCCTCACTGTATCCAGTGAAGGGAGAGGTGGGGCTGACTCTAATAATTGTTGAATCACAGCTGAAATTTCCACAGGACCATAAATAATACAGGAAATGATTCAATAACATTAACTTTTGGAAACTTTAGCATATTTCTTACCTGTATATTCAGAAAATGGTTTATGTATTACTCCTAGCACAGGTTTACCATTTACAGCCACACACACCATAGTAGTAACATACTTCCGAAGATCCTCTACAAGAAAAAAAAAAAAAAACAACCATCCAATAACAACAATTATTAAAATGTTGGGATTAAATATGAAAATTGAGTCTCAAGCACTCAAAAAAGACCCTGTACAAGGGGTGTACTCACTAAGTATTGTCACCATTATATCAGCACATCAGTTTCAGTCCAGGAAAAAACACTTGTAAAGGAACCTCTCAACAGTCCATGTTTCTATTATCTATTTCTGCAAACTTCTGTTTTAGAATTTGTTACTACTAGATACACACATCTAGTGCCTTCTCCCTGTTCTCCAAATAGTTATCTGCTGAGTGTCTATTTTGGGTCAATTTCTGTGCTTAAGCACAAGAATACAAAGGAGAAAAAAAGAAGAAGCCCCCACACTCAGAGAATGTATCATTTAGTTGGACAAATACATAAGCCACCAATTTTTACATACCAAGAGAATAAAGAAAAGACAGAAATTAGATAGCCTCTGGGTAAAATATAAGGCCTGGAAGAAAATCCACAGAAATAAAACAAGAGCTAGAACTGGATGAGAAGGACAGAAATAGGAGGTGGGGGAAGTAACTCTGATTTTGCCACTTACTTTCCCTGGGTGCCTAGGATTTACTATTTTTAATTCTAAGACTGGATGCGTATGCAATAAAATCTAAATTCCCAACATCACAAGGCAATAGTGTATTGTTTATATAAATAAATACCTCAACAATGCATACCTCAATACACAAGTCAATATATAAATAAACACTTCAATAAACAGGTGTCCGATAGAAACCATTTTGTTGTTGTGACTGCCAGAAACTTCCCTTCACTAAAGAATCAGTGACACAGTGAGCCACTGTCACTGAGAAGAGGATGCTATGATACATCAGTCAAAAAAGGTTGACAATAACTAACTGATCCACACCAGAAGTTTCAGAGCATAGTGCTTTAATCCAACTGGACAAGTTGTGTCCATATGGAAAAAATATTCACCACCAGGAATATACCACCTGCCCTTGTTCTGGTTCTCTAATACATAAAGGCGATATCAAGTCTGAGATCAGTTTTAATTGAAAAGTCACCCGTGTATTCCTGTGTGGCATCCAGTGGGTCAATCCAGACGGTGACGCTCTCTGCCGGCACTTCCTGGGGAGTGGCTATTTCCTTTAGGATGTCCTCAGGAATCTTCCGATCCCACAAGATCACCTCTTGATCAGATGCATCCACATGTTCCTCTGTATTGATCTGCATCAATGGTTGAGAATGGTTGACAGTTTAAAAGGTTTTAAAGAAAAAAAATACTACCTGGAAAAAGCACAATAGAGAAAAACAATTTAGATAAAATCCCCCAAATTGAAAGCAGATAAATTAGCACTTTTATTTCAAGGAAATTCTTTGCCAATGAAAATATATAAGAAATTCCAGATATGTTGTCTTCCAGTGCTTTCCAATTGAATATTCGAACTTAGCTTGTTGTGTAAGCAGGACAGAGAATCTAGAAAAATATAGAAAGAAACTAAGTATCAAAGAAACAAGCTATTTAAAGCTTAAAGATATTTAGGGAAAGAAATACATTAAAAAATGTGACAATGGACTGACAATATTATGGAAAACTGAACACAACAGTTAGAGAAAAGTGATAATGGATTTAAAAATAGGCCTTCAAAACAATGATAAAGACATCAACTCTCCCATCTGCAAATTGTAGATTTAAAGCAACTTCAATCAAAATCCCTAAAGGTTGTTTTTTTTTTTTTTTTAATCTCTTCTTAGAAATGGAACAAGCCACCTGGGGAAGGATAGAAAAAAAAAAAGAAAAAATATATATGTATGTAAATGTCATGGTTGGGTGACTTTCCTTGACATATTTTGGCTTTCTCCCCAGCGTCACTGAGGTATAACTGACACAGCTGAATGTATTTAAAGCGTACAGCACGACAAGATGATACACGTGCACATTGTGGAGTAAGTACCACAATTAAGTTAATTAATGTATCTACTACTTCATATATTTCCCTTTTTCTATTTTGTGGTGAAAACACATGAGATCTACTCTCAAAGCAAATTTCATGTATATAACACAGTAATGTAAAACCACAGTCACCTTGCTGTACATTAGATCCTCAGAACTTACTCATCTTAGTTATAAATGAAAGTTCATACACCTGACCAACATCTCACCTTTCACCCCATCCCCTGGAATATGGGAACCACCATTCTACTGTTTCTATAAGTGATACCATATAGTGTTTTTCTTTGTCTGGTACATTTCTCTTAGCACAACACCTTCCAAGTCCATCCATGTTGTCCCAAATGGCAGGATGTCCTTCTGTTTAAAGCCAGAATAACACTCCATTTTACGTGTATCATATTTTAAAAAATTAATTTATACACAGATGGACACTCACCTTGGTCTAGCTAAAGGTCTGTCAATTTTACCTTTTGAAAAAAACCAGAGGTCTGTATTGCTGGGAGTGCTCACAGGCCACTTGCGGGGATTTAGGGGTGGAGGGGGTTGCAGGTAAGGAGTCAGTGGCTATGGCAAGCTTCCCGACAGCATTTATGAAGAGGTTACTAGCAGCGTTCTGGTGAGTTCTGAATCCTGACTTAGGTGCTCCCATGGCTCCTTCCAGCCCTCAGACATGCAGACCACCCCAGTAATCCAGGTGAGGTGAGAAACAAGGAGGCCTCCTCAACAGTTTGCCAGGTGTACATGCACACACTCTTGTGGGTGTAATCACAGTCTGAGGGGGTCTCTCCTGGCACTGAGCTGTATTACCTTGACAGAGGGGCAACGCAAGAAAAGTCAAAATATTCCTCTTACTCTCTTCAATGCATTTTTGGAGTTTTTTTCCCCAGCAGTGTGTTGAAACATCTCTCCTGTACTCCTGGACTTCCATAAAGGAACTCTTGTCCATGGGAGACTGCCAAAATCAATGTTCTATGAGGGAGTGACAGCAGAGAATTCCTCTTCTGCCACCTTGCAGATGTTACCAGAAAGCATTTTGGCTACACAGCTCAGTTCAGTTCAGTTCAGTCGCTCAGTCGTGTCCGACTCTTTGCGACCCCATGAATCGCAGCACTCCAGGCCTCCCTGTCCATCACCAACTACCGGAGTTCACTCAGACTCATGTCCATCGAGTCCGTGATGCCATTCAGCCATCTCATCCTCTGTCATCCCCCTTTCTTCCTGCCCCCAATCCCTCTCAGCATCAGTCTTTTCCAATGAGTCAACTCTTTGCATGAGGTGGCCAAAGTACTGGAATTTCAGCTTTAGCATCATTCCCTCCAAAGAAATCCCAGGGCTGATCTCCTTCAGAATGGACTGGTTGGATCTCCTTGCAGTCCAAGGAGTCTTCTCCAACACCACAGTTCAAAAGCATCAATTTTTCGGTGCTCAGCTTT
>NW_011494680.1:10158644-10173023 GCF_000754665.1 Bison bison bison
CAGGCTCAGCTTTCTTCATAGTCCAACTCTCACATCCATACATGACCACTGGAAAAACCACGGCCTTGACTAGATGGACCTTTGTTGGCAAAGTAATGTCTCTGCTTTTCAATATGCCATCTAGGTTGGTCATAACTTCCCTTCCAAGGAGTAAGTGTCTTTTCATTTCATGGCTGCAGTCACCATCTGCAGTGATTTTGGAGCCCACATCTTAATGACAACGCTAGGCCACCTTGGATGATGCAAAAACCACAGAATAAACTTAAAACAACAGATGTGACTCTGGGAAAAGAGAATCAGTTCCTGGGTCTTAATCACTACTTTTATTGTTGTTCAGTTCCTCAGTCATGTCCAACTCTTTTTGACCCCATGGACTGCAGCACCCCAGGCTTCCCTGTCCACCATCTCCCGGAACTTGCTCAAACTCATGTCCATTGAGTCAGTGATGCCATCCAACCATTTCATCCTCTGTCAACCCCTTCTCCTCCTGCCTTCAATATTTCCCGGCATATTGATCACTACAGTTTCACAAAAATAGTAGTGCCAAGTCTGAGTGGCAAGCACTGTGCCTTATGATTAAGATCTCTGCCTAGAGTTCATCAGGTTCTTCATATTCTTTCAACTGACTATGTGCTAAAGTTACAGAAATGTGCTTGACAAAATCTTCACTGAGAGTCAGGTTGGGGAGAAACAAGCAGAGTAAGCAAGTTACCTGACCCACTTTTGCACAAGAGCTATTTGTTACTTGCTACTACCATGACACACCAACAAATTTAAGAAACCACTCCCACCATTGTAAACAGCCTTACCAACTCAAATCCTTTCCATGCTCCACCAGCTAGTTAAGCCCTAGAAATTCTACCTCCCAATTCTAAATAACTGTCATTGTGCTTCCCTGGTGGCTCACATGGTAAAGTGTCTGACAGCAATGCAGGAGACCTGGGTTTGATCCCTGGGTTGGGAAGATCCCCTGGAGAAGGAAATGGCAACCCATTCCAGCATTCTTGCCTGGAGAATCCCACAGACAAAGGACCCGGGTAGTCTATAGTCCATTGGGTCGCAAAGAGTCAGACACAACTGAGTGACTTCACTTTCTTTCTATAGTAAGAAAATTCTAGTTTGAACCCTCTATCTCTCACTTGGATTTCAAAAATAGCCTCGATTGCTCTTGCCTCCAACTGTGCATTCACTGACGCATTCATTCATTCAATAATGATTTAATGACTACATATCCTAAACTGCTTTGGGCAATGGGATATAATAATGAACAAAACAGACCAATTATTGCCTTTAAGAGCCTTTCCTTCTCAACCAGGCAACATGCCATCTTCCTAAATCAGATGGTGTCGCTCCCTGCTAAAACCTTCCAATGACACTCACAATGACCTTTGCATAATGGCTGCCAAGAGCTGCTGACCTGAGTCTGAGGACTGCACGGGAAACACTGACTGAAACCGCCCACTCTGGCCAGACACCAGTATAACCATTTGCATGAGTTATTTTACAACAGTAGGTCCCATGAGGAAGAGGAAAACTAACAAGCCACCACCAACTGAAGAATCTGGGAAAGGTTAAAAGGGAATGCCACATGTCTTACCAACTTCCCAGGATCTTAGGGTCTTGATTTCTTACTCTTCAATTCCCTGGTGAGGGCTAAGACACAGGCAGTAGTGATGAGAGTAGAAAGTGGATGGATTCTTGCTGGAATCCATCTTGGTTGAGTAATACCCGCGGCACCAGGAAGGACCCTGAGCCAGAATGACTGGATGCAGACAATCCAGAAAGTAATCTCATCACTATAAAACCCAAGACTGTGAGCCATGCGGCAGACCAGTACTCCTTAGTTTCTTTACCCTCTTGCTCTCCAGCTGGGCGGCACCCTTCCCAATAAAGTTTCTTGCTTTGTCAGCCAAAAAAAAAACCCAAAAACCAAAAAACACCTTCCAAAGGTTTCTCATTACATAGAGATAAAATCCAGACTCTTAAAAGTACATCCAGGATGATCTGGCTCCAGTACCCTTACTCTATTTGTACCTTATTTACTCCATCCCAAACTCACTTGTCTTCAGGGAACTACACCTGTACTCTCCTGTTCATACACCCTTCCTCAAACCTCTGCATGGTGGCCTGCCTGCTTGTCATCGTTCAGCTCTGGGCCCACATGAAAGTGCCTCAGAGTGGCCTTCCCTGACGAACACGGCCAGAGCAGGACCCCACCCCACAACGCCAGCACTCTTCCCACGTGATCTTATTTATTCTTTCTTCAATGCCCTTGTTAGCATCTGAAATCAATATATTTGTACATTTGTCATCTACCTTGACCCACTAGAATGTAAGTTCTGTAAGTTTAAGGTCAGCTTCCTTCATTACAACAGCTCTGTTCTCACTGCCCAAACCAGGGCCTGGCACGGCAGATGCTAAATAAATACTTCGTGATTGACAACACTAGTTTTCATCAATGTAGTTTCATTTCTTCCCTGTTAACACTTTCTACTCAATCTACTCTCATCACCCATTACTTGCTGGGTCTCAGTCTTCACCAGGGAATTGGAGAATAAGAAATCAAGACCCTAAAATACAGTAAATGCCATTCATATGACAGTTCAGTTACTCTGGAGCCAAAGAAACTTTGGGTCAATGCCTTAAGAAGGTAGTATTTACCGTATTTCTCCATAAATCATTACATAAGATATAATGCTTCACACTGTGCTTTCAGTAGGCATGCAACAACTATTTTCTAAATGGATACACAGGGTTCTCCAGCTGTCTTTTTTCTCCTTCCACCCAACAGAAGCCTTTTCCTGTCAACCTTTCAAATATTTCAAATCCTACAAATAATTATACATGGTCCTGTGTTTCACACCTTAAAAACAAACATGAAACAAAAAGTCCATAGAACCTGCTCTTGGCTAGAATGGAACACTCTAGCCAAGTTGCTTAGAGCCCAAATTCTTGTCTTTACTTAGTTTCTCTAGTCTCTATTTCCTTACTTCCCATCTTCTTCTGCTTCCTTCCCATCAAGCCATCAAGAGAACTCTCAAAGAATTTACCTATGACCTGCATAGAGAACCATTAGGAGTATGCGGTCTATCATCGCACTGCCTGAGTTCATTCCAGTTCCTCATTTCACCCTGTAGGTGACTTACCTAGACTAGTCACTTCATCTTTCTGAGCTGCAGTTACCTTATTGCTAAACGTGGATGATAAACGTATCTCCCTATTAGGTTTTTTGGGTGATTCAATGAAATACTCGGGGTAGTGCTTAACCCAGAGTAAGCACTTAATAAAAGCCGGCTGCTATTACTCTCACTAAATGACTGTTTTCAGTTTTTTGTGATCCTCGGTCCCCAGGCCCTGATCTTCCCTTTCACACTTCTCAAGTGCGTACTCCTTTTCCAGCAATTACTCCTGTCAAGAGAGAAGAGTCTAGCTCTCATCTCTGAGGTCAAGGATAGTACAGACCCAAGACTCCTACCAGCTAGGAGTATCATGCTTTATCATCAAATAAATCACTGCCAAAAAGTTTTGATAAGTCAAGGACAGGAGCCCCTCAAAAAGAGAGGTCCCTGTACTTTAAACCAAAACTATAAAGCTAAATGTGCTCTGTGGCTGAAAATCCATTCCGAAAAAACTATCTTTAGCCTTCATTTTCATCATTATCCAGAAGGATACAATGAGAGACAGTGCCACATAAATGGCTGCAGTTATTTTTATTTCTACACTGAAATCAGAATTGCCATTGAGTTTAGGAAGAGGAGAAAGGATGCTCTAAGGACTCTTCCAAGATCCCAAATGAGAAAGGCTGAAGACCAAAGGGAATCAAGAGGTCCTAGGTCAAACTTTGAGTTTTCTTAGAATGTGCACCGCTTTAGAGTGGGGCTTCTCAACCTGAACACCAACTGAAAATCAGGCCAGATCATTCTTCATGAAGGGGGAATGTCCTGTGCATTCACGAGACTTTACCCTCTAGCTACTAGATGACACCAGAGTGCTGCCTCCCATTGTGACAACCCCAAATCTCCAGACACTGCTACATGTCCCCTTGGGGCAAAAATGTCCCCAGTTCAGAGTAAGTGACACCTGCAGTATCTTGTTACTAAGGAGTGAACAGCAGACAGGAGGGCTCAAGCCTCTGACTCCATTTGTACAGGGCATCAGGATAAAAAGAGGATCTGTGGCTTCTCAATGCTAATTTTCCATAAGGACCATAATTTTCAGGTGAGGCTTCAAAAATAACTCGACATTTAAGACTGTACTTCTGGGTGTTGAAGGAAGAGAAAGAAGAAAGGAAAGAATCTAGGACTGAGTCACTACCTAGACAGCTACATTTGGCCTCTAGTCTAACATGCTGACAAAAGGAGACAGCTCATCATGATACCATCCTACTCTGATTTCGTCTAAATGAACATAACTTCCTCTATTTCAATCACCATCCAAGTAGAACACAAAAGAAGGACCTGCAAACATTCAGTCACAAGAAAACAAAGCTATTTTACATAAAGGCAGACTTCAATATCTGTAAACCCACTCCAGTGTTCTTGCCTGGAGAATTCCAGGGACGGGGGAGCCTGGTGGGCTGCCGTCTATGGGGTCGTATAGAGTCGGACACGACTGAAGTGACATAGCAGCAGCAACATCTGTAAAAAGCTTAGTTTTTGTGCTTAACAAAATGCAGCTCATCACTCTTGGCAGTAATTCCCTTAGCGCTTGTTAATAAGAGAGAAAACAAATGCAGAATCCTACGGAAGTTACCCACAGAATAAAAGTTTTGGTAGAGGTGAGGTGGGATGGAATTTGTGTTTGAACATATATGTACATATGGCTATACATTTTCAATACTTAAGAATAAGTATTGAAAGTATTTTTGTACTGACCTTTTAAAAAAAAAAGTCAACTCTACTGTCATATTTCACTATTATTGCTTTCAAACTTTTACAATTTTACATTGTCCCGAGGAGATCATACTTTAGGCTCTAAACAGCCTCCTAAAGGTAGTTCTAAAGGTACTTCATATAAACTGTGAAGCGGAGTGTCAAGAGTCTTAGGGCTCCCATTTGGAAGGTGGGCAAAATAAACTTTACTTCTTAAGGCTGCTGTGAGGACCAAGTCAAGTCTTATGTAGCAAGGACTATACTAGCTAAAATAGTAATCAATACATGATTACTATCACTATTTTAATTACTATCACTAATTACTATCACTATTAATAAACATAACTTTACACCAACTTTTCTGAAACTCCTGTTTTCCCCACAAACTCTGAACACCATATGCTTCAGAGAAATGAAAAAGAAATTTTACAAGCACATCTTATATTTAAATGCAAACACAAGGTAAGTATCATTTGTGATGGTAAAGCACCAAAGGACAAAAGAAAAACATGAAACATTCTGTTTTGTTGGAGAACTATCATGTCAATTACATCTGGTACCCAGCAGCTCATGATATGAAAGCCAAAGTTCCTTCCCGCTACAAAAAGAAAATTTAAAAAGGAAAGAAAAAAAAAGATGAAGAAAGAAAGAAAAAGGAATAACAGGAAAGACTGGAGAGAAGGTTACACAAGATAATGCTACAATGACAATACTCTCTTACACGAACAACAGTAAAAGGTCAGCTCTTGCCCCAAAGCGGCGGTTTACATTTCACTGTTTATCTAATTAATGAAATTCAACTGCAAATAATTTTTCTTCCTCATCGGCAAAACCCACTGTTAGGTGAGTTAACACATACACTTAGGAAGTACCACCACACTATGTGAGCTCTTCCTCTGGACTGTAATACTAAAAGTTTTATGCATTCAGCAGCAGCTGCACTGAAATGATGAAGTTTAAAGGTATTAACAAATCCGAAATGTCTGGATTTCCCTAAGAAAATGTCAATTTCTTCCCCCAGAAACGTTCTTCAATTCTCATTCTTTGGAGTAAATATGGGCTAGAAGGGTGAAGTCAGGTTGCTGGGAATCATACTCCCAAACACTTCCTTTAAGGGCCCCTCAAATATATGCCATCAAGACGGTCCTGATGAGTCCACAGCTAAGGTAAACCGTGGTCACACTAGTCACAAATGCCCTGCATACTAACAGCTCTGCAGCAAGACAGATGTCTACAGTTCCCAGTCTTCAGCTGGCTCCTGGCAGGTCCACGAGGAAACGTGTATCGACCCTTCCAACAACTAAAAGCAAGAAAGATTGAGGGCCTCGGTGATTCTAGTCCTGCTGCTGCTGCTGCTGCTGCTGCTGCTAAGTCGCTTCAGTCGTGTCCCACTCTGTGCGACCCCACAGACGGCAGCCCACCAGGCTCCCCCGTCCCTGGGATTCTCCAGGCCAAGAACACTGGAGTGGGTTGCCATTTCCTTACCCTTTCATTTTACAGAAGAGCCGGTGGCAGGGAGTGAAGTTAACTTTCTCAGCCTTCGAATACCAGGGATACCAGACCCCAGAGCTCCAGATCCCCAGTGCCCAGCGGACGCGCACACCAGGGGAGGAGCCAGAAGGGCCGAGTCGACGACCCGTGACCTCCCCCAGCTCTTCCACCAACTTTCAGTGTGACCTTGAGCACCTCAACTTGTGGGTCTCCATCCCCAGATCCGCCCAATCGGAGACAGAGCCCGACCGCCCCGGGCTGTCGGAGAAGTCCAGGCGTCCCGGCCCGCGCCCACCCGGCCCGCACGGAGCCCACCTGCACGCTGGGGAAGGCGGTCTTGAGTAGGTAGAACATCTTGCGGTTGGACAACACGTCTCCACTGGTCATCTTGTCGTCCGCTCCCTCGCGCGTCTTCCCCTTGGACTTCTCGTGGAGGACGTTGCTCTCGCGTACGCGCCGCACCTCCTCGCCGCCGCGCACGGCCGCCAGCACCGACACGGCCAGCATCTCGCGCAGGTCCACCGTGCCCCCGTCGGCCGAGGCCGCGGGCCCCGCCGCCCCGCCGCCCGGCTCGCCGCCCAGGCCAAAGAGGCTGAAGCGGCCGGCCAGGAAGCCTGAATAGAGGTGGTAGAGCACGCCGAGCCCCAGCAGGCAGAACACGGCCACCCCCAGCGGGGACAGGCGGATGCCCATGGGGGCCATGGCGGGAGGCCGGGCGCTCGGGGCGGTGGCCCTCACAGGCCTCCCCGCGCTCCCGAACCGGGCGCCGCGCGGTCTATACCGGCGCCAGCTCCCCGGCGCCCGCACGTCCCATTGCTCCCTCCCGGGAAAGACCAAGCCGCGCTGAGAAGCCCCCCGCGGCCGTTCCGAGCTCCCGACTCCCCCGGGGCAGCGCGCTCCCCGCTGCTGAGCCGGCCGGCGGGTCTAGCTTCCACGTTAGCCAACGGCCGGGAGGTGAAAGGGGAGCGTGGGTGTGTATCCGGGTTACGCGAGGGGGGGCGGGGCGAGTCAGGCTCCTCCCTCGGGGGGCGGGGCGGCCGGCCGGGTGACTGGGAGGCGCTGAAGTGCTCCGCCTGCGTTGCTGTGGTCGGTCGGCGGTGTTTGGGTTTTCAAATCACTTCGGGGATGTGGCGGAATTACTTCCCAAGCACAGAAGGATGCCGAGTGCCTTGTGGAAATTCAAATTAAATCTCTCTTTGAACGACACTGTATGGCCGAAATAGAGTCCTAGGGACAATCTAAACTTCCCATTACTCTGATTATTGAGGAAAAGGGGACAAAACGAGGCGTTTAAAATCTATGCCTTTTTCGTCGACGCTTGTGCGGAGCCTGTAGCTTTAAATCGCCTCTCGGCGCTCTTACTGGCTGAGCTGGGAATTGGGCAGGGATGAGAGGAAGTTTATTTGACTTTATTCTGTTGGCACCCCTGTCTGAACGCATATGCATTTATGTCTGTCTGTAGGTGTAGATTTTCCCCTGTACCTTCACCTGCCAGAATGAGCCATCCTTTATGCAGGTGAAGAACTTGCCTTGGTTCTGGGCTTTCACTATTTGAGAATACACTCCCGGCTTCCCTCATGGCCAAGTCCACTTTACCCACACCTTCCTCCCAAAGGCTGAGAGGGGAGAGAAATTGCCCGCGAGACTCCACTTGATGTAAAGATTTTCCCAGGATGGTCAGTCTACAATATGTAATCTTTGAATCAATGTAAGCCCTTCATATGTACTTACAGAAGCGTTTAAAAGGAGTGACTGCCTTCTGCTATGTTAGGGATTTTAGCCATAATAAGTGTTCACTAAATTTAAATAAGTATTATAATAAGCATTAATGTTTATCTTCCATCCTAACAGTGAACATTAACATGAGCAGTACTATTATAAATGTTAGAATATTTATTTAAAATCAACTTAAAATGTAGCCAGTTTTACTGTTTATAGCCAAAAGTCATTGGGTTTAAATGAGCTTGAATATTAACGACCTTAAAAACTGCAGGTATACAGAATGAATTATGAACATCAGTTGTTGGGCAAGTCATTAGAGACAGGCAGACTTTTATACTTCCTTAGAGTTTAGCGTCGGAGAAGGCAATGGCAGCCCACTCCAGTACTCTTGCCTGGAAAATCCCATGGATGGAGGAACCTGGTAGGCTACAGTCTATGGGGTCGCTAGGAGTCGGACACGACAGAGAGACTTCACTTTCACTTTTCACTTTCATGCATTGGAGAAGGAAATGGCAACCCACTCCAGTGTTCTTGCCTGGAGAATCCCAGGGACGGGGGAGCCTGGTGGGCTGCCGTCTATGGGGTCGCACAGAGTTGGACACGACTGAAGCGACTTGGCAGCGGCAGCAGCAGAGTTTAGGGTACCTGTAGAATTTGCATGTGGTTAATACAGATACAGTAAAGGAAGATCATAGATTGGTTTCCTTGCTAAAAAATAATCACAGCACAAAATAAGGTACAAATACAAATCAGTGTAGTAACAGTCCGTGGAGTGCTGACAGCACCAAATCTCAAGGAACTGGCACTGTCCTGGTCAGCTTTGGAGAGCAACTTCACAATTAAGCAAAGCTGCTTTCCAAAGAAATCTGAAAGCAAAGGTCACAGGGTAAATATGGTTACCAAATCCAGGGATAAATACAAAGACTAGGCTTGAAGTGAAGGCTTAATTAACTTCAACAGAACCACCCCATGAGATCAGCAAAAGATAGGAGTTGGTTGTAGTTATGAAATATTAAAAGCATTATGGAAAAGTCTGGCTGAGGTTTGTAAAAATAATCAGCAGTATATTCCAAGGATATTGGAAAGCAATATTGGGCTATGCTCACTGGCATTATACAAAGCCTTAGTGAGACACAGAGAGAGTTACTAAAAGCTCTGAGGCATTTAAACTGCAGGAAAGGTGTTTAAGAATTGAGAGAGAAGATGCCAAGGCACATGCACAGAACGAGACTATGTTTAAATATCATAGTTCCAAGTGTTCTAGTATTCAGGTGACAATCGATAACAGCTAATAGATGTTGATAATTGGTAGCATGTAATCATTAAGAGAAACTTTATGACAAGAAGAACAATTTAACTAGTTATATTTGGGACAGTGATGTTGTCTTGGAACCTTCATAGGAATTTGATTAAAAGAAACTTGCATTTTCAGTTAACAAGTTGCTAGAAACTTTATTGTGGCTGTTTTAGTCACTCAGTTGTGTTGACTCTTTGCGACCCCATGGACAGTAGCCTATCAGGCTTCTCTGTCCGTGGGATTTCCCAGGCAAGAATACTGGAGTGGGTTGCCATGCCCTCTTCCAGGGGATCCTCCCAACCCAGAGATCGAATCCATGTCTCCTGTGTAGGTTCTTTACCATTGAGCCACCAGGGAAGCCTGCTGGAAGCGTCTATGAAGCATATAATCTTCACATATGAAAATTATATGAGAATAAATATAAAATGATAGGTTTTTGAATTGAGGTGAACTGATCTTTCAAAAATAATCTTCTATAGGGGTTAAAAATGATGAAGACTGCCTAATGTTTCTTCTGTATAAGTGTTGATAGCAACAAGAATTGACAAACAGCAGAAACTTCTTTGACCACCTTCCATGTAACTGGCTTGCTTGACCCTGCTCTCTACTCTCCCTGTGCCCAAACCTACTAGGGGTATGTGTTCTTGGGGTACCTGCTCCCTTTCACTCCCTCTAGTAAAACTTTATATACATCATGAGTTTTGTTTATTTCAACCCCATTTTGCCACTGTGATTATTATTATAAATACATGTAAGTTAAATATCATGTAAAGCAATCAAATGTGAGTGTAAAGCATTAAATGTCCTGATTAAGATGAGTCACCCAAAACAAAAATTGCCATCAAATTAAGTGTTGGAGCAAAAACTTATTGTGAATAAAAAGAATTGTGTAAGTTCAAACAGATGCTGAAGTCAGATTGCTGAACTTTAAAGAAACCAATTTGGTCATTCTGTGGATGGTGCTTTACCCATAGAGTTGACATTGCAGCAAATTAATAGCAAAGAAAAGTCCTGCCTTATACTATAAGACCAGTGATTATATATTTACATCTTCTAAGTGCCTAAGGGACTTCCCTGGTAGCTCAGAGATAAGGAATCTGCCTGCAAGGGCAGGAGACATGGGTTTGATCCCTGGGAAGACTCCCTGGAGAAGGAAATGGCAGCCCGCTCCAGTATTCTTGCTTGGGAAATCCCATGGACAGAGGAGCCTGGCAGGATACAGTCTATGGGGTTGCAAAAGAGTCAGACACGACTTAGCGACTAAACAACAACAACAAAGTGTCTAAGATAGCTAGTCTGTTCTATAATTCCCTGCTTTGAGTTTTCTCAATTAAATGACTCACTCTGATGACATCAGACTCGGACCTTTCCTGAACACCTGGGTGGTTTTGCTCCCTTCCTACAAGAACCACCTCCCCTTCTGTTCTGCATCTTGTGTGAAAAGTCAGACCCACTTACAGAATATTATTAAGATCTTAAGTGATTATGAAGATATTCTGGTTTGTCTGAATGACTCCTGATCCCAAAATTTACCTTAGAGAAACATAATGTGTTTGTGATAAATCTCTTCCAGTTAGTTTCCTTGTATTTTCCTCTTTTATTTTTTGTATGAAAGTAAATTTTAGAGGGACAGTTAAATTAACTAAAGGTTCAGGGTAATTGAATCCTAAGTAAAATTAGTTTTTTCTACTTTACTGAGAAAGCAAAACAATGAACTGATGGCATTTCTTCATGTTTAAGTATTAAAATTCTAAGAAGAGTATTATTTGTATATGCCTCCCTTAAATGCTTTAATATGATAAAAAAAATAATTCTGTTTTTTAATACATCCAGTTACATGATGTTTGCTTCTGCCACAGAAGTTCTCTCCTTGGTAAATCATACTATTCTTGGGACAGTGTCTTTCGTATGTTAAGACTATATATGGCCTGTGTCTAATACATGATTTATGTCCATTATTGAAATTTATTTTCACCAGGATTTAGAGACACTCCACTCAGTGAATAAGTTTTCCACTTAATATACAGCAATATGTTAGCATTGTAGTGCTTACTGTGGCCCTGATCTTAGCAATAATAGTTAAGACTTATTTAAAATAGAGGGAGTCCCGTAGGTATGTACAATAGAAAACTGGATATAATTTCTACCCTTTGAAATTATAAGCGTGATAATCCGTATGATCAACATGAAGCCAGGTAGCCATCTTACATACCACTGTATCTGTTGACTTAACTCAGATCTTCTGCATGGTTGAACTCAGTAAATATTTATGAAACTGGATTTTTAACAAAATTTTGTCCATTATATAAAGTGTTTCTTTAAATATGAATCTAACAAATACATTAAAGACCCAACATTCATCTGTTCAAAACATTTGTTTCACAAGAATAAAAGTAAGCTGAAATAAATATTAAACTTTGGAGCTGTTGCGATTTGTTCATTTGTGTGCATGTTCTTTATTAAATCCAATGCTTGGCAAAGTATCAATTTAGTTCATAATGTAAAATTTCCCACATTATATTTTATTCTGTAAGTAGTCTGAACTCATATCACACATTTTGTCCATTATCCACCCAAAACCTAAGGTAACCTATTTTCTTAAAACTCCATTTAGTTAAAAAATATAGTTTAGTATTTGAAATGTTTTAGTTCACAAAAAATACCATTTGAATGTGTTCATCAATCATGATTAGAATATATAGTCTATCAAGTTGTGTTTATAACTTTTTACAGAAGAACCCCAACATACTACATATTGCTGTTGCACAGACTGTGTATAATTCAAGCCAAATCATGTCACCCAAAATGAAAAAACTCAATAATTTAATATCTTAGCCAATGTGTCCTAAACTTTTTGTCAATGAAAAACATAAATTTTTTTTTTCAAACGATAGATATATCAAAGAGAGCCTCAGTAAACAGTGCTAACCCTCTGACCTGAAATTTTCACCCATTCTTCTCGTTTGTTTGCACTGGGTCTTCATTGCTGTGCGAGCTTTTGCTTTGTGGCAAGTGGGGGTGACTTTCTAGTTGTGGTGCGTGGGCTTCTTATTGCGGTGACTTCTCTTGTTGTGGAGCACAGGCTTTAGAGCCCAGGCTTCAGTCGTTGTGGCACATGGGCTTAGTTGCCCTGCAGCATGTGCAATCTTCCTGGACCAGGGATCGAACCCGTGTCCTCTGCATTGGCAGGCAGATTCCCATCCACTATACCACCAGGGAAATCACTTCCATGGTTTTAAGCCCTCTAAATAGATTTCATGATTCTGTTCCCTGGTCACTGTTGGGAGATAGTTCTTGGTAAGTCTTTGTGTTTTCTGTTTGTCTTTCCTTGGACATATTGATTCACTTTTCAAAGATGTTATCTTTACAGCAGAGAGCCTGAAAAGACAGAGATGGAATCTCCCTCCGGCGAGAAGGACAAGTTTGTTTCCTGTGAAAGTGTTAGTCGCTCAGTCGTGTCCAACTCTTTACAACCCCATGGACAGTAGCCCGCCAACATCCTCTGTCCATGGAATTCTCCAGGCAATAATACTGGAGTGGGTTGCCGTTCCTTCTCCAGGGGATCTTCCTGATCCAGGGATAGAACCGAGGTCTCCTGCATTGCAGGCAGATTCTTTACCGTCTGAGCCACCAGGGAAGCCCTTTATAGTAAAAATAACTGCAGGAAGGCTTACTGCCAACTTTAAGAGAGTCAGGGTCCCTAAGTTCAAAGTTCATCTCGTGTAATACAAGCCACTGTGCGTACAAGAGTCTTGATGCTGTAAGTGTCACCCTGTGGGAATTGGGGCTTGAGAAATGAGTGGGAATGCTGACACTCTGAATGCTGCCACTGCTTTGTCCCTGAACCAGGAATCTGGCTTCTGCCAGCTTCTGTGAAACTAGTAGGCTGGCTTACTAGCTGCCAGTAGAGTGAAATCCCAGACCTTTCCCCACTTCTGACAGTCATTATCTCCATATTGTCCACTAAGTCATAAAGCAAATATTCACAACTTGATTTCTTCACCTTAGTTCCAAAGCAAATAGAAAATGCATTTTTCTGCAGCACAAACTTATAAATAATACTGGATTCTGTTACAAAGTGTCTTCCAGAAGCGCCTTTTTTTTTTTTTTTTTTAAGCAGAGCTATGTCTCTTGCTCACCTGTCCTCACCCTCGAGCTTCATTCACCCGGGCTGTCCTCAAAGCTTTCATAGTTAGAAAAGACAAGACACACCCAGACTGCTCTAAGTAATAGGGTTTAACAAGAATATCTGCAGTCAAGAAGACGCTCTACAACTGAGAGTCGTTCTGTGTGTCAGTGCTTCTAAAACTGGATCAGCAGAACAAGTACTCCAAGGATGACTCATGATCATGTAGTCATGTAGAATACAAAGCTCCAGTGACCCACTTTTTCTTGCTTACATCATGTTGACGCCAACATAAAGAGGTCCCTCATACTAGCAGCATTTTTCATGCCAAGTTACTTCTCATGCCAAGTTCTGGATGTACCTACGGGGGTGTACCTGGCACTAATCAAGTCATTTCAGCCAGGGATAGCGAGATTACTTTCATCTGACATCCCCATACTTGGCAGAAACCATAGCTACTTGAAAAAGAACTGCCTAATGATGCTCAAAATTCTCCAAGCCAGGCTTCAGCAATATGTGAACCGTGAACTTCCTGATGTTCAAGCTGGTTTAGAAAAGTCAGGGGAACCAGAGATCAAATTTCCAACATCCGCTGGACCATGGAAAAAGCAAGAGTTCCAGAAAAGCATCTCTTTCTGCTTTATTGACTATGCCAAAGCCTTTGACTGTGTGGATCACAATAAACTGTGGAAAATTCTTCAAGAGATGTAATGCCAGACCACCTGATCTGCCTCTTGAGAAATGTGTATGCAGGTCAGGAAGCAACAGTTAGAACTGGACATGGAACAACAGACTGGTTCCAAATAGGAAAAGGAATACATCAAGGCTGTATATTGTCACCCTGTTTATTTAATTTATATGCAGAGTACATC
>NW_011494680.1:10173278-10176853 GCF_000754665.1 Bison bison bison
ATCACGGCATCCGGTCCCATCATTTCATGGGAAATAGATGGGGAAACAGTGGAAACAGTGTCAGACTTTATTTTTCTGGGCTCCAAAATCACTGCAGATGGTGACTGCAGCCATGAAATTAAAAGATGCTTACTCCTTGGCAGAAAAGTTATGACCAACCTAGATAGCATATTCAAAAGCAGAGATATAACTTTGCCAACAAAGGTTTGTCTAGTCAAGGCTATGGTTTTTCCAGTGGTCATGTATGGATGTGAGAGTTGGACTGTGAAGAAGGCTGAGCGCCGAAGAATTGATGCTTTTGAACTGTGGTGTTGGAGAAGACTCTTAAGAGTCCCTTGGACTGCAAGGAGATCCAATCAGTCCATTCTGAAGGAGATCAGCCCTGGGATTTCTTTGGAAGATATGATGCTAAAGCTGAACCTCCAGTACTTTGGCCACCTCATGCGAAGAGTTGACTCATTGGAAAAGACTCTGATGCTGGGAGGGATTGGGGGCAGGAGGAGAAGGGGAAGACAGAGGATGAGATGGCTGGATGGCGTCACTGACTCGATGGATGTGAGTCTGAGTGAACTCCGGGAGTTGGTGATGGACAGGGAGGCCTGGCGTGCTGCGATTCATGGGGTTGCAAAGAGTCTGACACGACTGAGCGACTGACCTAATCTGATCTGAATGTTGCTTCCTTTTGCAGAGAGCCATGGACTGCTCTAGCCATCATGGTCCAGCTATTATAGTCCTTCAAGTAACATTTTGTAACATCCTTATACCTCGTTACTGAACATCTGCCAGGTGGACATCCAACCAGAGAATTCTAGGAGGTAAAATGCTAGAAAGGTAATTTAGCTCCATCTTTTTGTTTTATGGCTTCCATGGTGTCTTAAATGGTAAAGACTCTGCCTACAGTGCAGGAGACCCAGGTTTGACCCCTGGGTTAGATCCCTGGGTCTAGAAGATCCCCTGGAGAAGGAAAATGCAACTCTTGCTTGGAGAATCCCATGGACAGACTGCCGCAGTCTATGGGGTTGTGAAGAGTCTAACGTGACTGAGTGACTAAACTAACACTTTTACTTTCTTTGGTTTTATAGGTGAATAAACAGTTTTTCCAAAGCCAAGCCAGATTAAAAGCCTTGGCCTCCTACTTCCTCTTCTTCAGCATGATTGACACTGAATGCCTGGATGTGGGTAACATTACTGTCCTTGGAAAGGCTGCAGGAGAGTCTGCCCCTCAAACACAGAACCCGGGTTTTTAGTTCCCTCCCTAGTGCCTGTCCCACGACTTGGCAGGATCTCCCTCTGCCCCACCCCCATGTCTTTAAGAATGTAATTAAATCACTTTAGATTTGCATATAATCTGATTCAGATGGCACTTAATTTTTTTTCTCATTTCTTGAGTGCTTCTGAATGATACCACTTAATTTTAAATATTTTCTGATTTCTACAATGAGTCACTCATTACCATGAACAACCCTGAAAAACAAATTCTCAGGTTTTATACTCTGCGTGTTCTTCAAGCTTGATGTCAGCTATCATAGTGCCCAGGAGATATCCTTGGACTTCATGCTCCGTGCACCTGCTTTCTTAGCAAGTGGGGCATCTCACTTGCTAATGGCATGTATTTCATCACATCATCACTCCCTGGACTTCCTCCTACTGGACTGTGAGCTCCTTGTGGGCAAGACCATTCTGAATTGGTGTCCTGGAACCCAGCACTGCACTTGAGCATGCTCAACAAATGATTTATTATTCATTCTGTTCACCCCTCTCCCACATTTACACAGTCATTGCTTGCCCTCAGATTCCTCACTGGGCCTCATTCTTTTTTAAATTAATTAATTAAAATATATTTCTTTATTTGGCTGTGCTGGGTCTTCGTTGTGGCCTCTGGGATCTTTAGTTGTGGCATGTGGGACCTTAGTTCCCTGACCAGGGATCGAATCCAGGCCCCTTGTATTGAGAATGGAGTCTTAACCACTGGACTGCCAGGGAGTTTCCCTTGTTCTTTACTTCGTATCTCTTCCTCTTCCCATAGGTTAATAGAGTTAATGGTAGCCATCTTTTTGGTACAACACTTTATCCAAATCTAGCCAAAACATAATAGGAAGTGAGGGAGGGAGTAGAGTTTACTGCATTTAGTTTCAAGTGTGCAGCTCTTTCTCTTTAAGTTCAGACATCTCTCTTTTAGCCTCTAAAGAGATGGCAGTTATAGCTTTGGAAACAAAAAGCAAACTTATCTTTGATATACATGGAGCAAGTGGTGGCTCCAAATGAGTGAGTGAAAGGTAGACAGATTTTTCAGGATTCCTGATTCTCTAGGATCAGTTCAGTTCAGTGGCTAAGTCATGTCTGACTCTTTGCAACACCATGGACTGCAGCACACCAGGCCTCCCTGTCCATCACCAACTCCAGGAATTTACTCAAACTCATGTCCATTGAGTCGGTGATGCCATCCAGCCATCTCATCCTCTATCGTCCTCTTCTCCTCCTGCCTTCAATCTTTCCCAGCATCAGGGTCTTTTCAAATGAGTCAGTTATTCGCATCAGGTGGCCAAAGTATTAGAGTTTCAGCTTCAACATCAGTCTTTCCAATGAACACCCAGGACTGATCTCCTTTAGGACTGTTTGAATCTCCTTGCAGTCCAAGGGACTCTCAAGAGTCTTCTCCAACACCACAGTTCAAAAGCATCAATTCTTCAGCGCTCAGCTTTCTTTATAGTCCAACTCTCACATCCATACATGACTACTAGAAAAACCATAGCTTTGACTAGATGGACCTTTGTTGGCAAAGTAATGTCTCTGCTTTTTAATATGCTGTCTAGGTTGGTCATAGCTTTTCTTCCAAGGAGTAAGCGTCTTTTAATTTCATGGCTACAATCACCATCTGCAGTGATTTTGAAGCCCAAAATAATAAAGTCTGTCACTGTTTCCCCATCTGTTTTTCATGAAGTAGTGGGACCAGATGCCAGGATCTTAGTTTTTTGAATGTTGAGTTTTAAGACAACTTTTTCACTCTCCTCTTTCATCTAGAGGCTCTTTAGTTCTTCTTGGCTTTTTGCCATAAGGGTGGTGTCATCTGCATATCTGAGGTTGTTGTTGATATTTCTCCCGGCAATCTTGATTCCAGCTTGTGCTTCATCCAGCCCAGTGTTTCTCATGATGTACTCTGCATAGAAGTTAAATAAGCAGGGTGAATATATACAGCCTTGAGGTACTCCTTTCCTGATTTGGAACTAGTCTGTATTTCAGGATACTAATCAGGAAATTAGGCGGCTGCGACGGGTGCACTAAAGCGCAGCCGAGTGGAGCCACACCACGTCCGAGGTCAGGGGCAGAAACCAGGAGGACCCCATGCCCGAAGGGCGGCGGCCAAGAGGAGTTACCCCACGTCCGAGGTCAGGGGCAGCGGCCAAGAGTACCAGAAAGCGACAGCACAGGAACGGCTGAGAGGAGCTACCCCGCGTCTGAGGTCAGGGGCGGCGACTGGGAGGAGATACACCAAGCCCCAAGCCCGAGGCAAGGGCGGTGGGCAGGAGGAGTTACCCCACGGCCCTAAGCCCAAGGCCAGGGGCGGCAGGCGGGAG
>NW_011494680.1:10178910-10181732 GCF_000754665.1 Bison bison bison
GATCAATGCAAAGAAATAGAGGAAAACAACAGAATGGGAAAGACTAGGGATCTCTTCAAGAAAATCAGAGATACCAAAGGAACATTTCATGCAAAGATGGGCTCGATAAAGGACAGAAATGGTATGGACCTAACAGAAGCAGAAGATATTAAGAAGACATGGCAAGAATACACAGAAGAACTGTACAAGATAGATCAATATTAGAACTGTACAAAAAAGATCAAAAGATCTTCATGACCCAGATAATCATGATGGTGTGATCACTGACCTAGAGCCAGACATCCTGGAATGTGAAGTCAAGTGGGCCTTAGAAAGCATCACTACGAACAAAGCTAGTGGAGGTGATGGAATTCCAGTTGAGCTATTCCAAATCCTGAAAGATGATGCTGTGAAAGTGCTGCACTCAAAATGCCCACAAATTTGGAAAACTCAGCAGTGGTCACAGGACTGGAAAAGGTCAGTTTTCATTCCAATCCCAAAGAAAGGCAATGCCAAAGAATGCTCAAACTACTGCACAATTGCACTCATCTCACACACTAGTAAAGTAATGCTCAAAATCCTCCAAGCCAGACTTCAGCAATATGTGAACTGTGAACTTCCTGATGTTCAAGCTGGTTTTAGAAAAGGCAGAGGAACCAGAGATCAAATTGCCAACATCTGCTGGATCATGGAAAAAGCAAGAGAGTTCCAGAAAAGCATCTCTTTCTGCTTTATTGACTATGCCAAAGCCTTTGACTGTGTGGATCACAATAAACTGTGGAAAATTCTTCAAGAGATGGGAATACCACACCACCTGATCTGCCTCTTGAGAAATGTGTATGCAGGTCAGGAAGCAATAGTTAGAATTGGACATGGAACAACAGACTGGTTCCAAATAGGAAAAGGAGTACGTCAAGGCTGTATATTGTCACCCTGCTTATATAACTTATATGCAGAGTACATCATGAGAAACACTGGACTGGAAGAAACACAAGCTGGAATCAAGATTGTTGGGAGAAATATCAATAACCTCAGATAGGCAGATGACACCACCCTTATGGCAGAAAGTGAAGAGGAACTAAAAAGCCTCTTGATGAAAGTGAAAGAGGAGAGTGAAAAAGTTGGCTTAAAGCTAAACATGCAGAAAACGAGGATCATGGCATCTGGTCCCATCACTTCATGGCAAATAGATGGGGAAACAGTGTCAGACTTTATTTTTCTGGGCTCCAAAATCACTGCAGATGGTGATTGCAGCCATGAAATTAAAAGATGCTTACTCCTTGGAAGGAAAGTTATGACCAACCTAGATAGCATATTCAAAAGCACAGACATTACTTTGCCAACAAAGGTCCATCTAGTCAAGGTTATGGTTTTTCCTGTGGTCATGTATGGATGTGAGAGTTGGACTGTGAAGAAGGCTGAGCGCTGAAGAATTGATGCTTTTGAACTGTGGTGTTGGAGAAGACTCTTGAGAGTCCCTTGGACTGCAAGGAGATCCAACCAGTCCATTCTAAAGGAGATCAGCCCTGGGATTTCTTTGGAAGGTATGATGCTAAAGCTGAAACTCCAGTACTTTGGCTACCTCATGCGAAGAGTTGACTCATTGGAAAAGACTCGGATGCTGCGAGGGATTGGGGGCAGGAGGAGAAGGGGACAACAGAGGATGAGATGGCTGAATGGCATCACTGACTCGATGGACGTGAGTCTGAGTGAACTCCAGGAGCTGATGATGGACAGGGAGGCCTGGCGTGCTGGGATTCATGGGGTCGCAAGAGTCGGACACGACTGAGCGACTGATCTCAATCAGGAAATTACCAGCAAAATACAATGATTGTAGATAAAGAAAAAGAAGCCCGAGGGCATGTTTAAGTGGCCAAGCTCTTGGAATGCTCACAGGCAGGGGCAGGGCTAACAGGAGGAAGCTGACAGCAAGAGGCCCAGAGGGAACACCTGAGATGACTGAAGAGTTCTCTAATTATGGGAGTGGTTACCTGGGTTTGTGTGGTTTATTCGCTCAGTGGTTTCCGACACTTTTGTGACCCCTGGGACTGTAGCCCGCCAGGCTCCTCTGTCTGTGGGATTTCCCATGCAAGAATACTGGAGTGGGCTGCCATTTCCTTCTCCAGAGGATCTTCCCAGCCCAGGGACTGAACCTGCTTATCAGGCGTCTCCTGGTTTGGCAGGCAGGTTCTTTACCACTGAGCCATCTGGGAAGCCTGTTGTTGACTAAATGTGCTTTAAATTAAATACATTTGTCTCATTTATTGGGATGATTATGTGAATGAAAAATAGTGCCTGCCATATTTGTAAACAAAGGATGTCGTAGCCATCAAGGCATCACATTATGGCAGCCCAATGGTGAGCCCTGCCAGGTCTTAGGATGGAGGTAGGATCCACCCCTCCTCCATCCAGTAGTCTGCCCTTCAACCACTCCAAATGGTGTCCCCTGCGGAGATTCAGGATGAGAAAGCACAGGATGCTGGCCCCAGATAGCTGATCAGATCAGATCAGTCGCTCAGTTGTGTCCAACTCCTTGGGACCCCATGAATCGCAGCTCGCCAGGCCTCCCTGTCGATCACCAACTCCCAGAGTTCACTCAGACTCATGTCCATCGAGTCAGTGATGCCATCCAGCCATCTTATCCTCTGTCGTCCCCTTCTCCTCTTGCCCCCAATCCCTCCCAACATCAGAGTCTTTTCCAATGAGTCAACTCTTCTCATGAGGTGGCCAAAGTACTGGAGTTTCAGCTTTAGCATCATACCTTCCAAAGAAATCCCAGGGCTGATCTCCTTTAGAATGGACTGGTTGGATCTCCTTGCAGTCCAAGGGCTCTCAAGAGTCTT
>NW_011494680.1:10181925-10182234 GCF_000754665.1 Bison bison bison
TCCAAGGAGTAAGTGTCTTTTAATTTCATGCTGCAGTCACCATCTGCAGTGATTCTGGAGCCCAGAAAAATAAAGTCTGACACTGTTTCCACTGTTTCCCTGTCTATTTGCCATGAAGTGATGGGACCAGATGCCATGATCTTCGTTTTCTGCATGTTTAGCTTTAAGCCAACTTTTTCACTCTCCCCTTTCACCTTCATCAAGAGGCTTTTCAGTTCCTCTTCACTTTCTGCCATAAGGGTGGTGTCATCTGCCTATCTGAGGTTATTGATATTTCTCCCAACAATCTTGATTCCAGCTTGTGTTTCT
>NW_011494680.1:10183604-10187991 GCF_000754665.1 Bison bison bison
AGAGCTTCTCCATCTTTGGCTGCAAAGAATATAATCAATCTGATTTTGGTGTTGACCATCTGGTGATGTCCATGTATAGAGTCTTCTCTTGCGCTGTTGGAAGAGGGTGTCTGTTATGACCAGTGCATTTTCTTGGCAAAACTATATTAGTCTTTGCCCTGCTTCATTCCGTATTCCAAGGCCAAATTTGCCTGTTACTCCAGGTGTTTCTTGACTTCCTACTTTTGCATTCCAGTCCCCTATAATGAAAAGGACCTCTTTTTTTGGGTGTTAGTTCTAAAAGGTCTTGTAGGTCTTCCTAGAACCATTCAACTTCAGCTTCTTCAGTGTTACTGGTTGGGGCATAGACTTGGATTACTGTGATATTGAATGGTTTGCCTTGGAAACGAACAGAGATCATTCTGTCGTTTTTGAGATTGCATCCAAGTACTGCATTTCGGACTCTTTTGTTGACCATGATGGCCACTCCATTTCTTCTGAGGGATTCCTGCCTGCAGTAGTAGATATAATGGGCATCTGAGTTAAATTCACCCATTCCAGTCCGTTTCAGTTCGCTGATTCCTAGAATGTCAACATTCACTCTTGCCATCTCTTGTTTGACCACTTCCAATGTGCCTTGATTCATAGACCTGACATTCCAGGTTCCTATGCAATATTGCTCTTTACAGCATCGGACCTTGCTTCGCTCACCAGTCACATCCACAGCTGGGTATTGTTTTTGCTTTGGCTCCATCCTTTCATTCTTTCTGGAGTTATTTCTCCACTGATCTCCAGTAGCATATTGGGCACCTACTGACCTGGGGAGTTTCTCTTTCAGTATCCTATCATTTTGCCTTTTCATACTGTTCATGGGGTTCTCAAGGCAAAAATACTGAAGTGGTTTACCATTCCCTTCTCCAGTGGACCACATTCTGTCAGATCTCTCTACCATGACCCGCCCCATGGGTCATGGTTTAGTGGGGCATCTTGAGTTGCCCCACGGGCATGGCTTAGTTTCATTGAGTTAGACAAGGCTGTGGTCTTAATGTGATTAGATTGACTAGTTTTCTGTGAGTATGGTTTCAGTGTGTTTGCCCTCTGATGCCCTCTTGCAACCCCTACCATCTTATTTGGGTTTCTCTTACCTTGGGCGTGGGGTATCTCTTCACGGCTGCTCCAGCAAAGCGCAGCCATTGCTCCTTACCTTGGAAGAGGGGTATCTTCCGCCGCCTGATTTCAGTGAGCCCAGACTCTGCGTCTCTACACAGTGTGAAAGTGTTAGTTGCTCAGTCGTGTCCAACTCTTGCAACCCCATCCATGGACTGTAACCCATCAGACTCCTCTGTCCATGGGATTCTCCAGGCAAGAATACTGAATTGGGTAGCCTTTCCCTTCTCCAGAGGATCTTCCCAATTGAAACCAGGTCTCCTGCATTGCAGGCAGATTCTTTACCATCTGAGCCAACAGAAAAGTGCTTAATTCCTAACATGAGATGTCTGGTTTTCTTTAATTAACAGTAATCTTTAGATGTTCCAACTACCTGGTCTTTGTTGCAAAAACTCCTGTATTTCTTGGCTTCCTCGACCCGCCCGCCTGCTCTGCACCACCCCGCCGACACACACACACACCACCTTGACTCTTGTGAGGAGTCTCTGAGTTCTCTGAGATGCTGAATCTGGGCCTTGAAGTCCTCCGACTTTCTGGAGAATAAAACATAACTCTTAGGTTGTGTTTTTTTCTTTTTCAGTCAACAGTTCATGAAGGCTTCTAACCTCATCTTCCTTTCTGACGTCCTTAAGACCTGGCCAGATCAGCAATGATTGATGACTGACTGAGTATATGATTCCCAGTGTCTGGAGAGAAAGAGTGGGTAGTGCCCGACTGCATTGACCACATGCAACAGGAGTTAAGATACAAGTTTTCTCCCTGTCTTGGAGTTTTGGCTGAGATTCCATGGCTGAGAACAATGGGAATAAAGAGCCCAGAGGGTCTCAAGAAAGACACCAGTCAGAGTATCCCCCCAGACCTACTGTCAGGGTCCCTGGGGGATCAGACTGATCCACCCTTTCACCTGGATCAGGAGCACGATCAGAGGAGAAGATAGTGAGGATTCCTTTATTGCTTCCTGCTGGACACTGTCTTTACTACCACCTTCTCTGCATCAGACAGAATGATAAGGGTCTGGATGGAACTGTTTGGAGAAATGACCTTTGAGCCCTAGGGTGCGAATCCCAAGGAGGAGAAAAGTCTAAAGGTGATAGGTGAGACTTCCCGGGCGGTTTAATGATTAAGACTTTGTCTTCCAGTGCAGGGGGTGTGGGTTCCCATGCCTGGTCAGGGAGATAATGAAGACTTTAAAAATGGTCCACATAAAAAAAATCTTAAAAATAATATAAGTAAAAAATAAAAAGATAGGAGGTTGGTGATGAGACCAGAACTGAGAGAGGGGCCTGCATGGATGGGCCAGGACTCGAGTCAGGCAGGCAAAGGCCAGCTTTCTGCCACAGACCATGTGTTTGTCCAGAAAGTGGTCATGCCAGTGCTCTCTAGAGATGAGACTGCCCACAGTGACCACGACAGAGGGCCTCTGGGAGGTGAAGCTTCCCCATCAGAGGCTGGAGAGCATGTCACCCTCAGCAGGGAATGCACTGATTGAAGGTCCTCAGCTAGGGCAGTGGGGGAGATGAGAAGCTTCAGAAAACCCACATAAGTGCCCCAGGAGAGACCGAGTCCAAACCTGGCTTCTATCCCCCAGAGATGCAACACACACACACACACACACACACACACACACACACGCACAAAGAAAACAGCATCACTAACACACACATGCTTCTCTAGGCCACTGCATCACACACACACACCACATACAAACACACATATGACAGCATTCCACACACACATACTTCTCTAGGCCACTGTATCACACACACATACACCACACACACACACACACACACAAACACACACAATAGCATCAAACACACATACTTCTCTAGGCCGCTGCATCACACACACCACGCACACACATGCACTCACACACAAACACACGTGCTTCTCTAGGCCACTGCTCTTCCTCCTGAGAATGAAGGCCACCTGAGTCCCCACTAGGGGAGCTGGCCTGATGTGAGCTAGGGACAGAGAGGTTAACAGCATGCAAGAGGAATTTCCTTAAAGTAGCACTGACCTATATACACTTGGAGAAGTCAATGGCACCCCACTCCAGTACTCTTGCCTGGAAAATCCCATAGATGGATGAGCCTGGTGGGCTGCAGTCCATGGGGTCGCTAAGAGTCGGACACGACTGAGTGACTTCACTTTCACTTCTCACTTTTATGCATTGGAGAAGGAAATGGCAACCCACTCCAGTGTTCTTGCTTGGAGAATCCCAGGGACAGGGGAGCCTGGTGGGCTGCTGTCTATGGGGTCACACAGAGTCGGACACGACTGAAGTGACTTAGCAAAATATACAGTAGCATGTGTGAAATAGATGGCTAGTGGGAAGCTGCTGTACAGCACAGGGAGCTCAGCTCAGTGCTCTGTGATGACCTAGAGGGGCGGGATGGGAGTGGGAATGGAGGCTCAACAGAGCGGGGATATATATATATATATATATATAATTATGACTGATTCATGTCATTGTATGGCAGAGACCACCACAACATCATAAACCAATTATCCTCCAATTAAAAAAAATTTTTAATGAAAAATAAAATAAAATTTCCTGTCACTGTTAGGAAAAAAAGAAGCACTTCCTTGAACACACATTTTCTAGTTTATCCACATACTGAGGAACTCTGGCTGGCATGCATTTCAAACATATTTTAAAATGTTTAAATCTATAGGTTGACATGTGCACCATGTTTTATTCACACTGATAGAGACTATATGGAGAACAGGAAGAAAGATAAAGCAGACAGGGAGAAGGGTAGAAGAGAGGGAGACTGAAGTCGGGAGGCAGGCGTGAGTTACAGCTACACTTGTGGTCTCAGCTAATGGCTCAGCCTCACTGTATATTATAGTGAGGGCTTCCCAGGGGGTTCAGTGTAAACAATCCGCCTGCAATACAGGAGACATGGATTCAAAACCTGGGCCACAAAAATCCTGTGGAGAAGGAAATAGCAACCCACTCCAGTATTCTTGCCTGGAGAAAATCCCATGGACAGGGAAGCCTGGCAGGCTACTGTCTGTGTTGTTGCAAAGCGTGGGACACAGCTGAAGCGAGTTAGTACTCAGCCCTAGCATATTATAGTGATGCTTCTCAGTGGGCTTGTTTCACATGATGGTAACAAGACAGGCAGGATCAGACAGTAATCTTTACCAAAGTCAGTTATTTGTGGACCTGGTTTTGCAATTTTTAAATGCAACTGATGTATCCAAGTATTTCAGCTCAATCCTGGAAGGCGTT
>NW_011494680.1:10188091-10208300 GCF_000754665.1 Bison bison bison
AGAGGCACCTCAGGTTCACCCACAACACCAGGACTCCATAGAAGAAATGTGGTGCCCATGGCTGGAAAAAGAAGAACATCAGCCTAACAGGTCCAGGGCACCAAGAAAAGTCAAAATATTTTTTAAAAAATTAATGATTTTTAAAAAAAATAATGCAGAAAGTTCAGGACCTTTTTATTTTTCTTCTGGGTGGTCCATACTGAGTATAAGGACCTTTTTATTTTTCTTCTGGGTGGTTCACTACTGAATATAAGATTAATAAACACAAAAGAGGATAATCTTGACTCAAATGAAGCACTTGGTTAGCATATAAACCTCCCACGTGGAGAAAGATTTTGTCTTCTTCATGCCCAGGAGACATGCCTTTCCAAGATTTCTCTCCTCTTCATTTTAGTTGTTGGGGTATTCATGCATTTTTCATAAACTGCTAGAATTTTCAGGTGGCTTTGCTGTTGTTGTTCAGTCACCAAGTCATGTCCAACTCCTTGTGACCCCAGGGAAGCAGCGTGCCAGGCTTCCCTGTCTTTCACAGGTGGCTTTACCTATTTATCAGATGTCTTTATTCTCAATATAAGACATAATTTTGATGCCATGTTCTCTCTAGTAAATTGGCTTCTGGTAACTTCAGTACATGGAGAAGGAAATGGCAACCCACTCCAGTACTCTTCCCTGGAAAATCCCATGGACGGAGGAGCCTGGTAGACTACAGTCTATGGGATAGCAAAGAGTCGGACATGACTGAGCAACTTCACTTACTCACTTAGCATCAGTACATGGGAGGCTCTGTGTGAAAAGGACATTCCTCAGAGATCAGGATAAACCCAGAGATTTATTTCTTTCAGGATCACTGATGAAGAAAGAGGAGCTGGTTTAAGTCCAGACAATGTGCTTTAAACAAAACACATCTTCAGAGAGCTTGCACCTTCAGTCTAGGAGACCAGAGTGGCTTGGATCCAGGTGACCACCTGGTGGTAACATAGAAGGGGTTACACAGTGAACAGGAGTGTCAACTGCATGACCTAGAAAGACCCTGTGATTTACAACTGGGCCCAATATATTCACTCTCTTGGTTTTCTTCAGTTCAGTTCATTTCACAGTTCAAGTCACTCAGTCATGTCCGACTCTTTGCAACCCCATGAACCGCAGCGTGCCAGGCCTCCCTGTCCATCACCAACTCCCAGAGTCCACCCAAACCCATGTCCATCAAGTCGATGATGCCATCCAACCATCTCATCCTCTGTCATCCCCTTCTCTTCTGCCCTCAAACTTTCCCAGTATCAGGGTCTTTTCCAATGAGTCAGCTCTTCCCATGAGGTAGGCAAAGTATTGGAATTTCAGCCTCAACATGAGTCCTTTCAATGAACACCCAGGACTGATCTCCTTTAGGATGGACTGGTTGGATCTCCTTGCAGTCCAAGGGACTCGCAAGAGTCTTCTCCAACACCACAGTTCAAAAGCATCAATTCTTTAGCACTCAGCTTTCTTTATAGTCCAACTCTCACATCCATACATGACCACTGGAAAAACCATAGCCTTGACTGGACACCAAAAGATGACTTTCCAATTCAAGGGGCATTATATGTACATATACATATATATATATGTATATGAATGGTGATGGAATACTTCACAATATTCCCAGATTGGTTGTTAGAAATGCCCTTATTCTTTTTGAAAATGATTTATTTACATATTTTTTATTTTTGGGACACTGTGCTGGGTTTTGGAAGTTGCATGGGCTTTCTCTAGTTTCTGTGCACAGACTTCTCACTGTGGTGGCTTCACCTGTTGCAAAGCCTGGGCTCTAGGTGTCTGGGCTTCAGTAGTTGCTGCATGTGGGCTCCACAGTTGCAACTCCTGGAGTCCAGAGCACAGGCTCAGTAGTTGTGGCCATTGCGCTTAGTTGCTCCACAGCATGTTGGATCTTGCCGGACCAGACCAGGGATTGAACCAGTGTCCCCTGCATTGGCAGGCAGATTCTTATCCCCTGAGTCACCAGGGAAGCTCAAAATACTCTTATTCTTGGAGCTGAAATCTTTTGTCTTAAATTTGAGTGAACTAAAAGCTCTTCAAGTACAGATGAGAAAAGCTTCTCAAAGTAGGCAGGTAATAGTTAATGGTATCATTTACTTGACATAATATTAATGTATTATCATGCCAGTTGGGTGTTGCTTAAGGGTCATCACCTTGGAGTCAAACTTCTCTTGAAAGTATACCAAAGAATTTTCACTGAAAGCTCATGAACCACTTTATGAACCACATACACACTTCTTAAATCATAAAGATATGGTTAAATGTGAATTGATTAATGAGCTCCACGAATCTTCTCCCAGAATTCTTAAGCACTGCTCATAAAAAGCTTAGTGTTATGCTGGGAGCATGAGGCACTCTGGAGAGTTGATTCTTGTGTTTCTCATGGAGCGTAGAGCTTTTGACATATGCTAGTAAGGCTGGTGTTGTGGTTCAGATGGGTTTTTAATTAAACCTAACAGAGAAAAAAAGAATGTTGGATGGAAGAAACAATCACTGAATAATGAAATTTATGGTAGAAAAATCATAAACCCCACTTCATGCTTGAACTGGGTGGAAAACACTAACAAGTACATTTATAATCAGCTTCAATGACTATAAAACCTCTCTTTATAGAATAAAAGAGATTAGCAAAGCCAAGAAAATTTATCATTTATAATAAGAGACATAAATGGATGTAACTGAGCCTACATAGCAGCTATCAAAATCTTCCTTTCCTCTGTATCTTGAATTAATCTGGTATTGTACAGGCGGTGTTAGATACCCAAGTCTAATACTGCTAAAATTTGACTTTCTTATGGGAGAGTATTTCTTCTATCTTTTCCTATATACAAATGTCACAGCAGAGACACTTCATGCTTATCACACACTCAGGTCCAGCCTTCCGTGTCTCCTTTGCAGTTGCGATGGTACCATGAGTTGACTCTGGCAAATGGGGAGTAGAAGGAAGTGAGCTATGCCACCTTCCTGGCTTTTATTATTATAAATACATAAATACATTTTTTTTTTTTAATTTACGTATCTATTTGGCCGCACTTGATCTTAGTGGCGGCACTCAGGATCTTCATTGCTGCATGTGGGCTCTTAATTGAGAAATGTGAAGTCTAGTTCTCTGACCAGGGATCACACCCAGGCACCCTGCACTGGGAGTGCAGAGTCTTAGCTGTTGGACCACCAGTGAAGTCTCTCCTCCTGGCCTTTAAAGGCCAGAAAGCCCTATGCCTCCTCTGCCACGTTCCCTTCCATGTGGGTTGGCTTGGCCACGGTTGAGGAGATAGAGCTGCAGGTACAATTAGCCTGGATCCTCATGTCACTGTTTAGAAGTGGCTTCCCTACACTAGAGCTTCCCTGGTGGCTCAGATGGTAAAGAATCCTCATGCAATGTGGGGGACCTGGGTTCGATCCCTGAGTTGGGAAGATCCCCTGGAAGAGAGCATGGCAACCCACTCCAGGATTCTTGCCTGGAGAATCCCCATGGACAGAGGAGCCTGATGGGCTCCATGGAGTTACAAAGAGTTGGACACGACTGAGCTACTACGCACAGCACACGGAGCACTACAGAGCTAAGGGGCTCCCAGTGAACTGCAAGTGATCAAAACTTTATGTGCTAATCTCCTGAGATTTCTGTAGATTTGCTATTACAAATTCTTGGGGAAGTATCCCTTGACTGATAATGTGAACAAGAGTCCCCAGAATCCCTAATTATTTTATTGGTCAGAATTTTAGAAAATTCTTTCTGCAACTGAGGGTTCTGCATTAACCATCTCCTATTTTTTACTACAGAGCTTCCCTGGTGGCTCAGCGACTTTTATGTACATCTCATAGTTGTCAACAAGCCAGTCCCATCCAGATAACTTTTTACCATCCTCAATGGGGATGTCTTTCACCTCTCCTACCTCTCCCACCTTGGGAGGGGCCACAACCAAGACAAGTTGTGCTTGCCTCATGCTGGGCACCAGGTAGGGAATGTTAGTGAAAGAAAGCAATGCAATGTCATCTGGAAAGGGAACTGTACTGCGGAAATACATAAGTGTATGCTGAGTCCCTCTAGCAAGCCATGCAGAGGATGCAGATGCCGAGACACAGCTGTATGCACCCTGGGCCATGGGAATCTGGCAACAGGACCTAGGAAAGCCCTAGTGCAGTCCCATAAAAATATCAGCATTCCTTATCAAAACCTACCATGATGCTCAACATACTTTAGCTGAATACCTTCATTGAGGAAGTACTATTTAACCCAGAGCCATGTAAATTGACTGTGACTGAAGCCATGAAATTAAAAGATGCTTGCTCCTTAAAAGAAAAGCTATGAGAAACCTATGAAAGTGTTAGTCACTCAGTCATCTCAGACTCTTTGTGATCTCATGGACTGTAGCCCACCAGCCTCCTCTGTCATGGAATTCTCCAGGCAAGAGTACTGGAGTGGGTTGCTATTCCCTTCTCCAGGGGATCTTCCTGACTCAGGGATGGAACATGGGTCTCCCACATTGGAGGTAGATTCTTTACCCTCTGAGCCACCAGGGAAGCCCCTGACAAACGTAAACAATGTATTAAAAAGCAGAGACTTTACTTTACTGACAGAGTAAAAGTTTGGTTTTTCCAGTAGTCATGTATGGATGTGAGAGTTGGACCATAAAGAAGGCTGAGCGTCAAAGAACTGATGCTTTCAAAGTGTGGTACTGAAGACTCTGGAGAGTCCCTTAGATTACAAGAAGACCAGACCAGTCAATCCTAAAGGAAATCAACCCTGAATATTCATCGGAAGGACTAATGCTGAAGCTGAAGCACCAATACTTTGGCCACCTGATACGAAGAGTCTACTCATTGGAAAAGACCCTGATGGTGGGAAAGATTGAGGGCAGGAGAAGGGAATGGCAGAGGATGAGATGGTTAGATAGAATCACTGACTCAATGGACATGAATTTGAGCAAACCTAAGGAGAGAGTGAAGGACAGAGAAGCCTGGTGTGCTGCAATCCATATCCTCCAATTAAAAAAAAAAGAGAAATAAATACCAAATATAAAAAAATAAAAATAAAAAAGAATCGGACGCAACCGAACAACAGCAAACGTTTGCCAGAGAGCCATGGAAGGTGAGCTGTTTTAAAAAGAAAGCATTTATGTTGTATGTAAAGCACAATAGGATATGAGGCCAGGATGGTAAACGCCCCCAAAATCTGTGGTTCAGAGTTGAAGGAACCAGAGAAATAAACTCAGACTAGTAGACATTCTCATCAAGTATTCTGAGACCTGTCAAGGGTAAGAGAGAGTAGATTCAGCTCCAGGGAATAGAACTTGATCTAAATGCTGTGAGCGCCAAGGAAGTCATTTTCAGCTCAGTCTAAGGAAAAGCCTCACATTGATATAGGTTGTCTCAGGGAATGACATTTTCCTCACCGTGGGAAGAATTTAAACAGGGGCAGAAAGACTTAACCACACAGGTGGTTGAACTGGATAAATACTAAGATTCCCTAGGAATGGAAGCGAGATAAGTACAAAATAAGTGTTTATGTTGACTCAAGTTAATACCTGTGATATCTCTGTTCACATAATTAATACGTTTTCCTTCTGTGTCTTGATAAACAGGAGAGGTTCTTTCTGTTTGAATCTGCTTAATCTGCTGACAGATGGCTTTGTTGACAATGACACTATTTGTCTCTGACACTGTTTCTACACATTCTAACCATGCAGACAGTATTTGCTATGACATCAAAATGGAAGAGTCTCTGGTCCATTCCTTCTGTGGCAATAACAATCCTTCATCATAGTCAATAAAGAAGGCAGAGTGCCAAAGAATTGATCTTTCAAACTGTAGTGCTGTAGAAGACTCTTTAGAGTCCCTTGGACAGCAAGGAGATCAAACCAGTCAATCCTAAAGGAAATCAATACTGAATACTCATTGGAAGGACTGATGCTGAGGCTCTAATACTTTGGTTACCTAATTTAAAGAGCCAGCTCATTGAAAAAGACCCTGACCCTGGGAAAGATTGAAGGCAGAAGAAGAGGGTAACAGAGGATGAGATGGCTGGATGGCATCATTCATGACAATGGACACGAACTTGGGCAAACTCCAAGAGATGGTGAGGGACAAGGAAGCCTGGCATGCCGCAGTCTATGGGGTCACAAAGAGTAGGACACAACTGGGCGACTGAGCAACAACAATCATAGGCAATCATAGACACAGAAAATATAAAGCAGTTTCTGGGTGCCAGGCACTGTGCTAAGCACTTGGCCTGTGGTGCTGTTTAATTTGCACTATAATCTATGTATTCAGGACTGTATGACCCCATTTTACAGATAAGGACACTGAGACAGAGCCTCCTGGGGTTTACTGAAAGCCACACAACTTAAGTACCAAAGCGGAATTTGGATCCTGGGCAGTCTGAGTTTTAAGCCAGTGCTTTTATCAAAGACACATTTAAAAAGGCAGAATCAAATGTAGAGAAAAAAAAAATCCAGCAAGTGGTTAAGAACACACATGAAATGTGTGTTCTTAACAAGGAGAAAAGATTCAGGTATTTTTCCTTGAAGATCAAAATAACCCAAGCACTATTTTTTCATTTCAGTAAATTGTGATGCTAATGCAGGTTATTTTAAGAGATGAAGTATTTTACAACAAAGACAATGAATGGAATTTTTTTTTTTTTTAACTGTGTTTTGCTGAGCTCTTTGAACTCTATTGCTCAGGAAACAAACAAGTTTGAAAAATTGAAGATTTCAGTTTACAGATGATGGTTAAAATTTCATACACTGCATGCCTGTGGAAAATGTTTTTCATGTTGAAGGTTTTCAGTCATCTGATAGGATCATGCTACAGCTATGTACTATTTTAGGGTCCTTCAAAGCTGGGCGTGTTGCGGCTCTGTTTCAAGACAGAGGACTCAAGGGTGCACGCTGACAGATCTCGTGGGTGGCATCCTTATCCCTCCAGGCTCAGCAAGAGGATTGTTAATTCTTGGATGGACCTTCTTGTCACAAGTAGATGGTGCAGGTCTGTTATTAATAAAAGTGGATTTAAAAACAAAACTGATAATGCTACTTTTCCACTGTGAAAGAGTCATTAAAGAAAGCTGGCTTGAAAAGGGACACAATTTTCCATGAACTTAATCATTTCAAAAACATTGAAAAAATATTAGGCCCAGCTGGTTTCTACTTGGGGCCAGAGGGTAAATAGTTTAGGCTTTGTAGGGTCCTGGACAGTCTTGTTGTAACACTTTAACTCCATCACTGTGAGAGCAAGCTGGGCAAGACAAAAACAAACGAGGGGTTTGCATGGTGACAAAACTTTGTGCTGTTGTTCAGTCACTAAGTTGTGTCTGACTCTTTGCGACCCCATGGACTGTAGCCCACCGGGCTCCTCTGTTTATGGGATTTCCCAGGCAAGAATACTGGAGTGGGTTGCCATTTCCTTCTCCAGGGAATCTTCCCGACCCAGAGATCAAACCCATATCTCTTGCATTGGCAGGTCGATTCTTTACCACTGAGCTACCTGGGAAGCCCAACAAAACTTATGAACAATGCAATTGCTATTGTTGTTATTCAGCCACTAAGTCGTGTCCCACTCTTTGCGACCCTATAGACCAGCACTCCAGGCTTCCCTATCCTTCACCATCTCCCAGAGCTTGCTCAAGTTCATGTCTGTTGAGTTGGTGATGCCATCCAACCATCTCGTCTTCTGTCATCCCCTTCTTCTCCAGTGTCACAAAATAGCATACTTTCCTTTGATTTTTTTTTCAATCATTTAAACATGTAAGACTCATCCTTGGCACACAGGCTGCACAAAAGCAGGCAGAGGGCTGGCTGTGATCCATGGGCTGGGGTTTTCTGATCCTGGCTTAGCCTGTCTTCAGCTCAGCTATATCTTGTAGAAGGAGCCCAGCCCTTGAGAGCCAGTAGACAAGACTGGTGAGATGGCTCCTGGCACAGCTGCTTCTCTTCCTCCTGCATTCCTTCTTTTCTTTTGTACTTCCCAAAGAGTACTGGCTTGGAGCAGGAGAGTTTAATATACACAGCGTGTGCCAACTGCTTTGATGATTATAAATAATTACCAATGAAGGGGGCACTGGTCAAAGTGTTTGATCCTTGGGTTAGGAAGATCCCCTGGAGAAGGAAATGCAACCCACTCCAGTATTCTTGCCTGGGAAATCCAATGGACAGAGGAGCCTGGCAGGCTACAGTCCGTGCAAAGAGTCAGACTGAAGTGACCAAGTACACGTGCAATGAGAAAAGTCCATTTCTTTCTGCTGTATCCTCAGTGCCTAAGGTGTGTTTCAGCATGCAATAAGTGCTATGTTTTGCTTGTTGGATGAAACAAAGGAATGAATATGTGCTGTGTCCAGGGTAACTCACCTTTTAATCCCAGCCGGGTGTTTGCACTCACTCCTCTCAGGCTCCTCAGGTTTGGGTTTGGGTTTTTGTTTTTACAGGAAGTGTGTGCAAACTTGTGAGCTAGAGATGGTTTCTTGTCAAGGTCTCTTTCTTGTTAGGGGCCTGTGTGTGTTTTCTGAACCATCTCTCTGTGTTCTTGGCCTCTTGTTTCATTCTGGTCCTTTCTATCTTGTTCTCATTCCCCAGGTTGTAGGCCTCTTGCTGCTATTTCTGATCCTTTAAGCCTGGCAGATGACTGGACTGGTCTTTGTATGCCCGGCTAGCCTGACCTTTACGACCAGAAGAATTATATTCCAACTAAAAAGTAAATAGAGAAAGAAAAGTAAATAAAATACCCGAGGGTAATATAGATGGCAATATCCAGAACTGAATACCAGCCCCACCCATCAGGTTTTCTCTGCTTACCAGCCTTCTCAGGTCACTGCCTTGAAATCAAGAATCTCCTACTCTTCAAGCCCAGGTTCTTACCTGAGAATCTTCTGTGGAAAGCCTACAGCAAGCCAGACTTCCTTCTCTGGATGCACTTTGAAAACTAAGCGCTATGATGGTTCGGATGATTGTAGTCATCCAAAGTACACATGATTATCTGTGTACCTCAGATACTTGTGGAGAATGATAAGGATGGGAAATGCAAGTAGAGTGGGGAAAATAAAATAAAAAATGTGATTATGGCACCATGGATGATGGTCCTTGCATGACACCCGGAAAGAAAGTGTGGGGGATGGGCCAGAGCCGCACTTTGACTTCTCTCTAGGGCTCCTTCAAGAGCTTTCCAGACCTTAATGACCAACTCCTGTTTGATAAAAACATCTCAGATCTTGATAACAAAGGAAAACCACCTGATTCTTGTACTGTAGGAGGATTCTGCCAGTGCTCTGCCTTGAAGGTATGAAAGTTGAAGCTATTACAATGAAACAAAGGATACAACAGATGATATAAACCATGAGATGTCACGGATTTCAGTTTGTTTGACAGAGACCAATAGAAACTCTATACTGCGATGATGATATCTTACATGCTGCAGTGGCTGTAAAATGCAGTTTTACCAAAATGTTGTGTTTAATGGAAAAGGATTTATAAAGCTTCCATTTTAAAATATAAATTTAAGTTTTTGTTGTTGTTGTTTAGCCTCTAAGCTGTGTTCGACTCTTTTGTGACCCCATAGTCTGTAGCCTTCCAGGTTTCTCTGTCTGTGAGATTTCCTAGGCGAGAATACTGGAGTGGGTTGCGATTTTGTCTTCCAGGGGAATCTTCCCAACCCAGGGATTGAACCCACGTCTCCTGCATTGGCAGGCAGGTTAAACTTTACATAAGCTAAAGTTGAATAAAACTAAACTCTCATTTTCTCAGTTGCTCTAACCATATTTCAAGTGCTTGAGCACAAGAAACATGCTCACTAAATAGAGACATATTTCAGTGTGATTTATATCTTCTCACTGATATCATGTTGTGTATGAATGAGCTAAATTTGAAGCACCAAGGAAGGAAAATCTTACTCATGACATAGGAAAATTTTTTTCTATTTCTTTAGTTTTGGATCTATGTGAAATGATGGGACTTGCTTATGGGACTTCTTGTGGTAACTGTTTCATGGTGGATGTCAGCCAAATTGTAATGCTGTACATCTTAAACTTATGTAATTGTAATAAACCAGAAGAAAAAAAGTCAATAAGAAACAAGTACCTATGACCTAGAATTAATAAAAGCTGGCATTTGGAAAAAGAGGTATAGATTCTAAATAATTAGACATGTATGGATACATCTGTGATTTTTTAATATATAACTTTATTTATTGGTTGATTTATTTGTGGCTGTGCTGGGTCTTCGTTACTACGAGGGCTTTTCTCTAGTTGCGATGAGTGGGGGCTACTCTTCCTCGTGGTGCTTGGGCTTCTCCCTGCTGTGGCTTTTCTTGTTTCGAGCACAGGCTTTAAGGTGCCCGGGCTTCAGTAGTTGCAGCACGTGGGCTCCATATTTGCAGTTCCCGGGTTCCAGAGCACAGGCTCAGTAGTTGTGGTGCACGGGCTTAGTCACTCTGCGGCACATGGGATGTGGGATCTTCCCGGACCAGGGATCAAACCTGCATCTCCTACACTGACATGTGGATTCTTTACCCTTGAGCTAGCAGGAAAGCCCTACGTCTATAGTTTGGATGACTGTTTTCCTCACCTGGATATTTATGAGGTCAGGTTGCCTGTCCTTTGTGTAATTGAGGAAGGAAAGTATGTAATTGAATTCATGGAGGCTTCACCTGGCCTCGACTTTATCCCTATAAAATGCTGCTGCCTCTGGAAATGAGGAAGAGAACTCCAGGTTGTTCTGGTTTGGGATTTTTCTAACTTAAACTTTTAAATGTTCACATTTCTGCCACTTAGCCCACAAACACAAGTGCACATCGCAGGGAGTATTAATAACAAATAATTTTGACAAGAGCTCTTCAATCATTTTTTAACCAAAGTCTTCACAATTTAATCTTGGGTATACAGATGTAAGAGATTGGACTAGATATGACTTTACCAGCACTGATTGTCCAGAATTTGTTATGGATTGTATTTGGCAGATATTTTTAGACTAAATCTGTTTCTTAGAAAAACACATGGAGGTGCTCCCTTCGTGTTTTGTCTACACAATTTTTGTTAACGTTAATGTGACACTACATAAAAATCAAGTAAACACAAAATGCCAGCTAATAGCTGATAGCAGTAGAGACAGTAATTTACATAAATAGAATTTACATGAATTCTTTCTGCCACCTTCCAGCAAATAGAGCCCTAAAGCATTCAGTTGTTAAAGCAGTTTAACTCATTGGAGGAAATCAGTTTACCACAAAGGGGGCTGTTTTCTTTCCCACCTTTTGAGACTGAAGAGGGCTCTATATCACTCTTAAGAAAGGAAGTGATTCCTTTTTAAAAGGCTTGTATCTTGAAATGTAACAAATAAGGCATTTGGCAGATGGTAAAAGGCTCTCGGAGGATCACTACACCTTTGGAAGTATAATGCTCTGTTCATCACCAGCCACTCAGGAAGTGAGGTGAGGAAAGTCAAGTGTGCTGAGAAACAACTGTCTTGTAACCACTCCCTGTTTCCTTTGTAAAAATTTCTTTATCCTCATCCACACCATTGTTAAAAATCTAAAATGAAAGGCTTATCAGCATAAAGCAATACCTTCTGTGAAAAACACAAAGACCTTCCTATTTTGATAGTAGCAATCTTCTCAAATCAGAGAAATAGGCCAGAATTATGGAAAAATTTTTTTTTCTTTAACAGCAGCTCAATATCGTCAGCTGTATCTATACAACTTTAGGGTTTTTTAAATTTAGTAATCTCTGGTAATGATTTCAATAATAATAATGTAATGATTTCTTTATTACTACAGGTATTATAATTTAAAGTATTTCAGATTTGTTTTTATTAGACATGCTAAGTCATTCAGTTGTGTCCGACTCTATGTGACTTCACGGACTGTACCCGGCTAGGCTCCTCTGTCTATGGGATTTCCCAGGCAAGAATACTGAAATGAGTTGCCATTTCCTTCTTCAGGGGATCTTCCCGGCCCAGAGATTGAACCCACATCTCTTGGATTTCCAGCATTGCAGGCAGATTCTTTACCTGTTGAGCCAACCCAGACATACATCTCTCCTCTCTTTAAAGCATGACTATCATATAGGTCGTATGCACTTATAAGCGGGGTGAATTTAGGCTATGTTTACATTAGATCTATGTGATATCTAATGAAATTTAAAGACTGAACCATTCCATATAGTAAATTTGACTTTGTATTCATGTAATGTAGAAAAATTCAAAGTATTTACACCATTTGATTCACTCTGTCTCATGATTAATTATGATGTTGCTTAATTTCACATTCTGAATATCATTGGTTGTGGCTTCATCTCTTAGTTTTATCTCCCCCAGGCCAGATTTTATATGAGCTGGAACTCTTGGGTTTGCTACTGTAGACCTAAATATAAGGGTAAAACGAAGCAGGTCTGAAATTGTCAAAGGCTGAGTTTATTTGAAACTAGGAGAGTAATTGCTTTTCGGGACATGCAGGCGGAAGCAAGCCACAGGCGAGTCTGTTGAGGGTTTGGGGTAGGTTGTATTTATGGGCAGGGAACAGAAAGAAGGGTCAGTTAGAGTCTGTTAAAATCAAAACCACACAGAGACCAGCTTTGAAAATTTTCTGAGCAGACAGACCCAGTCCAGTCATACAAACAAAGCTCAATTCAGCTTATTTTGAGAGACCAACCCTACCTGGGTCGTTTCTTGTTTATGCCTCTGGAGACCAGAAACAAACTTTCCCAAAGTTGATAGGGGGCAACCCCTGACAAACTCCATGGCATTTAAGAAAATGCCAGTATTGTCAATTGTCTATAAAGCAGGCATTTACAGGAAATCAGTTTCTCGGTCCTTTTTTTTTTTGTCCCCAGGAGGCACATTCATGAGATTTTCCATTTTATATCCTCTGGTTCCATTTTATACTGAAATTCTTTTACCGTACTCACCACCATCGTCTTCAGTTTCGAATATATACTGGCCTCCCCACTTCTGCTCTTATTCATTTATAATCTAATGTCCACATGACTTTCCACTTAACTCATAACAAAATCCCAAATCGTGCCCTAACCTGTAAGGCTTGCGTGATCTGGCTCCTGCCTGATTCTTCAAACTTAACTCCTTATGTTTTCTCTTTGCTAACTAGTTCCAGACACCATATTTCCTGACTGCTGGTCACGTGAACCATGCTTGTATAATCTGTTTTTTCAGAATATTTTCTGTTCACTCTGCCAGGGAGAATACTCTTCCTGCAGACCTCCCATCACCTGCTGTTCATGTAATTTGTGTCTGTTTTTAAGGAATGATGCTAAAGCTGAAACTCCAGTACTTTGGCCACCTCATGAGAAGAGTTGACTCATTGGAAAAGACTCTGATGCTGGGAGGGATTGAGGGCAAGAGGAGAAGGGGACGACAGAGGATGAGATGGCTGGATGGCATCACTGACTCGAAGGACGTGAGTCTGAGTGAACTCTGGGAGTTGGTGATGGACAGGGAGGCCTGGCGTGCTGCGATTCATGGGGTTGCAAAGAGTTGGACACGACTGAGCGACTGATCTGATCTGATCTGATCTCAGGTGCTAGGTCAAGAAACCTGCAGTGGTCCTTCAGTTGAAATGAAATGGTGTGAGAGGTCTCACACCAATTTCTATGTTCTTACTCTGCCATATTCTTCATGTCACTTATCTCTACCTGACATTATATACAATGCTTATTTGTTGTACCTGTGTTATATGTATTTGTTTACTAGAATGTAAGCTCTATAAAGCCTCTAAGTATTTCTTAAATACTTATTACTGTTGTCTTTCCATGGAATAAAACAGTGTGTACATGGGGAGGAAGTTGGGAATGAGAGAAATAGATGAGGGAGAGGAAGAGGAACACACTGCCAGTTACCAAATAAGTGAGTCATGGGTATAAAATGTACAGTGTGGGGAACAGAGTCGATAACTATGTATGTATACAAATAATCTTTGTATGGTGACAGTAACTGTACAGTAATGTGTAGATGTGCAAAGTCACGACATTGTGCACCCAGGACACAGCGTTGTCGACCAGTTATACTTCAAAATAGACAAACTCATAGAAAAAGAGACCAGATTTGTGGTTGCCAGAGAGGCAGGGGGTTGCATGCGGGATTGGATGAAGGTGGTCAAAACGTATAAAGTTCCAGTTATAAGATAGATGAGCACTAGGGATGTGATGTAAAATGTGATACCTGCAGTTAACACAGCTAAACGTTGTATATGAAAGGTGTTAAGAAAGTAAGTTCTAAGAGGTCTCATCGCAAGGAAATAAATTTTATTTTTCTTTTATTTTGTATATATTTATTTTGTATCCATATGAAATGATGGGTGTTTGCCAGACTTATAGTAATCATTTCATGATGAGTGTGAGTCAAACCATTAGATTGTATACCTTAAATGTATGTAGTGTGTTCATGGAGGCCTGCTCAGTCATGTCTGACTCTTTGCAACCCCATGGACTGTAGTTTACCGAGCTCCTTTGTCCATGAGATTGTCCAGGCAAGAATACTGGAGTGGGTTGCCATGTCTGCCTCCAGGGAATCTTCCTGACCCAGGGATCGAATCCAAGTCTCTTAAGTCTCCTACACTGGCAGGCAGGTTCTTCCCTGGTAGTGCCACCAGGGAAGCCCCCACATCTAGGAGAGTAATCCACAAATCTACAAATTAATATCTCCTTCAGTTTTCCAGTCATGTGGACCATAAAAGCTCATATTCTACCCTAGGATGGGTGCATTTGTTGCCATACAGAATAGCGTGTAGTCCTGGACATTCAGATTCTGTAATGGCCGCAGCACTGATGATAGCATGAAAAGATGCCTGTGACAGGAGAGAACAATGGTGTGACTGTTACCATTGTCACCAAGCAATAAAGCTGTGGTTATTGAATACTTCCACTGTGCAAATCTAACATGTACTAAAGTGCACCAACAATTACTTAATTATGAAGTTTCACATTAGTGTTACACTGAAAGTAAATCATAGGAAGAAAAAGTCACCCTTTGGATGAAGTAAGAGGTTTTAATTAGATGATGTTCACTTACAGTAGGTTTATGTCAGTGGCTGGGGATTTAAAATGAACGAAACGTGATCCCTTCTAAGTGATTGTAGCTAAGGACAATGCCCCTTTGATAAGAAGTGTGACAATTCACACATAACATTTTGCTTTTTGTGAGATATGTGGCATTGCTTTCAGTTATGAAATATCAATTATTGATCATCCTTGCAAAGGGGCTTTCCAGGTGGTTCAGCCATAAAGAATCCAACTGCCAATGCAGGAGACGTGGGTTCAATCCCTGGGTCATTGAAGATCCTCTGGAGGAGGAAATTGCAACCCACTCCAGTATTCTTGCCTGGGAAATCCCATGGACAGAGGAGACTGGTGGGCTACAGTTTATAGTATCGCAAAGAGTCCAACACGACTGAGTGACTGAGCACACATACACGAAAACTTAGAAGGAATTAGCAAAGAAATAATTTATAAAATCCAATTCTACCTACAAGGGAATTATAGCAAAAGAACAATTACTGTATATCACACCATTTCAGTTTTGGATCTTCAGAATGCAATTATAATCAAATTTCCACATTGTTAAAACCTGAATTTCCATCTATCATAACAATTTATGTAATTGTTATGGATATTTTTACTCCCAAAGCACAGATTTTGCAACAGAAATGGAAAGAAACTTTATATCACCTCCTGATGCTACACTCAATAGTGCAGTAGTGTTAGTCACTCAGTCGTGTCCGACTCTTTGCCACCCCATGGTCTGTAGCTCACCAGGCTCCCCCGTCCCTGGAATTCTCCAGGCAAGAACACTGGAGTGGGTTGCCATTTCCTTCTTCAAGGCATGAAAGTGAAAAGTGAAAGTGAAGTCGCTCAGTCATATCTGACTCTTAGCGACCCCATGGACTGCAACCTACCAGGCTCCTCCATCCATGGGATTTTCCAGGCAAGAGTACTGGAGTGGGGTGCCATTGCCTTCTCTGTACCCAGCTCTAAATACCATCAAATGATTTCCTACATGGATTTCCCAGGCAAGTTCTTACATTATGTGTCCTGCCAGGTAAGAAACATGCTGTGCTTAGTCACTCAGTTGTGTCCGATTCTTTTCAACACCACGGACTGTAGCCTGCCAGGTTCTTCTGTCCATGGGGATTCTTTAGGCAAGAATACTGGAATGGGTTGCCATGCCCTCCTCCAGGGGATCTTCCCAACCAAGGGATCAAATCCAGGTCTCCCACTTTGCAAGTGGATTCACTGCATTCTGAGCCACCAAGGAAGCCCCAGTAAGAAACACAAACAATTGAATAAGTTTTTGCTTTTTTTTTTTAAGCCATAGCTTCATAGTTTGTTGATAAGAGTGTCATCATATTAGCTAATAGAGGTACAAAATCTATAGGTTCTATTCAATTTTACAGAACTTGCTAGAGGGTTGCAATAGAGCAAGAAAAGAGGCTACATCTGTAGCAACTGGGTTAAAACCTCCTGAAGCTGAACAATAAACAAGTTGTTATTGGAAAGCGCCTTTTAAATATGTTCTATATTTATGTGGTACAAAAATAGAAAACTATTTTTAGATTTCTTAATATTTTTAGACTGACAATTTTTCTTCTCTTTGAAAAATTTTCTGAGGCCAATGCTTGAACTTGAAATAACTCAAATACTGTTTTTAATGGCATGAAAAGGTTCCAAGTAAATTCACAAATATCTAAGCCAGAGCTTTGGTTCTGATTATTAAACATGTGGCTACTCATTTCTTGCATGGAAAGATGTAATCTATAAGCACCAGAAGTACCATGTAAATACTTGGTAAGAATTTAGAAAAAAAAAAAAGCATAATATTTTTACCTTGCTGTCCCCTAGAAGTAACTTTGGAAAAATACTAAGTATAGCGTTTGGCTGGATCTAGTGCTGTAAGTAATAGGAGTGAGGCATGTAGGGCTGATTAGCTGAGCTTCAGATCCTTTGTGCTTCAAATTCTCTGCTGCATAAGTACACACACAGTCTCTGGAATTACTCCAGAGGGTGGGACTCTCGATTCAGAGAACAGCTCCGCTTGTTCTATTTTAAACATTGACATTCCCCATACAATTGGGTGCAAAATTTAAAGAGAAATGTAAGCCACTCTTTTTACAGTGAAATACCTAGGACTTGGTGAAGTGAAACCCTGGGTAGAATGGAGTGCTTGCCTCAGTTTGGAGCAACCTGCACTTTAAAAGTATTAATAGTTGGTTCTCCTCTTAAGTAATGCTAATCTCTAGAAAGACAGTCTTGGTGTTTAATGAAGTTTCTTTATGCAGGTTGGATGCTTGGTTGGAATGCAAACATTCATAGCCCCTAGGGTTATGTTTCCTTTCTCACTCTCTTCGAGTCTCACTCTGCACACAGGAAGTAATCAGTCAAAACTCTAGGAGACAATGCAGATATTGTGGTCTGGTTTTGAGCGGAGTCCCCTTTCTTTTGAGACCCTCTATGCAAATTTCTGTCGCGTGAGTCTCCCTAATAGATGGTTACCAATCTCTCCCGTTGAAGAAGATCTCTAGGGGCTTCTCTGGTAGTCCAGCGGTTAAGAATTTGCCTGCCAATGCAGAGGACATAGGTTTGATCCCTAGTGCCACAGAGCTACTAAGCCTGTGTGCCACAACCACTGAGCCTGTGCTCTAGAGCCCGGGAGCTGCCACTTCTGAAGCCTGCATGCTCTAGAGCCTGTGCTCTATAACAAGAGAAGCCACTGCAATGGGAAGCCTGGGCACTGCAACTAGAGAGTAACTCCCAATCGCCATAACTAGAGAAAGTCCATGCAGCAAGGAGAATCCAATGCAGACCAAAAAAAAGGTGGGGGAAGACCGCAGGACTCACTCTGCATTGCAAGACCCTGAAAGTTAGTGCTCTTTAAATTTCACCCTCTGCAGCTCACTAGCTCATCCTCATCCTAGCCCTACCCCCATGCGGGGCTCCACCAAACGACCACAGCCAGACAGCACAAATGATTGATACTAAGCTTCACATTATTTGTTCTTTCCTTTGGTGTCACTTGAGCTCCCTGTTGTTCAATGTCTGAAAAGTTTTTTTTTTTTTCAGACTTTTCATCCAGATTCTTAATTGTTTAAGGCACAGATGTGAATCTGGCTCCTGTTCTTACATTTTGGCCACAGTGAAAATCCCCTCAGTTCAGTTCAGTTCAGTTCGGTTACTCAGTCCTGTCCAACTCTGCGACCCCATGTACTGCAGCATGCCAGGCCTCCCTATCACCAAGTCCCCCAGTTTACTCAAACTCATGTCCATTGAATCAGTGATGCCATCCAACCATCTCATCCTCCGTCATCCCCTTCTCCTCCTGCCCTCAATCTTTCCCAGCATCACGGTCTTTTCAAATGAGACAGCTCTTCTCATCAGGTGGCCAAAGTATTAGAGTTTCAGCTTCAACATCAGTCCTTCCAATGAACACTCAGGACTGATCTCCTTTAGGATGGACTGATTAGAACTCCTTGCTGTCCAAGGGAATCTCTAGAGTCTTCTCCAACACCACAGTTCAAAAGCATCAATTCTTTGGCACTCAGCTTTCTTTATAGTTGAACTCTCACATCCATACATGGCTACTGGAAAAACCATAATCTTGACTAGATGGACCTTGGTTGGCAAAGTAATGTTTCTGCTTTTTAATATGCTATCTAGGCTGGTCACAACTTTCCTGCCAAGGAGTAAGCATCTTTTAATTGCATGCTTGCAACCACATCTGCACTGATTATGGAGCCCGCAAAAGTCTATCACTATTTCCACTGTTTCCCCGTCTATTAGCCATGAAGCGATGCTGGAATCCAGATTGCTGCGAGAAATAACAATAACCTCAGACATGTAGATGATACCACCCTTATGGCAGAAAGTGAAGAGGAACTAAAGAGCCTCTTGTTGAAAGTGAAAGAGGACAGTGGAAAAAGTTGGCTTAAAGCTCAACATTCAGAAAACGAAGATCATGGCATCTGGTCCCATCACTTCATGGCAAATAGATGGGGAAACAGTGGAAACAGTGTCAGACTTCATTTTTCTGGGCTCCAAATTCACTGCAGATGGTTACTGCAGCCATGAAATTAAAAGACACTTGCTCCTTGAAAGAAAAGTTATGACCAACCTAGATAGCATATTCAAAAGCAGAGACATTACGTATTGTTGAAGCCTGGCTTGGAGAATTTTGAGCATTATTTTACTAGCGTGTGAGATGAGTGCAATTGTGCGGTAGTTTGAGCATTCTTTGGCATTGCCTTTCTTAGGGATTGGAATGAAATCTGACCTTTTCCAGTCCTGTGGTCACTGCTGAGTTTTCCAAATTTGCTGGCATATTAAGTGCAGCACTTTCACAACATCATCTTTTAGGATTTGAAATAGCTTAACTGGAATTCCATCACCTCCACTAGCTCTGCTCATAATGATGCTTCCTAAGGCCCACTTGACTTTGCATTCTAGAATGCCTGGCTCTAGGTCAGTGACCATACCATTGTGATTATCTGGGTCTTGAAGATCTTTTTTGTACAGTTCTTCTGTGTATTCTTGCCACCTCTTCTTAATATCTTCTGCTTCTGTCCTTTATTGAGCCCATCTTTGCATGAAATGTTCCCTTGGCATCTCTAATTTTCTTCAAGAGATCTCTAGTCTTTCCCGTTCTATAGTTTTCCTCTGTTTCTTTGCACTGATCACTGAGGAAGGCTTTCTTATCTCTCCTTGCTATTCTTTGGAACTCTGCATTCAAGTGGGTATATCTTTCCTTTTCTCCTTTGCCTTTCACTTCTCTTCTTTTCACAGCTATTTGTAAGGCCTCCTCAGACAGCCATTTTGCTTTTTTGCATTTCTTTTTCTTGGGGATGATCTTAATTCTTGTCTCCTGTATAATGTTACGAACCTCCATCCATAGTTCATCAGGCACTCTATCAGATCTAGTCCCTTAAATCTATTTCTCACTTCCATTGTATAATCCTAAGGGATTTGATTTAGGTCATAACTGAATGGTCTAGTAGTTTTCCCTACTTTTTTCAATTTAAGTCTGAAATTGGCAATAAGGAGTTCATGATCTGAGCCACAGTCAGCTCCTCATCTTGTTTTTGCTGACTGTATAGAGCTTCTCCATTTTTGGCTGCAAAGAATATAATCAATCTGATTTCAGTGTTGACCATCTGGTGATGTCCACGTATAGAGTCTTCTCTTGTGTTTTTGGAA
>NW_011494680.1:10208456-10289925 GCF_000754665.1 Bison bison bison
CTCCAAGGCCAAATTTACCTGTTACTCCAGGTGCTTCTTGACTTCCTACTTTTGCATTCCAGCCCCCTATAATGAAAAGGACATCTTTTTTGGGTGTTAGTTCTAAAAGGTCTTATAGGTCTTCATAGAACTGTTCAACTTCAGCTTCTTCAGCATTACTGGTCAGGGCATAGACTTGGATTACTGTGATATTAAATGCTTTGCCATGGAAATGAACAGAGATCATTCTGTCATTTTTGAGATTGCATCTGAGTACTGCATTTCAGACTCTTGGTGGCTATGATGGCTACTCCATTCCGTCTGAAGTATCTTGCCCACAGTAGTAGATATAATGGTCATCTGAGTTAAATTCACCCATTCCAGTCCATTTTAGTTCACTGATTCCTAAAATGTTGACGTTCACTCTTGCCATCTCCTATTTGACCACTTCCAATTTGCCTTGATTCATGGGCCTAACATTCCAGGTTCCTATGTAATATTGCTCTTTATAGCATCAGACCTTGCTTCCACCACCAGTCACATCCACAACTGGGTATTGTTTTTGCTTTGTCTCTATCCCTTCATTCTTTCTGAAGTTATTTCTCCACTGATCTCCAGCAGCATATTGGGCACCTACTGAGCTGGGGAGTTCATCTTTCGGTGTCCTATCTTTTTTCCCTTTCATACTATTCATGGAGTTCTCAAGCCAAGAATACTGAAGTGGCTTACCATTCCCTTCTCCAGTGGACCACATTTTGTCAGAACTCTTCACCATGACCTGCCTGTCTTGGGTGGCCCTACATGGCACGGCTCACAGTTTCATTGAGTTAGACAAGGCTGTGGTCCATGTGATTAGATTGGTTAGAAAATCCCCTGAACCCTCTTAAAAATTGGAATGACTGGCTTAAAGATTTGGCAAATGATGTTTAAACATCCCTAATCAAAGCAAAACCCACTAGTCATTAAAAAGATAAGTTGTTCAAACTCATCCTCATTCAGTGATATGGGAATTTCCTTCCTAAATTCTTAATGTGTATAAAATACATTTAGATTTTAGCACAGTGAAACTGTTTGCAGACTTCTGCCTTTCAGACCTAACTGTAGGAGAATAAATATGTTATTTTAAGCATATAAAATATGTATGTATATGTAGTAGCAAAGACATAATTCTGTGTATTTTATAGTGTTATTTAATGTAAATGTCACAATAATGATAAAATAGCTCATATGTATGCATTCTTTGTGGCTTCCCTTGTGGCTCAGACAGTAAAGAGTCTGCTTGCAATGCAGGAGACATGGGTTCGATCTCTGGGTCAGGAAGATCTCCTGGAAAAGGAAATGGCAACACACCTCGGTATTCTTGCCTGGAAAATCCCATGGATGGAGGAGCCTGGTGGGCTACAGTCCATGGGGTTGCAAAGAGTCAGACACGACTGAGCAACTTCACTGTCACTTTCTTTCATGCATTCTTTTACGACTTCAATCAATATTCATTTATGATGTTTCTTACAATTCTAATATAAAGCTTACAAGATACAAAGTGTGTCACTACACTTAGAAGACAGGAGTCTTAATTCCAAATCATTATCACACTGCTGCTGCTGCTGCTGCTAAGTCGATTCAGTCGTGTCCAACTCTGTGCGACCCCAAAGACAGCAGCACATCAGGCTCCACCGTCCCTGGGATTCTCCAGGTAAGAACACTGGAGTAGGTTGCCATTTCCTTCTCCAATGCATGAAAGTGAAAAGTGAAAGTGAAGTCGCTCAATCGTGTCCGACTCTTAGCGATCCCATGGACTGCAGTCTACCAGGCTCCTCTGTCCATGGGATTTTCCAGGCAAGAGTGCTGGAGTGGGTTCAAATGCAAATATTTAAATAGCTCTAAAGTCCGCCTGGCTCATGTAAGTTACTCTGTAATGTGTGTGTCTGTGTGTTTCTGTGTGTGTGTTAGTCTCTCAGTCATGTCTGACTCTTTATGACCCCATGGACTGTAGCCCGCCAGGCTCCTCTGTCCATGGGATTCTCCAGGCAAGAACACTGGAGTGGGTTGCCATTTCCTTCTCCAGGCGATCTTCCTGACTCAGGGATTGAACCCAGGTCTCTGGCATTGCAGGCAGATTCTTTACCGTCTGGGTAGAAGCTGCAAACAATAGTGAAAACCAGTTAGAATGAGAGAGGAAACCTACAGTTTGCACCTAAATAATACTTGAGCATCTCCTTGTCTATGGGGTTCATCACTTTTCAAATGTAAATAAAGGGTGTGAAAGTAGATGAGACTTGATAGGGAAAACCAAAAGGAGCAGTTGTCCCCCCGCTTGATTCATCTTTTCCAGTTTTAAATTAGAAAAGCGTAATAAACATAAAGCTAATGATAGCTTTTAATTAGATACTTGCTCTATGTTCACCCGTGTGCCAAGTACCTATCATAGAATTTAATCTTCACATCTGTGTTTGTGGTACATATAATTATTAACCACTTTTACAGATGTACATATGGCAGCTTAGTGAGATTAAGAACCTTACTTAAGTTTATGGAGTTAATAAGTGACTGAACCTGCATGAGATCTAACCTGAAGTTCTTGCTTTCAAGCCCATACTGTTCATTATAACACTACCTCAGAAAAGAAACCCTGTTTATGCCCACATCATGTTGAGACAAAGATTCTTCACTTTTTCCTTTGCCACATCCCAGGTTCAATCATCAGAGGCTTTCTCATAAAACATATATAATATTACCCAAGCAACATGAAGTAGACTTTAAAACTATCTCATATAAACTTCGGTGCATGCATGATAAGTCACTTCAGTCATATCCGACTCTTTGCAACCCAATGGACTGCAGCCTGCCAGGTTCCTCTGTCCATGTGATTCTCCAAGCAAGAATACTGGAATGGGTTGCCGTGCCCTCCTCCAAGTATAAATCTTGGAGAAGTAACCAAATAAAAAACATAAAGATGGATATCATAAATTTGAAAAGAAGAAAGTGACTTTTGGTTCCAGTAATTTCCAAAACCTGGCCAAGCCCTAACCCCTGTGTCTTAAAGCCCTGAATATGTTGAATAAAATATAATAATAACATATAATGTATATCTCAGATAGTAGGAGTCAATGGAAATACACAGGTGCCAGAAGTAAAGAACAGAAACCAGATTATGGATTTCTATCAAAATATCAAATAAACATAGACTCCTGGCTCTTTCTCCCAAAGTCAGACCAGAAGAAATAATAAAAAGGAAAGAGAAGAGGATTTGAGAAATTTAAACCAAAAAGGAAGGCTAAGGTCAGTCTGGACTTGTGTGTATATAACCCTGCAGCCTTGGTCAAGAATTGCCAGAGGCAAAGTTCAAAAGAAAGCTTTGCAATACCTTGGCTTCTTCCTGACTCGTCTTGGAGCAATCATTTCATTGCTCCCCACTTTCAGGAGAGAAACTGTGGACAAGCTCATGGAGTAATAATACAGCTGCACAAAGTCCCATATTCAGTGGCCATATCAGACCTCTATTCCTCCAATCACTCTCTTCAAACCCCAGAAAGGATAGATTAAACTCATGAGATCACCTTCTCTTGAATTTTCTTCCTAACACATTGTCTTGGAAAGGCCACAATAAGAATGGCCGAACAGCGGTTCCCTGGTGCTGGGGTCTCCTTGCCCTGGGACTCCTCTACTCTTCTCTCCTCACACTCATCGGGCCCCGCCTCCTTTCCTTCCTCAAGAAACCCTGCTGGACATAGTACTTTATGCATCCATCGGAATGTGACTTCTTGAGCTCAAATATCTAAACTCAGATGAATTCAAATATTATAAAAGAAAAAGAACTGAACTACATGTAATACGCAAAGCAGAATGTTGATCAATTAAAATAAATTATTATCAATATACCTGAGGCCATAAAAAAGGAAATTAGCAATAGGAATGATTTCTCCCTGGACTATAGCCCACCAGGCTTCTCTGCCCACAGGATTCTCCAGGCAAGAACACTGGAGTGGGTTGCCATTCCCTTCTCCAAGGGATCTTCCCAATGCAGGGATCGAACCTGCATCTCCTGCATTGGCAGGCAAAATCTTTACCTTCTGAGCCACTAGGGAAGCCTGATCTTCACATTACACATTTCCTATTATTTTCTTCCAGGTCAAGCCAACTGTTCAGAAGTGACATTAAATTCTGCTAATGCTCAATTTTTTTACTTAACACATTGTGTACTCCATTGTATGGAAGCTTAAATTTAGGTTATCGGTTGATATGCTCTTCAAAGTAAGCTAAGAAGTAAGCCATGGAGTAATAATACAGTTGCTCAAAGCCCCATATTCAGTGGCCATATCAGACCTCTATTCCTCCAACCACTCTCTCTAAACCCCCAGAAAGGACATATTAAACTCACGAGACCACCTTCTCACATGCTAGTAAAGTAATTCTCAAAATTCTCCAAGCCAGGCTTCAACAATATGTGAACCGTGAACTTCCAGATGTTTAACCTGGTTTTACAAAAGGCAGAGGAACAAGAGATCAAATTGCCAACATCTGCTGGATCATGGAAAAAGCAAGAGAGTTCCAAAAAAACATCTATGTCTGTACTTTATTGACTATGCCAAAGCCTTTGACTGTGTGGCTCACAATAAACTGTGGGAAATTCTGAAAGAGTTAAGAATACCAGACTACCTGACCTGCTGATTGAGAAATCTGTATGCAGTTCAGGAAGCAACAGTTAGAACTGGACATGGAACAACAGACTGGTTCCAAATAGGAAAAGGAGTACGTCAAGGCTGTATATTGTCACCCTGTTTATTTAACTTATATGCAGAGTACATCATGAGAAACACTGGGCTGGATGAAGCACAAGCTGGAATCAAGATTGCTGGGAGATATCAATAACCTCAGATATGCAGATGACACCACCCTTATGGCAGAAAGTGAAGAACTAAAGAGCCTCTTGTCGAAAGTGAAAGAGGAGAGTGAAGAAGTTGGCTTAAAGCTCAACATTTAGAAAACTAAGATCATGGCATCTGGTCCCATCACTTCATGGCAAATAGATGTGGACACAATGAAAACAGTGGCAGACTTTATTTTCTTGGGCTCCAAAATCACTGAAGATGGTGATGCAGCCATGAAATTAAAAGACACTTACTCCTTGGAAGAAAAGCTATGACCAACCTAGACAGCATATTAAAAAGCAGAGATGTTACTTTGCCAACAAAGGTCCATCTAATCAAGGCTATGGTTTTTCCAGTAGTCATGTATGGATGTGAGAGTTGGACTGTAAAGAAAGCTGAGTGCCTAAGAATTGATGCTTTTGAACTGTGGTGTTGGAGAAGACTCTTGAGAGTCCCCTGGAGTGCAAGGAGATCCAACCAGTCCATCCTAAAGGAGATCAGTCCTGGGTGATGCTGAACCTGAAACTCCAATACTTTGGCCACCTGATGCGAAGAGTTGACTCATTTGAAAAGACCCTGATGCTGGGAAAGATTGAAGGTAGGAGGAGAAGGGGATAACAGAGGATGAGCTGGTTGGATGGCATCACTGACTCAATGGACCTGAGTTTGAGTGAGCTCCGGGAGTTGGTGATAGACAGGGAGGCCTGGCGCGCTGCGATCCAAGGGGTCGAAAGGAGTCGGACATGACTGAGCAACTGAACTGAACTGAATCAAATTGAGTAGTAGAAAATTTCCCAAAGGATGAGTAAGTCTTCAACAAAAGAGTCCCAAATTTTTTCTGTCAACCCTTTTCTTGGTTGACAGTTCTGTCATTGCAGTTGCTGATTTGTTCAGTGGCTAAGTCATGTCTGACTCTTTGCAACCCATGGACTGCAGCATGCTAGGCTTCCCTGTCCTTCATTATCTCCTGGAGTTTGCGTAAACTCATGTCCATTAGTTCACTTAAAACAGCTTCATCAACTTTCATGTGTGGAATCAAGAAGCCTATACAAAGACGTGAAGAATTGTTAATAAATGAGAATGCAGTGATGCATACAAGCCTGTTTCTTTTGTCCACAAACACTAACAAATTTGTCCAGACTGTTTTCTCCAATCCTAAACAAACTATTTTAATTAACAGAGCACTGAACTTTTCTTGGCTAGTAGCAATGATTTGTGCATGCTTAGTCACAAAGTCATGCCCAACTCTTTGCAACCCCATGGACTGTAGCCCACTAGGCCCCTCTGTCATGGAATTTCCAAGGCAAGAATACTGGATTGGGTTGTCATTTCCCCCTGCAGGGGATCTTCCCCTCCCACGGATTGAACGTGTGTCTCCTATGTCTCCTGCATTGGCAGGCGAGTTCTTTAACACTGAGCCAGTAGCAATGACTTACTCTCCCTTAATTAATGCAGTCCCATTTATACTTTTCTTTTTTATTCTCATTCTCATTTACTTTGAAGTCAGTTTGGAAACTCCACACAATAAACCTTAGCAAGTGAGTCTTATGCCATTGGTCGATTGCAGTGACTTACTTAAATCTCTTGGCACTAAATGCTATCTGTGAATCAATGTTCCTGACTCTACTTCAGTGCTCTGTTCACTGAATGACACTGCTTTTTGTCAATATTTTTTTAATAAGAGTTTTTGCTCTTAGATCTACATGTTCTTGTGAAATCCATCTAGCTAAGTGAGCATAGACTTCCAGATTTTACAGTGTCCATGCAGGGTCTTAAGACTAGAGGATGATTCTCACCTCTGGTTGAACATTAAAATCATCCAAAGGAAGTTAAAAATATCTCAGTGTTCAAATTTTCCATTAACTGAAACCAAACACCTTCTTTTTAAATTTATTTTTAATTGGAGGATAATTACAGTGCCACACTGGTTTTTGCCATACAGTAATGTGAATTGGCCATAAATAGCATATGCCCCTTTCTCTGGAACCTCTCTCCCACCTCCTGCCCTACTCCACCCCTCTAGGTTATCACAGAGCACTGGGTTGAGCTCCCTGTTTTATACGGGAATTTCCCATTAGCTACCGATTTTATATGTGACTCCAAACATCTTGCAGAGAACATGGAGCTAGCCTTTCTAGAAGACACCCTAGAAGATTCTCTTGCACAATGAAGGTTAAGAACGGCTGCCACAGATAGTATCTGAATTTGGTAAAGGCATGGCTCAGACGGCAAAGAATCTGCCTGCAAGGGGGGAGACCCAGGTTCCATCCCTGGGTCAGGAAGATTCCCTGGAGAAAAAAATGGCAACCCACTCCAGAATTCTTGCTTGGAGAATCCTGTGGACAGAGGAACCTGGTAGGCTACAGTCTACGGGGTCGCAAAGAGTCAGACTCCGAGCAACTTAAAAAAAATTGTATGTACAGTCAGCTATTGCTACCAGCAGATGGCCTGCTCTGTCTTATATAAAAGCTCCAAGAACATGACTGATGTAGAGCTCAGCTCTCCATCAAAGTTCTGTTCCGACATCATGGGAAAGAGAACTAAACTGCCTTCTAACCAGAGATCCGCAGGAGCCACTCCACAGAGCATGATCCCAAACCTCTATTACAGTCATTTCACTGGGAAGTTGTAGATTTTCACTTTGAAGGCCATTGATTGTACCTTGCAATTTTAGGGGAAGGCCCTCAGAAGAAAACTGATGGCTAATTTAGTGCTTTTCAAAGGCTGAAAGCTAACCAAAACTAGCAGTCTTCAATTTTTTTTCTTAACAAATACGTGCATTCATGGATCTTTTTCTAATCAATTTTAATGTGTGCCTTGTCTCCAAAATGGAAACAGTGACAGACTTTATTTTCTTGGGCTCCAAAATCACTGCATATGTTGACTTCAGCCATGAAACTAAAAGACGCTTGCTCCTTGGAAGAAAAGCTCTGACCAACCTTGAAAGCATATTAAGAAGTAGAGACATTACTTTGCCAACAAAGGTCCATCTAGTCAAAGCTATGGTTTTTCCAGTGGTGATGTATGGATGTGAGAGTTAGACTGTGAAGAAAGCTGAGCACCGAAGAATTGTTGCTTTTGAACTGTGGTGTTGGAGAAGACTCTTGCGAGTCCCTTGGACTGCAAGGAAATCCAACCAGTCCATTCTAAAGGAAATCAGTCCTGAATATTCATTGCAAGGACTGATGCTGAAGCTGAAACTCCGTACTTTGGCCACCTGATGTGAAGAACTGACTCACTGGCAAAGACCCTGATTCTGGGAAAAATTGAAGGCAGGAGGAGAAGGGGACGACAGAAGATGAGATGGTTGGATGGCATCACAGACTCGATGGATGTGAGTTTGAACAAGCTCTGGGAGTTGGTGTTGGGCAAAGAGGCCTTATATGCTGCAGTCCAAGGGGTCACAAAGAGTCAGACACAAGTGAGCAACTAAACTGACTGTCTCCAAAAAACATGTAAAGCAAATGAGTCTAGAAGTTTAATGCTTGCCTATGGTCACTTCTGACTGTTGTTTAGTTGCTATATGACTCAGTGGTAAAGAATCTGTCTGGCAATGCAGGAGACAAGGGTTTGATCCCTGTGTCAGGAAAATCCCCTAGAGAAGGAAATGGCATCATACTCCAGTATTCTTGCCTGGGAAATCCCAAGGACAGGGGAGCTTGGTGCGCTACAAAGAGTCAGACACAACTGAGTGACTGAGCATACTCGACAACTCTCTGTGACCCCATGGACTATAGCCTGCTAGGCTCCTCTGCCCATGGGATTTCCCAGGCAAGCATACTGGAATGGGTTGTCATTTCCTTCTCCAAGGGTTCTTTCCAACCCAGCGATCAAGACTATGTCTCCTACATTGACAGGCAGATTCTTTATCACTGAGCCACCTGGGGAGCCCCATTACTTCTGATACTTTTCACATTTATATCTGTGGGACAGAGGTGATTGAATTACTACACAGAGAGGTCCGTGCCATTGAAAGAAGAATTTATGACTTACATTTCCTGAGACAAGGGGGCATGCCATGCCTGTAGGACCAGAGGGGAAGCACGAACCAGTTCTGATGAGGAGCAGAAGCAGAAGTGAGGGGAGAGCTAGACCAGAGCTTTTATTGGGATTTCTTTTTTAAAATTTTTATTGAAGTATAGTTGCTTTACAATGTTACATTAGTTTCTGCTGAACAGACATTTATTGAGATTTCCACGGACAAGGTAAGGCAGGGCAGAGTTAACAGGTGAGGACTGGCTTGTTGGAATAGTTATGGCAGGCTTTGGGCTGGCACTTCAGCCTGGGGTGATTTAGGGCAGGGAATATATTGGTTTGGTGTGTGAGTGTCTGTGGAGGAAGCAGTTAGGAGTATGGATTCCAGATTAGTTGTTGGGTGAGTTGCTAAGTCATGTCCGACTCTTTGGCGACCCCATAGACTGTAGTCTGCCAGGCTCCTCTGTCCATGGGGGTTCTCCAGGCAAGAATACTGGACTGGGTTGCCATGCCCTCCTCCAGAGGATCTTCCTGACCTGGGATCGAACCCCCATCTCTTGGATCTCCTACATTGGCAGATGGGTTCTTTACCACTAGTTAAAGAAGAAGATTGGTTGGTTTGCATATAAAAGGTGAGCTCTTACCTGGGTCACTTTTCTGCCTCTCAGAATTGGCTGGTCCTGGGAGGGCAGTCTTTCCCAGTATTTTTAAAACGTCAATCACCACAAGATACAGAAAATTAAAAATGTGACTAACACAGCACTTCCATCTGGACAAAGCAGTCATTGTGTGAGCAGGAGGTTGTTTGAGCTGGAAGACCAAGTGGCTGTGTTGGGGGTAAGGGGCCCTTCAGCCCCAGTGCAGCTGGTCAATGACAAGGTCAGCACGTGGCTGTCAGTTACCAGGAAGGCAGCAGGAGTGTTCTCTTTCAACCTTCAAATGAGTGAGAAGATGAAGTGATGAGAGTCTCACAATCTGATTATACACTTTCTGAAACACGGGAGGGCGTTTTTTACTCGTCAGTCCTATTTATGCAGTTCCTCCTTGTTGTTGCTGTTCAGTTAAGTTGTGTACGACTCTTTGCAACTCCAGAAGCTATAGCATGTCAGGCTTCCCTGCCCTTCACCATCTCGCGGAGTTTGCTCAAACTCGCATCCATCACGTTGGTGATGCCATCCAACCATCTCATCCTCTGTCACCCCCTTCTCCTCTTGCCTTCAGTCTTTCCCAGCATCAGGGTCTTTTCCAGTGAGTCGGCTCTTCGCATCAGGTGGTCAAAGTATTGGAGCTTCAGCTTCAACATCAGTCCTTCCAATGAATATTCAGGGTTGGGTTTTTTTTTTTTTTTTAGGATTGACTAAAACATCATCAATTTATTGGTCCAAAATTAGAAACAAACATAGAATAGGAAAATACATCTTTCTTCTTCCTAGAGCAGAAAATCTCCTAAAACAGCTGGAATCTTTAACCTACTAGATCTTTTCAATTAAAAATATCTTTTTTCCCCCCGATTCTATGCTCAGCTATGTCCAGAAAATCTCTAGAATCAGAATTTCCTGGCAATATTTTCACTGAATATTTTTGTTTTGTATTTAATTATCTCTGGACCTGGGGAATGAAAGCACATTATAAGGAAAGTCAGTTATGACCAAATACCAAAAAATCTGAGGAAACATGAAAAAGTGATAAAAGGAAAGAGTGTAGTTTTTTTTATGTCTATGTTTTGGGAATCAGAATTACAATACAAAATTACTTGGAATAAAAATATATATCGACACAAAATAAAGTTTGCTATGGAAAGGACACTTGCATCCTCAGTGAGTCCAGCTTTAATATTTAAAGTTGAAGAGACTGGAGGAATAATGTAGTTTTCTTTTGTTGTTTTATTTATGGGATTCAGATACTTCCTCTTTAGCCACTCGCGTGTGTGTACGTGTGTCAGCCTGAAAGACTGAGAAGTCCACCAGTAGGGGGCGCTGTTTATAAGCTCTGTTCATACTTCAGGCAGAGCCTGCTCACCGCCTTTGTTCCACCAACCTGCTGGGTCCTAAGTTTGTATGGCCTGTCTAAACCCCAAACCAAGATGTTTCTACTCTATCAGGGTCTGGAAACGACCATTTCACTCTCAAACTTGCCTTTTACAGCCTCACCTTAATGAAGATGCTATTAGAAACTCATTGAATTATTTTTCCATTTATATTTAAGCCACAATTATCTTTATAAATATCAATAACCTCAGATATGCAGATGACACCACCCTTATGGCAGAAAGTGAAGAGGAACTAAAAAGCCTCTTGATGAAAGTGAAAGTGGAGAGTGAAAAAGTTGGCTTAAAGCTCAACATTCAGAAAATGAAGATCATGGCATCCGGTCCCATCACTTCATGGCAAATAGATGGGGAAACAGTGGAAACAGTGTCAAACTTTATTTCTGGGGGGCTCCAAAATCACTGCAGATGGTGACTGCAGCCTTGAAATTAAAAGACGCTTACTTCTTGGAAGAAAAGTTATGACCAACCTAGATAGCATATTCAAAAGCAAAGACATTACTTTGCCAACAAAGGTTCATCTAGTCAAGGCTATGGTTTTTCCTGTGATCGTGTATGGATGTGAGAGTTGGACTGTGAAGAAGGCTGAGTGCTAAAGAATTGATGCTTTTGAACTGTGGTATTGGAGAAAACTCTTGAGAGCCCCTTGGACTGCAAGGAGATCCAACCAGTCCATTCTGGAGGAGATCAGCCCTGGGATTTCTTTGGAAGAAATTATGCTAAAGCTGCAACTCCAGTACTTTGGCCACCTCATGTGAAGAGTTGACTCATTGGAAAAGACTCTGATGTTGGGAGGGATTGGGGGTAGGAGGAGAAGGGACAACAGAGGATGAGATGGCTGGATGGCATCACTGACTCTATGGACATGAGTTTGAGTGAACTCCGGGAGTTGGTGATGGACAGGGAGGCCTGGTGTGCTGCGATTAATGGGGTTGCAAAGAGTCGGACACGACTGAGAGACTGAACTGAACTGAACTATCTTTATAAAGAACCTGCCTGCAATGCAGGAGATACAGGTTTGATCCCTGGGTGAGGAACATTGCCTGGAGGAGGAAATGGCAACCCACCCCGGTATTCTTGCCTGGAGAATTCCATGGACAGAAGAGCCTGGTGGGCTACAGTCTAGGGGACTGCAAAGAGTCGGACATGGCTGAGCGGCTAACACTTTCACTTCCACACTTTATTAACGTCAGAGAGGAAATTTGCTCTGTCTCTGATTCCTAAGTGTTTAATATTTCAGTTTGCCAAAGAATTAAGGGTAGAATTTTACTGATTTAAAGACAGTGAATGTAGGTTTTAATTAACTTAATTTGCCTAATCAATTTCATGAATCATTCATTTTATATTTTATATACTGTCTATATTCCATATGTGCATCACCTATACTCCCTGAAACAGAATTCTAGGGTCTGTGAATATTTTAGTTACATTTTATTATTATCTTGGGGGGTAAGGCACAAGGTTAGAATGTGAGTGGGGACAAATGAAATTAAAAGAGGTCTTTGTTTTAGTGTAGTTTTGTGGGCTTTTCTGCTTGTGTTATGTTTTCCCCCCTTTTTGCAGAGTTCAGTCTTTGCTTCAGGCTCCCTGAGTTGGAGACTTTCCAGTCCCACAGTGCTGCTCGCTGGTGTGGCTTTGCTGTGGTCTGTGGGATTCTTCGGGAGTTCTGTGGAGGCTGTGACATGCCTCATTACTGTGGTGGGAGTGTTGTGTGTAGGTGGCTAATGTTCTCTGCTATTTAGTAGGGAACCAAGGGAACTAGAATACAGTATACTGCAGGCCCTTTTCGTGGATGACTCACATTCTAAATGACTGCTTTTTAATGCCACAGTTTAAATAGTACTGACACGTTGTAGGAACATAACAACAAACCCAACGCCAGGTTACAGTTAGATCATGCATGCCTATTTTGGGTCCCTTCAGCTGAGGATTGTATACAGCCCAATCGGGTACAGTTGGAGAAGTGGGCTATAAACTGTTCCACAAGCGTTTACTGAGATTTACTCTGTGTTGGAAATTTCACTAAGCACTGGTGGCTTAGTTACGAGAAATCAGAATCCTTATTTTCAATAAATAATGTAGTCTGTGCTGATATCATGTAAAAAGTGAATGCCATGTAGCATACTATTTATGTACTAACCAGAAATAAAATGCAGAATATAGTCAAACATCCAAAAAGAATGGCTGACACTTGCGGCAACATGAACGGACCTAGAGAGTGTCATACTGAGTGAAGTAAGTCAGACAGAGAAGGAAAAATAGCCTACGACATCCCTTATATGTGGACTCTAAAAAGAAATAATTCAAATGAACTTATTGACAGAACAGAAACAGACTCACAGACTTCGAGAAGGAATTTGTGGTTGCCAGGATGGAAGGATGGGGGGAAGGGATAGTTAGGGAGTTTGGGAACGACGTGTATACACTGCTGTGTCTAAAATGGATAACCAACAACGACCTACTGTATAGCACAGGGAACTCTGCTCAGTGTTACGTGGCAGCCTGGAGGGGAGGGAAGTTTGGGGGAGGTTGGATACATGTATAATATATGTACGACTGAGTCCCTTTGCTGTTCACCTGAGACTATCACGAGCTTGTTAATTAGCTATACTCCAACATAAAATAAAAGGTTTTTTTTTTTTTTTTAAATAATGGCTGGAGAAACTTTTGAGCTTAAAAATCTTGTCAAGAATTAATTAGAAATACATATCAGTAGTTTAGAATGCAACATGTGAGTAAAAATGAACATCATCAAAAAAATAAGAGCCAAAGATGATTATGGCAGGCACTGTGCTGAGGCATTTCCACACACTATTTAATTCCATCGGAGCGTCAAGGTCTATTCTGGACTCTGCAGATCTGGACGAGGATGTGAAGTAAGATGGTAGAAAACCTCTGGATGATTCAGTGTTATTTCTAGAATGAAAGGAACAAAAGGATACAACTGAAATGATCAAATATTTCAACTAAATTTTACTTCAGGCAAATATAGATAGGAATAAGCATAAGACGAGAAAAACCACAAGGCAAAAAATTTAAAAATAACTCTGACTTTAATTTTTGGGGGTTTATTTTTTGGGGGGGAGGGCAGCCATGCAGATTGTGAAATCTTAGCTCCCTGGCCAGGGATCAAACCTGCGTCTTCAGCAGTGAAAGCGGCAAGTTCCAACCACTGGATCACCAGTTGTTGTTGTTCAGGCATCAAGTCATGTCTGACTCTTTGCAACCCCATGGACTGCAGCACGCCAGCCTTCCCTGTCCTTCACTATCTCCCCAAGGTTGCTCAAACTCATGTCCATTGAGTCAGTGATGCCATCCAACCATCTCATCCTCTGTTGTCCCCTTCTCCTCCTGCCCTCAATCTTTCCCAGCATGAGGGGCTCTTCACATCAGGTGACCAAAGTATTTTAGTTTCAGCTTCAGCATCAGTCCTTCCAATGAATATCCAGGACTGATTTCTTTTAGGATTGACTGGTTTGATCTTGCAGTCCAAGAGTCTCTCAAGAGTCTTCTCCAACACCACAACTGAAAAGCATCAATTCTTAAGCACTCAGCCTTCTTTATGGTCCCACTCTCATATCCATACATGACTACTGGAAAAAAGGGAGTATAGTGCCTTCATTCCTGGGTGGCCTGGTGGTTCTGTGGTGTAGAATTAATAAGATGTGTTAATAAGATAATTAACAAAAGATGTGGTGAGCCTTTGTTATCACTGACCCTACAGATAAGGCACCGTAGTAGCTTTCTATTGTGAATAACAACTTGCCACATGTTTAGCATCTTGAAACACCCATCACTTATCTCCCAGTTTCCCTGGGTCAGGAGTCCAGGCACCACTTGACTGGGTCCGAACCTGCAGTTGAGGGGTTGGCCATACTGCTGTTCTTACCAGGAGCTCAGGGGCTCTTCCAGGATCATTCAGGTGTTGGCAGAATTCAGTCCCTTGTGGCTGTACCCTTGAGGCCGGCAGCCCAGAGGCAGCCCCTCTCCGGAGCAGTTCACAGCAAGGCCATTGCTTTCTTCCCTGAAGCCAGCAGGAGAGCATCACTCTGACAGTTCACCTTCTAAAGGCTCCTCCCACCCTGTTAAGTCCACCTAGGACGATGCCACTTTTGATGAACTCAGTCAGCTCATAGGTAACTAAATCATGATGCTGACACTTCATGACAGTCACAGGCTCTGCCCACACTCAAGGGCAGGGGGCCCCTAAAAGGCAGATACAACACAGAGTATGTGCGTGTGTGTTCAGTCGCTTGGTCATGTCTGACTTTGTGATGCCCTGGCCTGTAGCCCACCAGGCTCCTCTGTCCATGGGATTCTCCAGGCAGTAATATTGCAGTGGGTTGCCATTTCCTTCTCCAGGGGATTCCCTGACCCAGAGATTGGTTCGAAGCTGCATCTCCTGCATACGCAGGAGGATTCTTTACTACTGAGCCACCAGGGAAGCCCCAAATAACAATTTAGAGACAGGCAAAAAAGTTAATAATCTTAAAGATAAATATGAGGAAATCGCACAGCATTCAGTAAAAAGGGATAATAAATGAAAATTATAAGATGTTGAGAGACATAGAAGATAGAATGAGGAAACCAATATACATCAGAACATACATGTTAAGAAAGAAAAAAAGGATGAAGGAGGAGTAATATAGGTCAGAAGGTGATGGACTAATACTACGACATTTCGGTGGAAAAATTGCAGTTCAACAGCAATCTTCACTGGATTAAAACAACAGAATTTATTTAGGAATTTGCGGCTTTCTTATTGGCTTCATAAAATTAGATATTCCATGACACACGTATCTATTTTTTCTTTTCTTTAAAATTTAATTAATTTATTTATTTACTTACTTTTTGCTGTGCTGGGTGTTTGTTGCTGCAAGTGGATTTTCTCTAGTTGGAGCGAGTGGGGGCCACTCTGGTTGCAGTGCTCCAGCAGCTTCTCATTGTGGTGGCTTCTAGTCGTGGTATATGGGCTTAGTCACCCCACAGCATGTGGGATCTTTCCGGACGCCAGTGATTGAACTATGTCCTCTGCATTGCAAGGTGGATTCTTAACCACTGGACCATCAAGGAAGCCTCTTCTTTTCAATCAAAAAAGAAGGCTTTGCAATCGGCTCTAGGTAACTATGTCTATCACTAAGGACAATGGTCACGTCGGGATAGGGGTGGCAATGTGGTAGAGAAACAAGTGCTTAAACCAAGGAGTTCTGCTCCTTTGGATGGTTTATTTAGCATCTTGGATGGGAATTGAGAGTTTTCTAGAAGGCAAAAGCAAGTTCCCGCATCAGACAGACCTAAGTAGAAAGCCTGGTTCACCCACTGACTTGCTCCTGGGTCTCCTGTGCTCAATAAATATTTGTTGAGAGCGTTGCTTCCTCTCGGTTTCCTGGTCTGAAATCCGCGTGGTGTACCCGGCTCAGATGGTCGTGGGGAGGATCCTTGAAGCTCGAGGTACCTCCTTAGCTTCCTGCTCAGCTTGGAGGAAGCAGACAGTCAGAAACAGCTGTGCTTTCTGTGTTTCTAGGGTCCCTTGCAGTTCTAATGTTCTCAGAACTCATGATTCGATTTCACTAAGTGTAAAACAATTTGTAGGAGATGTAGGAACTAGTATTTTATATTACGGTTTCATGGGGTTTTATTTGAGAAATATATTGCCGTAAAACTCGTATGTTAGACATGAAATGGACTGTTGGGGTTTTTTCTTGGGAGCTTTTGCTTTATTACAGTGGATGCAGAGGCTGCCCCCTTGCGGCAAAGAGTGAGGACTACAGACTGTAACCCATTCCTAGGCCTTAAACGTTTGCAGCTGAGCAGACTTCCTGCCTCCAAGGGCAGGTGGTGGAAGGTGTGCGGAGGATACATTTCAGCATTAAGGAAGATGGTTTGATAGATAAACTTTCATGCCTTATTTTTCTAGTTAAAATATCCGTCTGAAAGAGCAATATGTCCGCCTAGTAATTTAATTTTTTTTTTTTTTAGTTTTATCTCATGACAAAGTCATGCTTCCCTGATGGCTCAGTGGTAAAGAATCCACCTGCCAATGCAGGAGACATGGGTTCTATCCCTGGGCTGGGAAGATCCCCTGGAGAAGGAAATGACAACTCACTCCAGTGTTTTTGCCTGGAGAATCCCATGGACAGAGGAACCTAATGGGCTGTGGTCCATGGGGTCGCAAAGAGTTAGACACGACTGAAGCGACTTAGCACCCACACAACCACATTTCAGTATGTTGGTGTGTTTTCTCTCAGTACCTGTTCTATTATCTATCTATTCAACATATATTTGAAGTGATTATAATCATACATTTCACCCAATTCTGCCTTCTCTATTCTTGGAATTCTGTCTTGTGAGTGAGAGGCTGTATTACTAGCCATTCTTCAAAAGTACATTAATGTTATTGCCTAATATTCCACTGTGAATTTCATTTAATCACAACTGATTTTTCCTTTTTACTATTTAACATTTAGATTATTTTAATGTTTTTTTTTTTTTTTCCATTATAAGTAATGCTCTCTGAGTCCTCTTGGCCTTTGCTACATCTCTTATTTCCTAGTGTTTTTCTGGAAATGGAATACTGGATCAGAGGCTAGAATCATTTTAAGATTCTTCACCTGCTTGATAAGCCAGAAGGTTTACCAATTTCTACTTGTATTAAATGAGTTTTTGTTTACATCACTACTATTTTTGTTTTAAAAATATTTTCTCTTTTGTCCTCCAACTGGGAACAATTATATTAGGTAGGATCTTGCCTAACACTGGTTTAGAGAAAGTATAAAACTCCCTGTCTTCTAGCACTCTCAATCTGAAGTACCCAAGAGAAAACAATGCTTGTACATCTTTGCTTTTTAATAAAAAATAACATGGATTACTGACACCAAAAGAGATGTTTCATATTGAAGTCAATGTATTTGTTATATTTTTTTTAAAAAAACTTGATTTAGTCTGCTTAGATAAATTTTACCTAGTGTATCACTGAGTTGCAATGGTAATTTCTATAAAATGACAAATGTTTATGAAGTACAATGCTAAAGTCACTGAAAAGTATTTTTATTGGAGTATAGTTGTCGGAAAGGAGTACGTCAAGGCTGTATGTCACCCTGCTTATTTAGCTTATATGCAGAGTACATCATTTGAAATGTCAAGCTGGATGAAGCACAAGCTGGAATCAAGACTGCCGGGAGAAATATCAATAACCTCAGATACGCACGTGACACAACCCTTATAGCAGAAAGTGAAGAACAAAAGAGCCTCTTGATGAAGATGAAAGAGGGTATTGAAAAAGTTGGCTTAAAACTCAACATTCAGAAAACTAAGATCATGGCATACAGTCCCATCACTTCATGGCAAATAGATGGGGAAACAATGGAAACTTTATTTCTGGGGGGCTCCAAAATCACTGCAGATGGTGACTGCAGCCATGAAATTAAAAGATGCTTACTCCTTGAAAGAAAAGCTATTACCAACCTAGACAGCATATTGAGACTCAGAGACATTGCCGACAAAGGTCCATCTAGTCACAGCTATGGTTTTTCTAGTAGTCATGTATGGATGTGAGAGTTGGACTATAAAGAAAGCTGAGCACCAAAGAATTGATACTTTTGAATTGTGGTATTGGAGAAGACTCTTGCGAGTCCCTTGGACTGCAAGGAGATCCAACGAGTCCATCCTAAAGGAAATCAGTCCTGAATATTCATTGGAAGGACTGATGCTGAAGCTGAAACTCCAATACTTTGGCTACCTGATGCGAAGAACTGACTCACTGGAAAAGACCCTGATTCTGGGAAAGATTGAAGGCAGGAGAAGGGGATCACACAGGATGAGATGGTTGGATGGTATCACTGACTCAATGGACATGAATTTGAGCAAGCTCTGAGAGCTGGTGATGGACATGGAAGGCTGGCGCGCTGCAGTCCATGAGGTCGCAAAGAGTTAGACACGACTGAGCAACTGAACTGAACTGATGGTTGATTCAGGTATGTGACAAAGTGATTCAGCTATATATATATATATACACATATATATATATATATATATATTCTTTTTCAGATTATTTTCCCTTATAGGTTATTAACAAGATATTGAATCTAGTTCCCTGTGCTAGGCAGTAGGATCTCATCACTGAAAGTTTGATACTTAAAAATATACTTCTGTCATTTACTTGATTAAGCTAACTCATCAAGTTGAAATGAAGTGTTTCTGATGGTTATAATGGTTTCTGATGGCTTTCTACTTATGTCAAGTTTCTGATGTACATTATTTCTGCATTAAAAGCATCCAACAACCCCTCCCAGGTACACCACTACACCTCATATCCCAAACCTAACTTCTAAAAGGTCTAAAAAATCCACAGAAAAGGATGTTTGCAGATGTTTGGACAGTGAGGCACATGCTTTTTTTCAAGTTTGTAAAAATTCTTATCTGTACATCCAGTATGTGAAACCATTAGAATACTATAACCAAAAGATATATCTTTTTTTTCTGATTTGTTCCGTTCAAAAAAACATCTTCAGGATATTGTTTAAAGTGGGCAGGTCTGCAGGGAAAACAGCAGAGGGCGCACCAGTGGTTTACCAGGACGCCAGAGACCAACGTCAATATTGCTCTTCCTCATAGGCTCTAAGCTTTACCGGGAAGAGACTGCTCCACACCAAACTCCATTCCACACTAGAAATAAGAGCGAAACCCAGCACACAAGCCCAGATTTATGATGGAGCTATGTGCTTTGCCCAGGAAGTCTTAGAGTTTTGTTCTCCTCAGCTTCATAATAACTTCATAATAAAATACTAAAGTGTTGTTGCTGCTGCTGCTAAGTCGCTTCAGTCGTGTCCAACTCTGTGCGACGCCATAGACGGCAGCCCACCAGGCTCCCCATCCCTGGGATTCTCCAGGCAAGAACACTGGAGTGGGTTGCCATTTCCTTCTCCAATGCATGAAAGTGAAAAGTGAAAGTGAAGGGTCAGTCAATCCAGTTCACTGGATATTCTTTCTCAGCAAATAGTAACTAATGGAATTTAATATAGAAAATTATATCATTTTCAGCCGGTTAATAATATCAATGATTCTAATTTACTTTAAAAGAATCCATAACCCATAATGGAAGAAAAACCTGAGATAATTATCCTAAAAGAGACTAGGCGTTCTTTGAATCTAATTACAATGAACGTGCATAATTTAAAATATCAGAAAATAGCAAAGTAATTTTAATCAATATTTTCAAATCCTCACCCTGTACAACATGACCACCACCAACAGAAAACGAACAAGGAATTAAACAAAGAAAATATTCACTAAGATTGTGAACAAATGGCAAGCTAAGCTCATTTTATACATTTATTTCTGGTCTCACTACATGGCTTGTGGGATCTTAGTACCTCCACCAGGGACCGAACACAGACCCTCAGGAGTGAAAGTGCAGAGTCCTAACCACTGGACCACCAGGGAATTCCTAAAGTGCATTTTTCTTTTCTCTCTGCTCTGGCACATTGGCAAATAAAGCCCCAGCCACTGAAATGGCAAGATTTTTCCAACAGAAAAGGAAAGAGACAGCACAGATGACCCAAATCCACAAGCCCGGAGAGCAGCCTGGGGATAGGAGAGAGCTGTCTGGGGTGAAATGGAAAAGGGTAAATAATAACTCTGTATTTGCAAATAAACTGTCCGTCTTCAGAACCTTTTGGAAATTGTGTGACACTGTGCTGATGACTCACTTGCAGAAGGAGTTCTTTTAAGATGCGCTGACCCTTTAGTTTTTATTTTTTAAATTTAATTTGTCTTTTGTATTGGGGTGTAGTTTATTCATTGCAGGAGATGCAAGAGACGAGAGTTCAATCCCTGAGTCAGGAAGATCCCCGGAGTAGGATTCTAGTATTCTTACCTGGAAAATTCCATGGACAGAGCAGCCAGGCGGGCTACAGTCCATGGGGCTGCAAAGAGTTGGACGCGACTGAGCGCTCACATCCGTATGTCCATACGTATAGTTGATTTACAGTGTTGTTTTGGTTTCAGGTGTACAGCCAAGTGATTCATTTATACATATACCCATTCTTTTTCAGATTCTTTTTCCTATGGGAAAAGAATGTAACTTATTTCAGAGTTTTGAGTAGCGTTCCCTGTGCCATACAGTAGGTCCTTGTTGATTACTTTACACATAGTAGTGTGTGTAGACACATTGTAACTTAACACTGAAACCTCACTGAATACTATTTGTGACTTGTTATATTATTACATACAAATGTACATGCCAAATATATATATATATATATAACTTTTTTTTATAAAGTTAATGTAATTTCTGTGCTTTTCAGAACATACCTCAGAAAGACTGTTGTCAGAGTGTGTCACCTGTGATACATACCCTTCAGGCTAATTAGTGACATATGTCACATTCATGTCTCAAGTCCATCTCTTTCACTCATTCATTCATTCAATAAACATTTACGAAGCACTCACTATTCCCTGGGGGCTTCCCAGGTGGCACAAGTTGTTAAGAATCTGCCTGCCAATGCAGGAGATGCAAGAGACCAAGAGACGTGGGTTTGATCCGTGAGTCTGGAAGATCTCCTGGAGTAGGAAGTGACAACCCACTCCAGTATTCTTGCCTGGTGAATTCTATGGACACAGAAGCCTGGAGGGCTACAGTCTGTGAGCCTCAAAGAGTCAAACATGACTGAGTGACTGAGCACACCATGCCCCACGTACTGTGCTTGCCAAATGGCAATTGCTAAGTAAAGCAGAACCTTGCTTTTAAGAAATTCAATATCTTGTGTAGGAAGAATGACATTGAAATAAACAGGTCTCTGAGCAGTCTTTCCTTTCTTATCCAACTGATTCTAGAAAAATTTCACTGAAATCATTCACTAGTTTAGACCCCATGAAGATATAACAGTCTTCATCAATCCATCTATTTTTTTTTTTATTAAATGTAGAATGCTGGGCTGCTTTTTAAAACCTTGATATGTCTAACTACTCAGAATTTACCCCAAAGCAGAATGTCTCATTTTTAATTAAGTGTAAAATGAGCATGACTGAGTCAGTTCTTTCTTCAAAGATTTGCTGGCTAGCTGGAATGTAAAAGGTCTCCTTATAGCACAAAAACAACAGCCTATAGCTATCCAAGATGGTTAATTTGATTTGGTGAGAGAAATTGTGAATAAATATTAAAGCCCAGAAGAAGCATAGCAGTTTCTGTATCATTCGTCACTGTGTGCCAGTCATAGCTTTTAATTATAGTATTTGGGCTGTAATAAAGCAGTAAATTCAGGACAGCCTGGATTTTGGCTTCAGAAACCTGGCATAATGCGTGCAACTTGTAAATACTCACCATGATATTTTCCTCCATTTTTCTATGGCAGCTGAATTATTCTTCAACAAATCAATCCGTCTCTCACATTTGCACATATTGAGCTAAAGTAGAGGAAACAGAAAAGCCAGCAGCCAGCCACCCTCCCTTTAGAACCTGTGAGTGCCTGCTTCCCATCACGGAGATGCTGACCTTCCATGAGAAGGACCAGCACCCTCACAGATTCATCTGCTCGGAACAGAGGGAAGAGAGGACCATCACGTATTCCGCCCCAGGCTTCTAATCCTGCCAGATTGCCATGGTCTTTACCCATATGTCACATGTAATTAGAAGACAGTTCTTTCCATTTGCCCGACAAGCTGTGGATTCTGGGCAGCCCTCTGGGGCCACCTCCAGACAGAGCACTGAGCGTCCACAGCGTGTTTCCCCAACACAGATAAAGAGTGTAGACTTTGGCTCTGTCAACACTAGGCTCAGATGCAGTGCCTCCAGGGTGAGGTCTTGAGCAGGTAACCCCTCTGGGCTGTGGTCCTCTCCTCTGTGAGCTGGAGGTGACTACACAGGCAGTCAGCGTCATGCAGGAGGGTGTAGGCTCTGTATCAGTCTGCGATCAGTCTCCGTTTCCTGACCCTAGGACCACAGGCAATTACTCTCTCTGCCTATGTCCTTCATCCTTAAAAAGAAAATACTCATACTGCCTCCACTAAGAGTTCTTGTGGCAATAAAATGGGTTAGTAAAGAACTTTCATTGTAACTCTTTTCTGTAAAGATTGAGATGGATTAATTTTAAAAATTAGTCCAGTGTCCACCGGCGCAATGTGGGAGATCTGGGTTCAATCCCTGGGTTGGGAAGATCCCTTGCAGGAGGGCATGACAAACCACTCCAGTATTCCTGCCTGGAGAATCCCCATGGACAGAGGAACCTGGTGGGCTACAGTCCGTGGGGTCGAAAACAGTTGGACACAACTGAGTGACTAAGCACTCTCACACAGAACACACTTAAAGATGGTGGCAATTATTTTCTTGTGGTACTTTTAAATGATGCTTTACATGGGACACGACTTGGCAACTGAACAACAAGAACGACGTGAACTATTTTATTTTGACCTGGCAGAGACTTCCTGTCCCCTGTTGTTGTTCGGTTGCTAAGTTGTATTAGACTCCCTGCGACCCCCTGAACTGCAGCACTCCAGGCTTCCCTGTCCTTCCCCATCTCCTGGAGCTTGCTCAGATTCATGGCATTGAGTTGGTGATATATAACCATCTCATCCTCTGCCACCCTCTTCTCCTTTTGCCTTCAATCTTCGCCAGCATCAGGTCTTTTTCAAAGAGTCTGCTCTTCGCATCAGGTAGCCAAAGTATTAGAGCTTCAGGTTCAACATCAGTCCTTCCAATAAGTCTTCAGGGTTGATTTCCTATAGGATTGATTGGTTTGATCTCTTTGCAGTCCAAGGGACTCTCAAGAGTCTTCTCCAGCACCATAATTCATAAGCATCAATTCTTTGGCATTCAGCCTTCTTTAAGGTCCAACTCTCACCTCTGTATATGACTACTGGAAAAACCATAGCTTTGACTATACGGACCTTTGTTGGCAAAGTGATGTTTCCTGATGATTGGGTAAATGTATAGTTGTATACCAATCATAATCTCGAAGGTGACTATGAACAATCATTTAAGCCAAGCACAAGTGTTCAACATTGGGTTTTTGTTTTTTTTTCCCTTTTCAATCGTCCATATTTTAACACAGCCAGAAATAACATTCCTAAATGTTTCTGACTCCTATATGTGACTAAAGGCCTTTGGGAGCATAAGATGCACAGTCAGGGCAGCAGAGCGCCTGTGAGACACAGTCACCTCTTCTTGGGTTGAAGGACGAAGTTAACTGTTAATGTGCTGTGTGTTTTTGTTTGTTTTGTGTTAATAAACTACGATAGATACACCGGCGTCTGAACTTTTTGCTCAGATTGGAGAGGAAATGTGAATGTTTACCAAATAGGGACTTTGGTTATTTATACAGCCCTCTGAAAGTTTCCTATATAGGGTCAAGGAAAGCAGTGTGCTCTTTTTCTATAAACTGAAAAAAATTTGAAGAAAATGTATACGATTCTCTTATATGATTTTCTTATTTTTAAAGATATACCATATTACAAGTCTAATGGGATATCCAGGAGGAAGTTTCTAGTTTATTCCCTTTGTTACTACAGAAGACTTACACTAGAGATATTCAATAACCCAACATGGAATTCTACCTTGTTACTACATAATATGTCTCCAAGTTTAGCAAGACGTATTTTGTCCAGGCCAACAAAGAAAATTTTCCCAAATTTATTGGGCAGTATATTCTTTCTTGTCCTCTATATTTTACAGGTAAGGGAGGTGAAAATTGATTTTGGATGGGAAAGAAGGGTTCTCCAAGGGGCAAAAATTGTTGTTACATTGCTGCAATAACTTCAAGAATATTATCCTTAAATATAATTTGCTTATGTCTTCCTTACGTATGATATCTTTGAATGCAGAAGAATAAATTCTATTTCCTTTTGTTATGCTCTCAGAAAAAATTTCCTAGCAAATTGTCAGTGTTTTCTGCATAATAGTCATTGATTTTTCTGATATCAGTCATTTGCTATGGTTGTTTTTCTTCCAGATCCTTTACTTAACAAGAGATAGTTTCTGAGAGTCAAGAGTCTCTCCATTTCATTTCCTGAATTAGCCTTTGGTTTGGTTGTCACTAAGTCATGTCCGACTCTTGCCACCCCATGGACTATAGCCCACCAGGCTCTTCTGTCCATGGGATTTTCCAGGCAAGAATACTGGAGTGAGTTGCTATTCCCTTCTCCAGGGGATCTTCCTGACCCAGGGATTGAACCCGGGTCTCCTGCAATGCAGGCAGACTCTTTACCGACTGAGCTACGAGGGAATTAGCCTTTAAATTCAGTTCAGTTCAGTCCCTCAGTCGTGTCTGACTCTTTTTGACCCCATGAATTGTAGCACGCCAGGCTTCCCGTCCATTACCAACTCCCGGAGTTCACTCAAACTCATGTCCATCGAGTCGGTGATGCCATCCAGCCATCTCATCCTCTGTCATCCCTTTCTCCTCCTGCCCCTAATCCCTCCCAGCATCAGAGTCTTTTCCAGTGAGTCAACTCTTCACATGAGGTGGCCAAAGTACTGGAGTTTCAGCTTTAGCATCATTCCTTCCAAAGAACACCCAGGGCTGATCCCCTTTAGAATGGACTGATTGGATCTCCCTGCAGTCCAAGGGGCTCTCAAGAGTCTTCTCCAACGCCACAGTTCAAAAGCATCAATTCTTCGTCGCTCAGCTTTCTTCACAGTCCAATTCTCACATCCATACATGACCACAGGAAAAACCATAGCCTTGACTAGACGGACCTTTGTTGGCAAAGTAATGTCTCTGCTTTCCAATGTGCTATCTAGGTTGGTCATAACCTTCCTTCCAAGGAGTAAGGGTCTTTTAATTTCATGGCTGCAATCACCATCTGCAGTGTGATTTTGGATCCCCCCAAGATAAAGTTTGACACTGTTTCCACTGTTTCCCCATCTATTTTCCATGAAGTGATGGGACCGGATACCATGATCTTCATTTTCTGGATGTTGGGCTTTAAGCCAACTTTTTCACTCTCCTCTTTCACTTCCATCAAGAGGCTCTTTAGTTCCTCTTCACTTTCTGCCATAAGGGTGGTGTCATCTGCATATCTGAGGTTATTGATATTTCTCCTGGCAGTCTTGATTCCAGTTGTGCTTCTTCCAGCCCAGCGTTTCTCATGATGTACTCTGCATAGAAGTTAAATAAGCAGGGTGACAATATACAGCCTTGACGTACTCCTTTTCCTATTTGGAACCAGTCTGTTGTTCCATGTCCAGTTCTAACTGTTGCTTCCTGACCTGCATATAGGTTTCTCAAGAGGCAGGTCAGGTGGTCTGGTATTCCCATCTCTTTCAGAATTTTCCACAGTTTATTGTGATCCACACAGTCAAAGGCTTTGGCATAGTCAAGAAAGCATAAATAGATGTTTTTATGGAACTCTCTTGCTTTTTCTATGATCCAGTGGATGTTGGCAATTTGATCTCTGGTTCCTCTGCCTTTTCTAAAACCAGCTTAAACATCTGGAAGTTCACAGTTCACGTATTGCTGAAGCCTGGGTTGGAGAATTTTGAGCATTACTTTACTAGTGTGTGAGATGAGTGCAGTTGTGCAGTAGTTTGAGCATTCTTTGGCATTGCCTTTAGACATCACCAACTCAATGGACATGAGATTGAGCAAAGTCCAGGAGATGGGGAAGGACAGGGAAGACTGGTGTGCTGCAGTCCATGGGGTCACAAAGAGTTGGACGTGACTGAGCTACTGAACAACAACAGCAGCAACAATAGCATGTAAGGAGCTGTGCAGCCAAGGCTGTGCTCAGTGTTGGGATCTACCCTCGACACATTATCCCAGGGACTGTCATCACCTACTCCTCTCTGTAAGGGCCAGTCTTTGTCACTGACCAGTTGAATAACTGATTAGCTGCATCTGTCTCTTCCTAACAAAAATCAAAAAGTTGATTTTTGTTACAAAAATTCATTTTCTGTATACAACAGTTGTAATTTACAATGCAAATAAAACACAGACAACACTGAATGTGGATGAATGAGATCATGAGAAAAGCACAGATATAAGAATTAAGTACAACAAAATTCATATCATGATTTCTTTGCAGGTTATTTGATTTCCAAATCTTGCTTTCTTATCTATAAAATAGGGCAATGATACTCCACTGAAACATTTTGAAAATTAAGTGACTCAAAGTATGTAAAGTGCCTCTTAGTTCCCTTCACATTAAAATAAAAATTCAAAGGAAATTTTTTTAAAAGTGTGGTTATTTCGATGCTGACTGGTTCCACTGTCCCCAAGAGATCCCTTCATAGGAACCATCCTGCGACCAGGTGACCCTAGATTGAGTCTGAGCTCTACCTTCAACAGCATCAGAGCTGAATTGCATTCAGCATGATTCAAAACCAAGGAGTGACCTATAACAAAGGACAAATGATACTAAAGTAAGCATAGGCACAAGGAAAAAGGGTTTGGAGATCGAACTGATCACTGTGATAGAGCTCAGTTTATGATTCAGTGTATGGTTCAAATTTCTTGCTTTTAGGTCTCTCTAAATCGGTAGCATGTGAACCAGAGATCTCCAGGCTTAAGCAATGTATTCCTGGAGTTGGTAGCATGTGAACCAGAGATCTCCAGGCTTAAGCAATGTATTCCTGGAGTTGGAGTGCTGGAGTCTATTTCTTGTTGCCACTGAGCATCATGGGGTCATGCTTAACCACCCACATATTTATCACATTTTAAATTACTGTCAAAACAAACTCTGAGAACTAAGAGATTTCCACAACTGCACATAAAAAGCAATAGCATTATGCCAGCAATAACTAATTAGAAGGTATAATAAAAATAAATGGTCATATTCCCTAGCAACAAAAACATATGGTATCTAAGAATAAATCCAATAAAAGGATTGTAAGAACTATATGGAGAAAACTTTAAAGCAATATTGAAAGATATAAAAGAAGATCTGAATAAATGGTGAAATAGAATGTGTTCATGGTTAAAAAGATTGTATCACAAAGATGTCAATCTCCTCCAAATTAATTGTAAATTTCACACAAATCCATTTTAAATGTGCCAATGGAAATTTCGTGGAAATTGACAAGTTGATCCTAAATGGAAAGAGCCAAGAGTAGTTAGAATATTTTTAAGAAAAAGAAAAGATAGATTTTCATACCAGAGAAACCAAAAGTTAAGACTACAGTAATCAGGACAGAATGGTGTGTGACAGACAAGCAGAACAGCGGGAATTCAGACTCATGCACGTATGAAAACAGGTGGAATTATGAATCAGTGAGGAAATGAAGGAACATCTGATAAATGGTTCTGGAATCACTGCTTATCCATACAGAAAAAATTCCTTTAAGATTCCAAACACACAAATAAATTTAAAAGATGTTTTAAAGACCTAAATATTCTAGAAGAAAATGTTAAAGAAAATATGTCATAGAAGGGAAGAATTTCTTAAATGACATGTATTTTAAAAACTATTAGAATTTTAAATTTCCGTTCAACAAATTATAAACCAGGTTAAACCAAACTACAGACTGGGAGAATATGTTATATTCAGCATATTCATTTGAATACAGCAATAAGATTCAGTAAATCATGTAACTGGCAGAGGTGAATTCTCACAATTCATTTATTTATACATTTATTTATAAATTCTCACAGTTTATAATTTGTGGCCATTGGTCACTGACAAATCATCCAATAGAAAATGGACAAAGGAGATGAATCGGTAATTTACAAAATGGAATCCTGAATATATTGTAAATATGTGACAGTCTCACCACCTACCAAGCAAGTGCAAATTAATCAGGTGCAATTAGACACCCACTAGAGAGACAACAATTTAAAAGTCAAATAATGCCAACTTTTAGCAAGTATACAGAAAAATGAAGACATGCCACGCGCTGCTTTTGGCAATGTAAACAAGTGCAACCATACTGGAAGCAAAATTTGATTATATAAAGTTGGTTAAAATGCCTAAATAGTAAAACCAGAAATTCTGCTCATAGACATATATAGTAGGGAAAATCTCTTCTATGTGCGCAAGGAAATATACACAAACATATTCATGTTTTTAATACTGAGCAACTGGAAACAATCTGTCTATATCAAAAGAGGATTTCTATATCAATGGTAAAGTATCTGCCTGCCAATGCAGGAGATGCAGATTTGATCCCTGGGTTAGGAAGATCCCCTGGAGAAGGAAATGGCAGCTCACTTCAGTATTCTTGCCTGGAGAATCCTCATGGACAGAGAATCTACATACAGTCCATAGAGTCGCAGAGTCAGACACGACTTTGTGGAGTGAGCACACACATATCAAGAAGTCTAAGGGATTTAATTGTGATACATTCAAGAAATGAAATACTCTATCAGAGTGAGTGAATTATAAACATGAACATGGGTAAATCTAAAAGACATGACATTGAGTAAAAAATCAAATTTTAGAACACATTTCTCAGAAAAATGTAAAAATACTATAGAATGGCTTTAGATATATACATTTGCAGCATATGCCTTCAAATGTGCTATAAATGGGAAATGGTGAACTTGTCTTTGCTGGCCCTTTTGGGGTTTCAATGCAGATATAGTGCTTCCACGTCCTTCTAACTCGTGAGGTTTCAACTCCCAACTCATCTCTGCAGCATCTGGGTAGCTGCTCTTCTGAGCTGGGCTCCCTCCCTTCCTCATAGGTCCAATCCTAAGACAGCAAAGAATTTGAGAGGAGTTCATGTGCAGACACTGGGCTCTCCCCTCCATGGCTTCCTTTTTTCTGGGATTTCCTGCTTCAGTTTCTCACTGTTCTGACAATCCTCACTTCTCACCCAATTTTCTACGATCTGTTTGAAGTCTGCTTTCTTCTCGAGTTTTTCCCATGTGCCACATGAACTGGCTGACTGGGGTGCATCTCCCCTAGTCTCTGCTGAGGTTTGGTTACCCTCACGTCTTCAAGTGAAAGTGTTAGTCGCTCAGTCCTGTGCAACTCTTTGCAAACCCCTGGACCCTGCCAGGCTCCTCTGTCTATGGGATTTCCCAGGCAAGGATACTGGAGTGGGTTGCCATTCCCTTCTCCAAGGGATCTTCCCTACCCAGGGGTCTCCTGCATGGGGCTTCCCTGGAGGCTCAGATAGTAAAGAATCTATCTGCAATGCAGAAGAGACCCAGGTTCAATCCCTGGGTCAGGAAGATCCCCTACAGAAAGGAATGGCAACCCACTCCAGTATCTTGCTTGGGAAATCCCATAGACAGAGAAGCCTGGCGGGCTACAATCCATGGGATTGCAAAGAGTCGGAAAGGACTGAGTGACTAACGCTTTTACTTTCAATGTCTTAAAACTGTGGCTATTGTATATTTTCTCCAGGGTTTACATCTGAAAGGAGACATCATTTGATAGAAGCTATTCTGTCAATACCAAGACACAAGCATGTAATCACTTTTTAATGCTTAAATAATTTTACATTTTAAAATACTACAAAATAGAATGATTATTGGTGTGTGAGGAAACCTTAAAATTCTTTTACAGTCCCCATCGCCTTCCCAGAGCAAAATGCAAGATAGCCTTAAGGTTTTCTTTGGCCTTCCTACCTTCTTAATGGTACTTTTCTTTCAGCCTCAGATTCTTGACTCTTACTTTCAGCTGCTTCTCCAAGACCAATTTGGCTTCAGTTGAATATCAGCTTATTGAGTACTTTTTTAGTCCCCAATATAAATGCTTTTTCTTCTGGTTTTATGAGATGTAATTGACATCCACTGTGCAAGTTACGGTGCGCAGCTGTGGCCAGCGCCTCCTCTTCCTGCCCTGAGTCACCTCTTTGGGGTCAGCCTGGCTCTTTGCTGCTGGTTCTCTCTCTGGCTAGCAGTGTCTATAAGGGAGCCCATATTGGGAAATGGAGCTAGGTTAAATGACTTGTTAGGAGTCATCTCATCCACCAGCTCCCCTTTCAATTTTTTGGCTGATCTTCTAGATTCTGAGAGTGAAATAGTTAAGAAAAGTGCCTACAAGGCTAGAAACAAAATGACACCAGCCTATCTGTACTCATTTTTACTGTACAGAATTTCACAAATAAGAATGACTCATCTAGGGCAGGCAAGTCTATAAGTACCTACTTTCTCTGTTACTGACTGCTGGAGGCCCCAAGCTGGGGAGACATCTGAGAAATAGTTCTAAATAATCTCGTTGGAAAAACCAACAGAAATAAATGCAAGGAGTTTCATATACTAACCAAGTAAACTGGGAACAGTAGAGATTCCCTCCAGAGGGCATTTGAGGCAAGTGCTCAGGAAAACACTCTACAAAGATACTTTTCTAAAATCTGTTTATGGACATATCACCAAAGTTTTATATTAGCTTTAGATTTGGGCATTTTATTGGGTTTTAATTTTTTGTGTTGTTCATCACTTTTATTTTAAAAATTATTTATTTATTTATGGCTGGACTGGATCTTCGTTGTTGCATGCAGGCTTTTCTCTAGTTGCTGTGCTCAGGCTTCTCATTGCAGTGGCTTCTCTTATTATGAAGCACGGTCTCTAGTTTCCCAGACCAGGGATTCTGCATAGGCAGAAGGATTCTTATCCACTGGACCACCAGGGAAGTCCCCACTTTACTTTTCTTTAATTTCTATTGATTTTCTGTTGGAGTATAATTGCTCTACACTGTTGTGTTACTTTCTACCATACAACAATGTGAATCAGCATTCAGTTCAGTCGCTCAGTTGTGTCCAACTCTTTGTGATCCCATGGACTGCAGCATGCCAGGCCTCCCTGTCCATTACCAACTCCTGGAGTTTACTCAAACTCATGTCCATTGAGTCGATGATGCCATCCAACCATCTCATCCTCTGCCATCCCCTTCTCTGCCTGCCCTCAATCTTTCCAAGCATCAGGGTCTTTTCAAATGAGTCAGTTCTTCATATCAGGTGGCCAGAGTATTAGAGTTTCAGCTTCAGCCTCAGTCCTTCCAATGAATATTCAGGACTGATTTCCTTTAGGATGGACTGGTTGGATCTCCTTGCAGTCCAAGGGACTCTCAAGAATCTTCTTCAACGCCACACTTCAAAAGCATCAATTCTTTGGTGCTTAACTTTCTGTAGAGTCCAACTCTCACATCCATACATGACTATTGGAAAAACCATAGCTTTGACTAGATGGACCTTTGTTGGTAAAGTAATGTCTCTGCTTTTTAATATGCTATCTGGGCTGGTCACAACTTTCCTGCCAAGGAGTAAGCATCTTTTTAATTTCATGCCTGCAGTCACATCTGCACTGATTTTGAAGCCCCAAGAAGTCTATCACTATTTCCACTGTTTCCCCATCTATTTGCCATGAAGTGATGGAACCAGATGCCATGATCTTCGTTTTCTGAATGCTGACTTTTAAGCCAACTTTTTCACTCTCCTCTTTCACTTTCATCAAGAGGCTCTTTAGTTTTTCTTCACTTTCTGCTATAAGGGTGGTGTCATCTGTATACCTGAGGTTATTGATATTTCTCCTGCCAATCTTGATTCCAGCTTGTGCTTCATCCAGCCCAGCATTTTTCATGATGTACTCTGCATACAAGTTAAATAAGCAGGGTGACAATATACAGCCTTGACGTACTCCTTTTCCTATTTGGAACCAGTCTGTTGTTCCATGTCCAGTTCCATCTGTTGTTCCTGATCTGCATACAGGTTTCTCAATCAGCAGATCAGGTGGTCTGGTATTTCCCTCTCTTTCAGAATTTTCCACAGTTTATTGTGATCCACACAGTCAAAGGCTTTGGCATAGTCAATAAAACAGAAGTAGATGTTTTTCTGGAACTCTCTTGCTTTCAGTGATCCAGTGGAGGTTGGCAATTTGATCTCTGGTTCCTCTGCCTTTTCTAAAACCAGCTTGAACATCTAGAAGTTCATGGTTCACATATTGCTGAAGCCTGGCTTGGAGAATTTTGAGCATTACTTTACTAGCATGTGAGATGAGTGCAATTGTGCAGTAGTTTGAACATTCTTTGACATTGCCTTTCTTAGGGATTGGAATGAATATTGACCTTTTCTAGTCCTCTGGCCACTGCTGAGTTTTCCAAATTTGCTGGCATGTTGAGTGCAGCATTTTCACAGAATCATCTTTTAGGATTTGAAATAGCTCAACTGGAATTCCATCACCTCCACTAGCTTTGCTCATAGTGATGCTTCCTAAGGCCCACTTGACCTTGCTTTCCAGGATGTCTGGCTCTAGGTGAGTGATCACACCATCGTGATTATCTGGGTTGTGAAGATCTTTTTTGTATAGTTCTTCTGTGTATTCTTGCCACCTCTTCTTAATAACTTCTGCTTCTGTTAGGTTCATACTATTTCTGTCCTTTATTGAGCCCATCTTTGCATGAAAATTTCCCCTGGGATCTCTAATTTTCTTGAAGAGATCTCTAGTCTTCCCCATTCTGTTGTTTTCCTCTATTTCTTTGCATTGACCTCTGAGGAAGGCTTTCTTATCCCTCCTTATTATTCTTTGGAACTCTGCATTCAGATGGGTATGTCTTTCCTTTTCTCCTTTGCTTTTCACTTCTCTTCTTTTCACAGCTATTTGTAAGGCCTCCTCAGACAACCATTTTGCTTTTTGCATTTCTTTTTCTTGGGAATGGTCTTGATCTCTGCCTCCTCTACAATGTCATGAGCCTCTGACAGTAGTTCTTCAGGCACTCGTCTATCAGATCTAATCCCTTGAATCTATTTGTCACTTCCACTGTATAATTGTAAGGGATTTGATTTAAGTCATACTTGAATGGTCTAGTGGTTTTCCGTACTTTCTTCAGTTTAAGTCTAAATTAGCAATATATATACGTATATCCCCTCCCTCTTTAGCCTCCCTCATCTTTCCCCTCTAGGTCATCACAGAGCACCGAGCTGAGCTGCCTGTGCTATACAGCAGCTTCCCAATAGTTATCTATTTTACATACTATACATCGTCTCACTGCTTTTGCCAATTCTGCAACTCAAAGTTGCCTTTGTGTATATTATGAAATATATGGGGCTTTTTAAAGAGTATTTTAAGTCTGTGGTCTTAGCTGCAAGCCACTTGTCATTTTCCTTTAGTTATTTTGCAAAGTCCCTTCCTTTAAATCACAGAAGCAAATAAGGAAAATGTAAAAATAAGATGGTTGGCATAGTTCACTCACTTCTCTAGGTGACAGGTACAATGTGACCCTTCCCCACTGCCCCTGGACTTGGGAGCCACACATGGGAGGGGCGAGGCCCACTTGGAATGTGACAGGAGCTGCCTGGTGGGGCTGCAGAGCTGTGATCCACCCATAAAGGCCGCCCCAGCTACTCGCTACTGGCTGGATGTAGTCATTCAGGATGGGGGCCTCGTGTTGCCAGACTAACGAGCTAAAACTGTGAATTTTCATTGTAACCACACTATTTTCAAATATAAGCATCTAATTACAACTTGTAGACACATAAACAGGCCACAAAACACAGGGCCCAGTCACTATATAAGATTGGATGGGTGTTCAACATTTGTTACGCGGGCTCCATGCTGGACCATCAGTGCCTCCCAGGAAGGACCCTGACAAGCAGCAGGCTGTCTCACTCTTGGAGAGTCACCTGCATCCACTATATTCTGGAACAAAAGATTATGCCATATCTGCTTTCAAGATATTTCCTGGCTACTTCTCTCTCACCCCCTCCTCATCTATCCACCAGAAACTCCCCCTGCCAACCCAGGGGTCTTGGTCATCAGCCACCTTGAGAGGGTCCCAGTGCATCCAGGGTGGGGCAGGGGCAGCGCCCAGGGATGAACTTGACCCATCTACACTTTGTTCTCACTGCCTGTCTCCTCCACACAGTTGCCACCCAAGGCTACCGTCACCCAGTTGTCCTGGAGGAGGGGAACAAACTAAAGAGATTTATGAAAATTTGTCCTCTTTATAAGCTACTTACATGAGTGTCCCCATAGTTCAAAAAATAATCACATGAGAAAGTTAAACACTCTGTGGAATGGCCTTGCTGTCCCTTCTGTTCTGTTCTCAGGAAATCCAAGTTATCAGGGCCTCCCATTCAGGGAAACCCATCCTTCCTTCCATAGGTTCCATCCCCGTTTCTCCTCCCACCAGCCTGCCAGCAGAGGTATGTCATGACCCAAGTGCACATTTCCTGAAGTCTGGATGGTGCTGACAGGTACCATCTGGGGGTCAGTGTGGGTCTAGGTAGAGGTGGGTGGGTGCTCATTCATCCAGCTGCTTCTGACTCTGGGCTTCTCCAACAGGCTTCCAAGTCAGCACAAAGCTGCAATGAGGCTTTGTGTGCAATTCAGGCTCCTTGGAGGAAGATGTGTTTTCATCCTGCAGGGTCATTCACAAGGTAAGTATCAAAGCAAACAGCACACACACATGCACACACACACAGGAGGGACAAGTAGTTCTTAGGGGCGATGTGGTCTAATCCATGTTAAGGAAGAAAAACATTGTCCTCATTGGGGTAAATCTGTCCAGCTGGCTCCCACGGGCAGGGAGGGCGCCCACGCCCAGAGCGGGGCTGCGTGACCTTTGTTCTTCTGCCAGATCTGCTCCTTCCACGTCTACTGGGGGATAAAGAATGGGATTCATTAGAGGCCGCCTACCCGTTAACTTCTTAATGCCCATTGCTTTGTTGGATAAAAACCCAGAAAAGCCTTTGAAATTATTTTATTTTCTTGCCCAACTGGGTCAAATTTTTGAGAAGGGCTTCCTGTTATCTTTGTACATAGAGAAAGGCCATTTCTAAGTAACCCCCAGGGTTGAAGATAGGGTGGTGGGTGGTTTCTGGGCTGAGTTACTCTAAAAAACTGAGTAGGAAGTCTCCATTAATAGGAAAAGAGCCAAGATTAATAGTGGGAAATTCTGACATTTTCATCGCTTTCCTGCTTTTTTTTTCCTCACCAGTTTTCAGGTCTGAATTTTTCAGCATTAATAGGATAATAGTTTATGAGAAACTACTGGTATACATTTTACTTGGAACTGAGACTGAAAAGTATATCACACATAAGTATATTTTGCAGCAAAAATGAACATAATTTCTTTTCACAAATTATTTCCTTTGCAGTCAATGGGAATTATTTCTGAATCAGATTTTGCTTTTAAATTTTATATACTTAGAGCTATTTCTATTAACTAAAGAACTGTTTTGTTTTTAATTTCAGAGTTTTCTCTCTGGGGTAATTGGGGAGAATACTGTGTTTCTGTTGACAAAGCAAGTATTGTGAACTAAATAGTATGATTCAGTGGTGTCACAATAATTTTTTGCTCTCATGCATTATTTACATTGGGGCTAGTACAGAGGAGAAATGTGTGTGCTTGGGGTCAGAAAGATGAGTATAAATCCCAGCTCCGCCCTTGTATGCTGGACAAACTTGAACTATACAATCACTGGAGGTTGGATTTCTCAGGATGCGGTCTCTGAGACAAATATCAGTCTTCAGGTGCTTATTGTCGGGAACTCTGAGATGAACAGCTGTGGAAGAGAGGAAGCAGAAATGGGCAGCAGAGGAATTGAACATCGAGATATACCAGATAACTGAAGACAGCCTGCCAACAGCATTTCCAACAACTGGGACAAGTTGTCACATGAAGATCTGGGTGACGCATCTCTGTCCATCTCACTCGACTGCTCTGAGCGCTGATTTCCTGTAAGCATCTAAGCACCATGTGAAGACTAAATGTGGTGATGACTGTGATCTACGTGACTTAGGACTTCTTACCTCATAGGGAACACTGACTCTCATTATTATTATTCCTCATAGAGTTGCAGTTGAGACAGGTACTTTGAAAGTGCTTGTTGGTACAGAAAGGAAAGCCTTCTTTTAATGCTTCTACTTCAAAGAGTGTGTGTTCCTGGCGTATCTTAGAGAAGTTACAGATGCAACAACTTCTTGAATAACTGGTATTTTGTTTGCTGGGAGGGAAGCATTCCAAGATATAGTAGCTTCAGCAAAATCAGGAAGGCAGTGTCATATAAAGACACAAAAATACGGGAGAGTCTCACGGACTCTTTGGACAGGAATTTGGGTGGGTATGAGGAGTGACTGGACAGGAAGACATGAGGGCTTCCTCTGCATCTTCATTTCTGCTATCCAGGGAGCAGCAGCGTCACTGAAAACAAACAGATGGTGCTTCATTCTCCTCTTTCGTGCTGCAGATTACCTCCCTTCCTTTCTTTGATCTTCCAAGGAAGTAAGCAAGGAACTGACAGCATTGGAGCTTGTCCGAGTGGTCTAGCTCCAGTCATTGACAGTCATCCATTGACAGTGGATGGGGTCACACTGCCATGTGGCATGTTTTGCTCCACGCATTGCATGGTTATTTGCAAGGTAACAAGGGAATGTCAAGAAAAAGCCATGAAGGTTTTTTATTCAAGTTGCTGAGTCATGTCTAACTCTTTGTGACCCCATGGACTGCAGCACACCAGGCTCCTCTGTCTTCCAGTGTCTCCTGGAGTTTGCTCAGATTCATGTCCATTGAGTCAGTGGTGCTATCTAACCACCTTATCCTCTGCTGCCCCCTTCTCCTGTTGCCTTCAATGTTTCTCAGCATCAGAGTCTTTTCCAATGAGTCGGCTCTTCACATCAACTGGCCAAAATATTACAGCTTCAGCTTAAGCATCAGTCCTGGCATGCAGGTCCCAGGAGATAAAATAGTTGTGGCAATTGAACCTAGAAAGCTGGGGAGTACTGCTCTTTCTAGGATATTAACTTAGGGGAATAAAGACAATGTGGATCTCTGGGGAAACACAGATCAGAGGGTAATGGGGATTTTTATCTGCTGGCAGAGAGAAGTATCACTACCTTTTTTCCTAACTAGATGAGGGGCAAAAGAAGAGCACCAGGGACCATTGCTCTGGGAAACTCTAATCATTTCATATTATAGGAATTTTCCAGACAGAAATTGACAGGGATTTCCTCATATTTTTATGTTGCTTATATGGTCCAAATGTTAGAGGGTTAAAAAAATATATCCAACATCCTGCTCCTAATCCCCTTGACCTTGTACTCACTCATTCTTCACAGTGAAGAGATAGGAATTTCTAAGAATATTAAACCCTGAATGGCATCTTTTTATTTAGAAGAGTTTGGGAACAGAGTGTTCCAATGCAGAAAATGCTTCATCAATTATATGCGATTTTTAAGAAAATGGATACTAAATGATACACATTAAGCATGGTGCATAGCCCTCCAAGATATTTTGCATACTCTTTCTGCCAGAATAATCAACTCTGATGAGAACTGGCTCTTCCTGTTGTCATTTTCATTCTGAATAGTTTCTTATGGGAAGCATTCTAGTGCAACAACAGTTTATAAAAAGTGCTTCATAAGCTCTAAAATAGAATCGCTGTCTCAATTAATGTGATATCTCTGCCAGTTCCAAAAGATTCACCTGAATCATTATGTTCACACAGGAATTGCTGAGGCTAAGTGGATCTGCTGTATTTTCTGTATTTTCCAGGACTATATAACTATACTCTTCTCTCTGTCCCATTTTCAGATAGAATGCCACTGTAACAACAATAATGTCCTTAAAATTGTCAAGATAAAAGAGAAGAATGAAAGAATTTTGGAAATGTGTTTCCCCACATTGAATATCCAATTCATTAATTTGGGTAAACTTTCTTTTTCCCAATAAGCAACATGACTCAGCTTAGGTAGGAGTCGAATACACTTGGGTCTGGATTCTGATTAGTTCCCTGGTTCTGAACCCACCTGCCAATGCAGAAGACATGAGAAATGCCGGTTTGATACCTGGGTTGAGAAGATACCTGGAGGAGGAAATGGCAACTCACTCCAGTATTCCTGCCTGGAGAATCCCATGGACAGAGGAGAGGTCCATAAGGTCGCAAAGAGTGGGAGATAACTGAAGCGACCTAGCACACATGCTCTGAACAAGTAGCTCTTCTTCTTGGATCAGTAAATACTAGTACATCCTCAACAGTCTCAGCATATTCATCTTCTGAAAACCTTCCTATAAACGTTTTGCCTGCAAATCAGCTCTTTTCTGATAATTTTTTTTTTCTGTAAGCCTTCTAAAAAAGAAAAGGATAGTTCTCTTTTCTCCTTTCCCAGTAGAAAGGAGACATAGAAAAGCAGGCCGAGGTAGAGAATTCAACATCCCCACACATATATCTTACATACTTTATTTTGATTTTATGCAGAGAAAGGACATTTACTTATAATTTTTGAATGAATTGCCAAGGCCATTACTTAGTGTATGTCCCTGGAAGTCCTAGTTCTTCATGGGCTTCTTTGTAGAGGCTTAGATTTATCTATTAGGCAGTTGGAATCTATGACTCTCAGTTTCAATGTACCTCCTTCAGTGTTTTTTTTTTTTCAATTCAATTCATTTAAGTCACTCATTCGTGTCCGACTCTTTGAGACATCATGGACTGCAGCACGCCAGGCTTCCCTGTCCATCACCAACTCCCAAAGCTTGCTCAAAGTCATGTCCATCGAGCTGGTGATGCCATCCAACCATCTCATCCTCTATTGTCCCCTTTTCCTCCCGCCTTCAATCTTTCTTAGCGTCAGGGTCTTTTCCAGTGAGTCAGTTCTTCTCATCAGGGGTCCAAAGTACTGGAGCTTCAGCTTCAGCATCAGTCTTTCCAATGAATATTCAGGACTGATTTCCTTTAGAATTGACAATGTTTTTGCTTTTTAAAAAAATACATGTAAACACTTTGATCATTGTAATTTCTTTACCTTTCAAAGAACAGTAGATAACCTTGATGTTTTAAAACATAGAGGATTCTCTGCTCCATTTATATCAACACATATCTTACATGCAGTTCATACTGCTTCTTGTATCATGGTTTCAATTTGTTTCCCATTTGTGTATCCTGAATATGTGCATCTACATAACTGTGTCTCTATTTAGACACAGCTGTCTACGGCTCCGGGATTGGCAGTGTCTGCAATATTTCACTTCAAGAATAGACCAGCTGAACCTGGGAGAGTCTCAAGAGTCTCCTCCAGACCACACCTCTCATGACTCTTGTCTCTTCTTTTTCTTTTCTTTAAAAAATGATCACTAGAAAATAACTGAAATTTACCTAGATGAAGGTGATAATAATATCCTGTCCAATATGATTGCATGGAGCCAAAGTTTTACATTAAAGGAATGAAGTTCCAAAGCAGGACTTGCAGATGTTAGAGAACCAGGAGGACTGTAGGTTGTCCAAGTGAGTGCAAGGATTCACAGGGAATCTCAGATTCTTCCCACTTCATACTGACAAGTGGTGTGTTTTGGGCATGCTTCCCAGCTGTCCTTAGCTTCAGCTTACTCGTGTGTGTTACAGGTAGCAATGTACATCCTATCTCTCACAGGTTGATATGAGAGCAAACGTAAGAAGTAGAACCTTAGAATTTTCTAAGAGGAGTAACACAGCTGTCTTTGCCAACTCAGAATCAGCACCATGACTAAACGGGGTGGCGGGAAGGGAAGTCCCCTCAAAGTCCATTTACCAAGAATGCTTGGGGTGCGGGCTGTAAATGGATCTTCTGTGTGTTACCCCAGCTTGACTTTGAGTGAAATTACCAATAATAGTGCCTTGAAGGTTTGATCAATTGCTTCATGCCTAACATGACATGAATTATAAAATTGTGTGTAATCCAGTATCTTAGGAATTCCTACATTTATCGTGATGTGTTATAATTTACAAAATGTCTGAAAAGCAACTATGTCTAATTTGAATTTCAAACCAGCCTAAAAGGATTTTTATTACATTTGAGAATGAAGAAATTGAGTTTTTTATATTTTTGTCTCATTCATTTAATAAACACTGAAATAACTTTTTACTACATTGCATGAGCAATAGCTGCTCCAGTGTTTTCTAAGAGTACTATTTTGAAGAGACAGAAATGTCTTCCTAGTGCCTCTGTGATTAACCCTTTACCCCACTATTCACATCTATCGTGTTCTAGCAGCTGTATGTAATTTCTGGTTTGATTCTTTGCACAACACTGTACATAATTAAGCATGGGGAAATGCTCCAATGACAATTTGAAGGTGATGTTTTAAAAGTCTGGAATTATCTCCTTTAGTCCTCTGCATTTGCTAGATATACACAATTTTTCTTCCAGTGTTCAACTTCATTCGCAGTTCCAGACAATTCATTTCATGCTTTTGCTTTAGAATATCACCAGGGTTTTATTTTTTATAGTTTTAACTATGCATGCAGATTTTTTGATGCACCACTACTCGCCACAGTATTGCAGATGAACTTTATGAAAGGCATGTGTGTTTTCTACTTGCAAATAAATCAGATGAATTTATGTCTGCGTCAATGTAAGGTGACTGTGGACCCTGAAGATAAGTGCCTGAAAAGTGTGTTACATGGGGGAAAAGTGCAGCTACAGAAATGTGTGAAAAGACATTTACAAGCTTTTAGAAACAGCTGTATTTTGATCATTTATTCACATCTTAGCAAAGGCAATTATAATTTCCAAGTGGAAAATGTGATTTTTCATTTTGAAATGTAATTATAGTTCATGGAGAAAACTGGAAATAATGTTTATTTTAAGGCTCATCTCTATAGGTATTTAAGGAGAATGGTGGCTATTAGATGTGAAAGAGAAATGGAAGACTCAACCCCTCCCTAGGAGCTCTGATCAGGTGGTGCTTATTTTGTTTGATGGACAATTGTGCCAAAAAGGCAAAAATATTCAGTAACAGCCACTGAGAAGGGACTAAGCAACGGAACTGAAAACTGACAATGTCAATCACAGAACTTATTTAAGATTAAATTAAAACATGAACCTTCCAAAATAACAAGAGCGTATTGTTTCCCGGCAATTTACTCACTTGTTTTGTCCTCACATAGGAAAGTAACCGAATCACTTATCAGCAAAAGTCCAGTATGGTTCAAGTTCCTGAAGTTTTACATTTCTCTTCCCCTGAAACCAGCAAACCATTTTGAGTTCAGTTTAAATAAATGATTTTCATTCTGTGAAAGAAAATCTCCAAGAATAATTTCAGGTAATACCTATTACTTGTGCCGAGTGTAGATTCACAGAACATACAAGGAAAGTTGGACCAAACCTATAATTTAGTGCAATTCTATTGTTTTAGAGAAAAAGTAGAAGAAGGGGAGGAAGGAGAGTATGGAATGAAGAAGAAGAGAAGAGAGGGGAGGGTGGAGAAGGAAGAAGGGGAAGAAAGGTGCAAAGAGACAAATCGAATGACTTTACTGAAAGCAAACAGCACATGGCAACACCTAGACTAGGCTTTTTCAATCACCAGGCAGAGCATCACAGTGGTGAAGTCTTCACTTATAAGCATGCATCACATACCATTCACTATTTACTCTATTCTCTAGTCACTATTTATTCACTATATTCACTATTTACTCGTATATTCTAATCTAACTCTACCTCAATTTCCCCCTCTGTCTAATGGGATCACTATAGTACCTACCTCATGAGATTGTTGAGAGGATTAAGTGAAATACTAATAGCATGTGAACAGCATTTAACAGAGAGCATGCTTGTGCGTTTGCACGAGTGCAAAGATCTGTGTTAGCATAGGTCTTATGGTTAATTTCATCACTACTGTTTTCTCTGGAATGCTGGCTCTCTTAACTTTATAGCTCACATCACAATGTTGTACTCAAGGCTCAAGCCTCTATTTTCCTTGTCTCATCTTTGATCCAAGGTGATGCCTCTAAGTGGGTTTCCAAGACAGAAATCTCAGAGCAATTGTTGAGAATGTAAGCTTAAAAAGATATTAATTATCATGTATGGTATCCCTGGGTGGGTTGATCTGAATGTCTGCAGTCTGTTTGAACTCTGACAAAAAAGGGAAATCAGAATGATTTTATTTGAATGTGAACTTGCTTTTGAATAACAGACACAGTTAGACTTCTTGTAAAATGTGTCATGAGAGCCATCCCAGGAGGTTGCAAGGCTGACCCTCCTTCTATCTTGAGATGAAGTTCATTATTTCTTCTATTTGTCACACGAGGAGGCCTATTTCAGCTGATTACATGAGGGAACTTTCCAATAGAACTATTCAGGAAAAGAAACAGTCTCCCTCAGGGGAGTGAACCTCTGCCCGAGTCAAAGCAGGGGGCTGAGTGAGCCATGTAGAAGATTTGGCAGCGGGAACTGGAGCGTTGGGTGGGTGGGCTGGTAAACAGATGCTGAAATTCATTCCAGAGCTGAGATTTTTCAGTCTGGAATTATTGAATTAAAACTACTAAAGGTAGGGAATCTTTCCTTTTGCATTTCCTTAACCATCATGGGGTTATGGTACTTTGTTACAATAATCAAACACAAGCATACTTTTTTAATAAGGTGAAATTCACATGAAACATTTTTGGCCACAGGGCACAACAGGTGAAATCTTAGTTTCCTGACCAGGGATTGAACCCACACCCCCTCCATTGGAAGCCTGGAGTCTCAACCATTGGACCACCAGGGAAGTCCCAACTAGCCACTTTTAAAGTGAGCAGTTCACTGGTATTTAGTATTTGCACAGCATTGTGCAACCAGCATGTCTATCTAGATCCAAAATATTTTAATTGCCCCAAAAGGAAAATCCATATCCATTAAACAGTCACTCCCCAATACCGGTCTCCCCAGCACTTCAAAATCACTAATGTGCTTTCTGTCTCAATGAATTTGCTGATTTGGGGTGTTTAATATAAGCACAGTCTTGCCATTTGTGAGCTTTTGTGACTGGCTTCTTTTACCAAGCATAATGTTTTTGAGATTCATTCATGTTGTAGTATGTATCAGTAATAAATTCCTTTTCATGGCTGAATAGTTCAGTTCAGTTGCTTAGTCGTGTCTGATGCTTTGTGACCCCCATGGACTGTAGCATGCCAGGCTTCCTTGTCCATCACCAATTCCTGGACCTTGCTCAAACTCATGCCCATTGAGTCAGTGATGTCATCCAGTCGTCTCATCCCCTGTTGTCCCCTTCTCCTCCAGTCTTCAATCTTTCCCAGAATCAAGGTCTTTTCCAGTGAGTCAGTTCTTTGCATCAGGTGGCCAAAGTATGGGGGTTTCAGCTTCAGCATCAGTCCTTCCAATGTATATTCAGGACTGATTTCTTTTAGGACAGACTGGTTGAATCTCCTTGCAGTCCATGGGACTCTCAAGAGTCTTCTCCAACACCACAGTTCAAAAGCATCAATTCTTTGGCGCTCAGCTTTCTTTATAGTCCAACTCTCATATCCATACATGACTACTGGAAAAACCATAGCTTTGACTAGATGGACCTATGTTGGCAAAGTAATGTCTCTGCTTTTTAATGCTGTCTAGGTTGGTCGTAACTTTTCTTCCAAGGAGCAAGCATCTTTTAATTCCATGGCTGCAGTCACCATCTGCAGTGATTTTTGGAGTCCCCAAAAGTCTCTCACAGTTTCCATTGTTTCCCCATCTATTTGCCATGAAGTGATGGGACCAGATGCCATGATCTTAGTTTTCTCAATGTTGAGTTTTAAGCCAACTTTCTCACTCTCCTCTTTCACTTTCATCAAGAGGCTCTTTAGTTCTTCTTCGCTTTCTGCCATAAGGGTGGTGTTATCTGCATATCTGAGGTTATTGATATTTCTCCCGGAAATCTTGATTCCAGCTTGTGCTTCATTCAGCCCGATGTTTTCATGATGTATTCTGCATATAAGTTAAATAAGCAGGGAGACAATATACATCCTTGACGTACTCCTTTCCCAATTTGGAACCAGTCCGTTGCTCTATGTTGGGTTCTAACTGTTGCTTCTTGACCCGCACACAGATTTCTCAGGAGGCAGGTAAGGTGGTCTGGTATTCCCATCTCTTGAAGAATTTTCCAGTTTGTTGTGATCCACACAGTCAAAGGCTTTAGTATAGTCAAGCAGAAGCAGAAGTAGATGTTTTTCTGGGATTCTCTTGCTTTTTCTATGATCCAACGGATGTTGGCAATTTGATCTCTGGTTCCTCTGCATTTTCTAAATCCAGCTTGAACATCTGGAAGTTCACAGTTCATGTACTGTTGAAGCCTGGCTTGGAGAATTATAAGCATTACTTTGCTAGTGTGTGAGACTGAGTGCAATTTTGCAGGAGTTTGAACATTCTTTGGCATTGCCTTTCTTTCGGATTGGAATGAAAACTGACCTTTTCCAGTCCTGTGGCCACTGCTGAGTTTTCAAAATTTGTTGGCATATTGAGGGCAGCACTTTCACGGCATCATCTTTTAGGATTTGCAATAGCTCAACTGGAATTCCATCACCTCCACTAACTTTGTTCATAGTGATGCTTCCTAAGGCCCACTTGACTTTGCATTCCAGGATGTCTGGCTCTAGGTGAGTTGTCACACCATCATGGTTGCCTGGGTCATTAAGATCTTTTTTGTATAGTTCTGTGTGTTGTTGCCATCTCTTCTTCACATCTTTTGCTTCTGTTAGTTCTGCACCATTTTGGTGTGGAACTAACTGCAATGCAGTTAACTTTACTGCAATGCAGTAAAGAGTCTGAAATGCTGTACTTGGGTGCAATCTCAAAAATGACAGAATGATCTCCGCTCATTTCCAAAACAGACCATTCAACATCACAGGAGTCCAAGTCTATTCCCCAACCACTAACGCCTAAGGAGCTCAAGTTGATTGGTTCTATGATGAACTACAAAACCTTCTAGAACTAACACCATACAAAGATGTCCTTTTCATCATAGAGGATGGGAAAACAAAAATAAGAAGTCAAGAGGCACCTGGAATAACAGGCAAGTTTGGCCTTGAGTACGAAGTGAAGCAAGGCACAGGCTAACAGAATTTTTGCCAAGAATATGCACTGGTCATAACAAACACCCTCTTCCAACAACACAAGAGATGACTACACATGGACATCACCAGATGGTCAAAACCAAAATCAGATTGATTATATTCTTTGTAGCCAAAGATGCAGAAGCTCCACAGAGTCAGCAGAAACAAGACCAGGAGCTAACTGTGGCTCTGATCATGAACTCCTTATTGCAAAATTCAGACTTAAATTGAAGAAAGTAGGGAAAACTACTAGACCATTCAGGTATGACCTAAAATCAAATCCCTTATGATTATACAGTGGAAGTGACAAACAGATTCAAGAGATTAGATCCAGTAGAGTAACTGAAGAACTATGACAGAGGTTCATGACATTGTACAGGAGGCAGGGATCAAGACCATCCCCAAGAAAAAGGAGTGCAAAAAGGCAAAATGGTTGTCGAGGAGGCCTTACAAAAGCTGAGAAAAGAAGAGAAGTGAAAGGCAAAGGAGAAAAGGAAAGATATATCCATTGGAATGCAGAGTTCCAAAGAATAGCAAGGAGAGATAAGAAAGCCCTCCTCAGTGATCAAAAAAAAAAAAAAAAAAAGGAAAATGACAGAATGGGAAAGACTAGAGGTCCCTTCAAGAAAATTAGAGATACCAAGGGAACATTTCATGCAAAAATGGCTGAATAATATTCCACCATCTGTATAAAATACAGTTTATTTGCTCACCCATTGATGGACATATGGCTATGGCAATAGTGCCTCTATGAACATGCACATACATGTATTTGAGTACTTGTTTTCATTTCTTGTTGATATATACTTAAGAGTGGAATAACTGTGTCATATGGTAATTCTATGTTTAATCATTTGAGAAAATGCCAAAATATTTTCCACAGCAGCTGAACCAGTTTATATTTCCACCACTGAAGCACAAGAATTTCAAGTTCTTCACATCTTCACTACTCTTATATTTTCTGATTAAGACATTAGCCATGTTAGTGGATGGAGGTGGTATCTCATTGTGGTTTTGATTTGCATTTCCCTAATGAGTCGCAAAGAGTCGGACACGACTGAGCGACTGAACTAACTAACTAACTAATGACTAATGATATTGAATATCTTTTCATGTGCCTGTGGTTCATTTATATGTCTTCCCTGGAGAAATGCCTATCCAAATTCTTTGCTCATTTTTAAATTGAGTTTGGTCTTTTGTTCTTGAGTTGTAAGAGTTCCTTTTATATTCTGGGTATTAGGCTTTTTAGATACATAATTTTCCCCCATTCTATAGGCTATCTTTTCATTTTCTTGATTATATTTTTTGATGTACCAAAATTTGATGAAGTCCAGTTTATGTGATTATTCTTTTCTTGTTTGTGTTTTTGGTAGCATGTCCAAGAAACCCTTGCCAAAGCTATGTTCATAATGATTGATTTCTATGTTTTCTTCAATGTTTTATGGCCTGGTGTGCTGCATGCTCTGCTGCTGCTGCTGCTAAGTTGCTTCAGTCATGTCTGACTCTGTGCAACCCCATGGAAGGCAGCCCACCAGGCTCCCCCATCCCTGGGATTCTCCAGGCAAGAACACTGGAGTGGGTTGCCATTTCCTTCTCTAATGCATGAAAGTGAAAAGTGAAAGTGGAGTTGCTCAGTCGTGTCCGACTCTTAGCGACCTCATGGACTGCAGCCTACCAGGCCCCTCTGTCCATGGGATTTTCCAGGCAAGCATAGCTCAGTCATGTTCAAATCTTTGTGACTCCATGGATTGTAGCCTGCCAGGCTCCTCTGTCCATGGGATTTCCCAGGCAAGAATACCTGAGTAGGTTGCCATTTCCTACTCCAGGGGATCTTCCTGACTGAGGGATTGAACTTGCATCTCTTGCATCTCCTGCATTGGCAGGCAGATTCTTTACCACTGCACCATGTATAGTCTTAGCCTTTGTATTTAAGTCATCGACTCATTTGCAGTTAACCTTTATATGCAGTGCACAGTAGGTGTTCAGTCTTTTGCATGTGAATATATAGTTGTCTTAACACCATTCGTTGAAAAGTCTATTCTTTGCCCATAGAGTAGTCTTGGCACTCTTATAAAAAATCAATTGAATATACACGTATGGATTTATTTCTGGACTCAAAATTCCATTCCACTTCCTCAATGATTGTACTTTGTAGTAAGTTTGAAACTGCAAAGTTTGAGTCCTTCAAATTTGTTGTTCTTTTTCAATATTATTTTGCCTGTTCAGTGCATGCATGATCAGTCACTTCAGTTATGTCCTACTCTTTACAATTCCATGGATTGTAGCCCACCAGGCCCCTCTGTCTGTGGGATTCTCCTAGCAAGAATTTTGGAATGGATTCTCATGCCCTCTTCCAGGGGATCTTCTCGACCTAGTGATAAAACCCCAAGTAGCCTGCATTCTTTACCATCTGAGCTACCAGAGAAGCCCCTTGCAATTCCCTATGAATCTGAAGATCAGATTTTCCATATCTGTGAAAAAGGTCATTAGAATTTTGATAAGAAATGCACTGAATCTTTAAATTACTTTGGGTATTACTGCTCTCTTAACAATATTAAATTTTCTGGTCCATGAACACAGGCTGTCTTTCCATCATATTTAAGTCTACTTTTTTTGTATAATGTTTTGCAGTTTTCTGTGTATCAGTCTTTCAGTTTCTTGGTTAAATTCATTCTAGGTACTTTATTCTTTTGGATGCTGTTGTAAATGGAAATGTTTTCTCAATATACTTTTCAGATTGCCCACTGTTGGTGTATAGAAACACAGTTGATCTTGTAGTGTACAATTTTGCTGAATTTATTGGCTTGTATAGGATTATGTCTTCTGTGAGTAGAGATAGCTGTACTTCTTCCTTTCCAATTATGATGCCTTTTATCGATTTTTCTTTCCTAATTGGCCTGGATAGAGCTTTCAGCAGAATTTTGAATAGCAATGGTGAAATTGGGGATCTTTGTCTTGTTCTTGATCTTAGAGGAAACGTTTTCATACTTACACCGCTGAGTACGATGTTAGCTGTGGGTGTTTAATTAATGCTTTTTATCATGTTGAAAAGTTTCCTCTATTTCCAGTTTTCTGGGGGTTCGTATTGTGAAAGGGTCTTAGATATTGTCAAATACTTTTTCTGTGTCAGTTGATATGATCGTGTGGTCTGCTTCTTTATTCTATTAATGTGTTGTATTCATATTACATAGGTTGATATTCTTATTTTTGTATTCCTGGGATCAACCCCATAGGTCATGGCATATAATCTTCTTGATATGCTGTTGGATTTAGTTTGCCAGTAATTTGTTGAGGACTTTCACATCAATATCTGTAAGGGAGATCAATCCATAGTGTCATATTTTTGTGGTGTCTTCCTCTGGCTTTAGCGTCAGGGTCATTGACTTCACAGGATGAGTTAGGATGCATCCCCTCTTATGTTTTTTGGAACTGGTTGAGAAGGTTTGGCATTAATTCTTCTTTAAACATTTGTTGGAATTTAGCAGTGAGGCCATCTGGCCTGGATTTTAGTTTGTTGGGATAATTTCTTCCTTTTATCCTGGAATATTGGATATCTGGGGAAAATAGTCCTTTCTCATTTTCTAGGTTAAACTTTGATGGTCAGCCAGTTCTTTTGAACTACCAACTCAAATCTTGTGGGGTGTTTTTCATTTCATCTTTGCTTTTCTGAAAGAGAGGAGGTCATGGTTCAGATTCTTTTATTCACATTTGTAATTTCCTTATCTTTAGGATTAGCAGTCATCTTTATTTTTCTTTGTATTTGGTTTCATTGGATTTATTGGATTTAACTGCAATATTTTAGACTTTGTCATTCAACGCTGTATTTCACTATGTAAATGCATCGTAAAGAATCATTGACTACAGGAGCAATGCACAAGTTCCCTGATATTGCTGCCTTTTTTTTTTTTTTTTTTTTTGCTTTTGCTAAATAATAAATAAAATGCTGATTTGATCTGTTCCTATTGAGAGATTGTTCATTTACACAGGTGACTCTCCAGATTAATGGATGCTTCAGTTCAGTTCAGTTCAGTCGCTCAGTCGTGTCCAACTCTTTGCGACCCCATGAATCCCAGCACGCCAGGCCTCCCTGTCCATCACCAACTCCTGGAGGATGCTTAGCACTTCAAATAATAATAATTCATTAAAAAACAAGTGATTCATTAAAAAAGAATTTCCACACAGTTTCTTTGCCTTTGTTAGACATCTCTCTCTGTGTACTAGACGTGTCTCTGTCATGTCTGACTCTTTGCGACCCCATGGGCTATAGCCTGCCAGGCTCCTATGTCTGTGGGATACTCCAAGCAAGAATGCTGGAGAGGGTTGCCATTTTCTCCTACACTGTTAGATATAGTGTATAGATTATAGTTTGAAGTTCTTCTTCTTTTTTTAAACTTTTTTTTTTTTAATTGGGGTATAGCCGATTAACAACATTGTGATAGTTTCAGGTGAATAGAAAAGGAACTCAGCCATACATGTACATGTATCCATTCTCTCCCAACCTATTCAGGTTGCCATATAACACGGAGCAGAGTTCCCTGTGCTATGCAGTAGGTCCTTGTTGGTTATCTATTTTAAGTACAGTAGTGTGTACATGACCATCTCAAACTCCCTAAATATCCCTTCCCCCCATCCTTCCCTCCCGGCAACCATAAATTCATTCTTTAAGTCCGAGAGTCTGTTTCTGTCTTGTAAATAAGTTCATTTTATCATTTCTTTCTAAATTCTGTGAATAAGGGCTGTCATCCAATATTTTTCCTTACTTGATCACTCAGGAAACATCATCATGAGCTTCATTTTGAGAAAGTGCTCTACTCTAGGCACTTCAGTGTGTAGCCTTTGTCCTGATTTAAGGCTCTTTTTTTTTTTTCTATCCACATCATAGCTATGATTTCCCTGTTTGCTATAACATCTGTGCATCTGAACTAAAAGCTTTCTACTTTTCTCAATAGTAAATGACTATTAGCTTTCCAGCAGAAAGGACAGAGACAAGTAGATTAAACACAGTTTGTATTCAAGCTTCTGAGTACTTGAAGTACTTTGAGAACAATGGGGCCATGCTATTCTTAGACAAGTGGGCAAGATCAGAAGCTTATGAAAACATGATTCAAGGCTGATTCTCCCAGAAAAAAGGGGGGAAAGAAGCATGTACCTTTTCAAATGCCTACCAAGACATTGTACATGTCTTACATACAATGTCATTTACTCTTCAGCCTGATTCTCTTAACTTTGTATTAATGACCCCATTATAGTTAATGGAACAGAGATTTAGGGAAGATGAGAGACTTGGTCCAAGTAACACATCACAGTTAGTGACAAAATTGGGCTTCTATTTAAATCCTTGAGTTCAATACCTGTGCTCCTTATTTGCATTTGGTCTCTACTCTTTGCTGTCATCACAGGCTGGCTGGTCTGCCACTTTGAAGAGCTCTGTTTATAAGGGATTATGGCACAAGATGGGGCTTCCCAGGTGGCACTAGTGGTAAAGAACCTGCCTGCCAACGCAGGAGACATAAGAGACATAAATTCATTCCCTGAGTTGGGAAGATCCCCTTGAGGAGGGCATGGCAACCCACTCCAGTATTTTTGCCTGGAGAATCCCATGGCCAGAGAAGCCGGATGGGCTACAGTCCAAAGGTCACAAAGAGTTGAACAAGACTGAAGCAACTTAGCATGCACATGCTTGGCATGTAGGTATCAAGCGGTAGGCTGGTAGCATTTGGAAAAACTTTTTACAATTTTCCATATGTGAATCTTACTCACTAAATACCAATAAAATTCCCTTGTGATCAGGACAACAGAGAAATTCCACATACACACTCCACACAAACACACACATGCATATTTTTACCTGCCCTCATTTAGAGCCATTGAAAGACATTAGCCTAACACTTAACTGCACGAAAGTGAATTTTTAACTTTGGAGCATGTACAGATAGTGTCAACCTGCATAGAACAACACATTTGAAAAGAAATCAAACATTAATTGCATTTTGTCAAGGGTTTCTACAGACTAGAAAAGATCCTATTTCAGTTGAAGAGGTTAAAATATTATCATACTGTATTGAATTTTTAAATAATATTTTTAGGTAGCCAAACATGACTATTTGGAAGTTCTTAATTAAATCACATATGGGAAGCCCCCTGCCCCTACAACAAGTGAAAGTGAAAGTCTCTCAGTCATGTCCAACTCCTTGCAACCCCATGGACTATATATTCTCCAGGCCAGAATGCTGGAGTGGGTAGCCTTTCCCTTCTCCAGGGGATCTTCCCAACCCAGGGATCGAACCCAGGTCCCCCGTATTGCAGGCAGATTCTTTACCAGCTGAGCCACAAGAGAAGACCAAGAATACTGGAGTGTCTAGTCTATCCCTTCTCTAGCTTGTCTTTCTGACCAAGGAATCGAAACGGGGTAACAGCTCAGTGCAAAGCAAGTAGGTAAGAAAAAAAACAAGCTCCCAGCTTCTCCCTAGAGAGGGGAGTACTTTAAGTCTAAAGCTGACACAAGAGACAAGAAAGAATAGTATATGATGGTTAAAATATTAATCAGGAAAATATAACAATTATAAATATACATGTATCTAATATCAAAACACCCCAATATACAAAGCAAACATTGATAGAACTGAAGGAGGAAATAGCCAGCAATACAGTAATAGTAGACTCAATACCCCACTATTCACAATGGATAGAACTTTTAGACAGAAATCAACACAGGAACAGCAGACTGGAACACCATTAAAGACCAATGGACTGAACAGATAGAAACTTCCATTCGACAGCAGCAGATTATGCATTTTTTTCAAGTTTATGCTGAATATTCTCTAGGACATGTTAGGTCACAAAACAAGTCTTAACAAATTAGACTGAAATCATACCAATTATCTTTTCTAGCAACAGTGGAATGAAACTAGAAATCACAAGCAGAATGAAAACTGAAAAATTCACAAATATGTGAAAACTAACCACATACTACTAAATAGCCAACGGACCAAAGAAGAAATCAAAAGGAGAATCAAAAAGCATCTTGGGACGTGGTCAGGGGCTGATCGAGTGGACAACAGGGGGTAGATAACAGGACAAGGTATTTTAGTGGAGCAGCAGCATGGAATTTTAAGCAAACAGGAGTATCTGGGAATTTCAGTTGTCTCCACTGTCAGATGGGTGGAGGAGATTCTGTCAGTGCTTTGCCTAGATTCCTGGGGGCCTCTTTGACCTTCCTGCCTACTCTTCATGTCTGTGCACTTTTTCTGCTAACACAGCATCCATAGCTCTTTTCAGGACACGGGAGGCAGGGAAGTGCCTGAAAGTTTACACACCTTGGGCAGCCTTAGCTAACATCCAACTGGTACCAGAATACAGAAGCCTTTGCCTCAGTCAGTACAGACTCTGAAGCATCCTTTACACCCAGAGTTCCTCTGTAGGATCAAGCTGAGTCTGGGCATTCACCTGAAATCACAGTCCTCTTTAGCTTCTTCCTCTTTCCCATCCCTATGCTTCTTTTCTAGTAAGAAAGTTTTTTTTTTTTTTTTTCCATTAAGATATGCCTTGTTTTTGTGAGAAATAATGCTATTGCACACTCGGTAGACTACAGTACGGTATAAACACAACTTTTATGTGCACTGGGAAGCCAAAAATTTTATGTGACTTCCTTTATAGCAATAGTCTCTTTATTAAGGTGGTCTGGAACCAAATCCACAATGTCTCTGAGGTATGCTTGTATGTGGCTTAGGTTTTGGGCCACTTTACTTCTTTTGGCTCTACTTTCTGTGAGGCATGGAGGCATGGAGTCGAAGGAAAACTCACAGAGTTACATTTCTTGTAATATTTTCTCTGCCCAAGAAACATTTTACAAATATCCTTTAACAGACATGTGACATTCCAAAACCCGGTTCTGGTCCTACTGCCAGCAAAGCTTGGCCAACGTTTCTTCACACAGATGCACGATGTTTACACAGAGCATACCTGACTGCTCTATCATTCACCCACAGCATATACTTCTCCTTCCACATAGACTGTGGTTTCCAAGGCAACAGAGAGCTCCTCTAACAATGAAAGCACACACAAGTTGATTTCCACTCCTACATGCCAAAGCCTAACCACTTTCTCCAGCCATAGTGCTTAAGTTTCCCAAAAGGAAGTCAGAACTAAAGATGAAATACCAATAGTAGAAGAAATGTTTTACTGTGTCAGCACAGTTAGGTGCTATAAAGAAGAACCTTTTGTTTAAGAGACTTGTAGAATGAGGTTTGTGGGGATCATTTGGGTACAGGGTGAAGGCTGAAGAGTGAAGGTACAAATTATGGTTGACCTGGAAGGGTGTATGGGGAGCAGTAAGGAAACCAGGGGCATCTTTTTGTTGTTCCTCAAGTCCAAGTGTCCCTAGGCAGCCCCACTTTTGTCTTTCTACCTTTCAGAAACATCCTATGCTTGTTGCATTATGACCAGGGCTTTTTAATTGTGTAAGGGAGCAGCTTGGAGCAATGGAGTTACTCTATCCGGGTCAACACAGGAAGTTTCTATCTTCTTTGAAAGGTCAAAACATGTAATCATCTGTTAAGTTGTAGGAACATGATTATAGATACAGAAAACTTCCCAGCAGGTGTGGATATCTTTTTGGAGTGTGTCTTAATTTCTCCTCTCATTGGTTTACTTGCTGACATCCCAAAGCAATTTTGTTTGGTCATTACCTCCATAGTGGTGGTTGCTGTTGTTGAAAGAAAGAATTGTCTGCAATTCTTTTCTCAATGTTTCCTTCAATTTAGTTTATTTTAACTCTTAGAAGATAGAATTAGCAAGAAGACAATAGTCAAGTTGCAAATAGGACTTACTATTTTCTTTATCCCATCATTCTCTAACAATAATCATCAAGAGGGAATAATCAAAGGGGAAGATAGAAGATTGCATTTCTGTAGAGATAATATTTTTGGACCACCCATACCTGCCTAAATGAAAGCCAGTAAATAGATGTATTTATGCTGCTAAGTCACTTCAGTCATGTCCAACTCTGTGCGACCCCATAGACGGCAGCCCACCAGGGTCCGCCGTCCCTGGGATTCTCCAGGCAAGAACACTGGAATGGGTTGCCATTTCCTTCTCCAATGCATGAAAGTGAAAAGTGAAAGTGAAGTCACTCAGTCATGTCCGACCCTCAGCGACCCCATGGACTGCAGCCTACCCGGCTCCTCCATCCATGGGATTTTCCAGACAAGAGTACTGGAGTGGGGTGCCATTGCCTTCTCTGATATATATTTATATATGTATATATATTTACATTTTAAAGTTTTAAAGTATATAGATTTATAGACAAATCATAGAAGACAACCACTAAAGATAATTAAGTTGACTCAACTGTATAAAGCTGCTGCGCCCAGCCTTGGAGACCTTCCACCCCAGCTGCCTTAAAGCATAGATATAGATGTAGATGTACTTTTTAAAGTTCAAAATGTTATCTTGGCATCTGAAACAGGATCTCATCATTCAGCGCATAACCGCAGAGCTAAGTTAAGGGGGATGCATCTTAGGTTCTAGAAGAGCTTCTCTCTGTACCAGCTTGAAATTTCAGCTGCTTTAGTGTGCATGTGTACTCAGCTGTGTCTGACTCTTTACAGCCTTATGGACTGCAGCCCACCAGGCTCCTCTGTCCATAGGATTTCCCAGGCAAGAATATTGGAGTAGCTTGCCATTCCCTTCTCCAGGGGATCTTCCCGACCCAGGGATTGAACTCAGGTCTCCTGCATTGCAAGCAAACTCTTTACCATCTGAGCCACCAGGAAAGCCATAATATTAATGCATAATCCTTATAAATATAATCCTTTACATAAGTAGACATAATTTTTCATTTTGTTCTTTTTCAAACTGAACATGATAGAAAACTCAATAATAGCCCAAAAATATTAAAGGGAAGATATTTTCACTTATCAAAGGTAGTAGAAAGTATTTTCTGTGAATTGGACGTGTTATGTGTGGCCTCCAAGAGGGGCGAAAGGTCTAGCTAATTTCCAAACATTCCTCCCAGTGCTCTGGCTTTATGATTCATGGCACTGAATTTGTTAACTACTAATTGTTTACAGACTAAGAGACCTATGATCTTGCTGGGGGCTGTACGACTGCTCACTCAAATTGTGGTTACACTATTCCCTTAGTTGAAAAATCTATTGATTTCTTCAAACCCTGGTGCCCTCATCTATAAATTGGGGATGTTAAAAGCAGTGCCTACCTTATAAGGTGGTTGTGAGCTGCCATTTCCTTTTCCAGGGGATCTTCCTAACCCAATGATTGAACCTGCATGGCCTACATCTCCTGCATTGGCAGGACTTTTTTTTTTTTTTTTTACCACTGAGCCACCTGGGAAGCCCCATAACTGCTTTAGAATTTCACACAAATCAGATCTCAAAGAGCACTAACTGAGCAGCACACGTGAAATTTCATTCTGTCAACATTAGAGGCCGGTTGATGAGCCCCTGGAGCTAACAAAAAAGAATCTTTGGAAGAAAATTTATTATGTTTTCTTATTCTGAGAATTATTTTCTTTTTGTTTTGTGAGGGATCTCATTTTGAAATTAAAACCTTCCATGCTGGGAAAGATTGAGGGCAGGAGGAGAAAGGGGTGACAGAGGCTGAGATGCTTGGATGGCATCACCAACTCAGTGGACAAACTCCAGGAGACAGTGAAGGACAACGAAGCCTGGCATGCTCCAGTCCATGGGTCACAAAGAGTCGGACATGACTTAGCAACTAAACAACAACAATATGTTTAGGTTTTCATATCTGGAAAGTCTCAAGTGACATCAAATTTTATCTGGAAGAGATTTCTTTGTGCTTCTGTGATAGAAATCTGTCTCTTTGAGCACACATCATGAGATGAAAATGGGCTAATATAAGCCACACAGATTTTCTTAAGGGATGTAGGAAAACAAAACAAACAAAAAAATATGTTGTTTAGCATCTGTTTCTTTGTGGTGCTGAAAAGAAATGCTTTAAGGTAGCCATGGTGGAAATTCTCCCATGCTGGGTACAAGGGCTTTTCACAGTTCGATCAGCTTATCTTCAGTGGTTATCTTCTAGGATTTGCCAATAAATCAGTAGATTTACAAGAAAAAAAAATTTAGTGCCATTAGCCAGTAAAATAGTCTGCAGATTCCTGTAAAAATAATTAAGACAAGAGAGAATATGCCTAAAAAAAAACCCAGAAAGTTTCCTGGAATTCATCCTTTCTTCTCTAAACCCCTGCCACCCTTGGGTCTCCCTCCCTCATGTTACACAGAGGGGGAGAAAAGCCCACATGCCTTTGATGGGATCATTTCTTTCTTCGTTCAGAGTTAGGGAGATGGTGAATTGTTGTAACTAATCGTGTTAGAATCCTGACTGGGTGTGTCACCCAAATATAAAATACAATAAACTAACCAGAGTCCAAAATGATGATACTACATATCATCACAGAATTATTTTCTGATTAAAAACCTGATGCTCTAGTATTGCAGAATTTAAAAAGAGCATGTTAGTGAGTTGTCAAAGATTCTGCCTGCTAATGCAGGAGATATGGTTTCTATTCTTGGGTTGGGAAGATCCCCTGGAGAAGGAATTGACACCCCACTCCAGTATTCTTGTCTGGGAAATCCACAGACAGAGGAGCCTGGAGGGCTACAGTCCCTGACATTGCAAAGAGTCTGACACAACTGAGTGACTGAGCACATTACACATGTATGCATAGCTGATGTTGGCGGGGTAGGATGTTGGCTTGTTTGTTTTGCTATTGCTTGTAAAATTAGCTGAAATTTTTAACTGAATAGAAGGAGATGAGAAAGGCACAGTTTGGTGATTGTTCTGCAAACCTAATGCACTTGACCATGTAGAGTAGGTTTCAATCATGTGTAACAGGATCACCTGGAACCTTAGAATATTGATGCCCATGCTAATGTTAAAGAAATTATGATTTATGTTTTGTTAGGGAAAAAGACAAACGAATATATCCCTGGATGGGTATTAATTTTTTTAGAACCTCCCTGCGTGCATGCCAAGTTGCTTTAGTCATGTCTGACTCTTTGCAACCCCATGGACTGTAGCCCACCTGGCTCCTCTGTTCATAGGATTCTCCAGGCAAGAATATTGGAGTGGGTTGCCGTGCCTTCCTCCAGGGCATCTTCCTGACCCAGAGATTGAACCTGGAACTCTTGGTCTTCTGCATTGGCAGGCAGATTCTTTACCACTAGTACCACCTGGGAAGCCAGAAGCTCCCTACTTGATTCGAAAGGGCAACCAGGTTTGAGATCCATGATAGAGGTGAGAGGTAATCCTGTGTGGTTTTAAAACAGTTTTATTACCTTTTTATGTTCACGTGACTATGGAGAGACAGCTACTGGACATGGGACCTGCAGTAAGATTCAGGCCTGTAAGAGGAGAGCATTCACTGGAGAGTTATGTCACCTGCTGTTGGCTCCTCCTCTGTATCTGCCGGTTATGATATCCCCAAGCTTGCGACATGAGTATGTGGTCCTGGGAGGATCCTGGTGTTATATTGCTAAGCATGTTTAGAACTGTAGCAGATTAGGACAGTTAACACGTATGTGTGAACATAAGTGCATGTGTGATATGTATATGAAATACGTGTTCACACATGTGTTTGAAATTACAGCTTGATTTCTGTTTCAAACAAGAAGCACCTTATGTTCATAACCACCCATTCTGAGTCTCTTTCATAGTGTTTTGTAGAATGGCTAGAATAACCGTTGTTTACTTATTTTTAGTATCATATAATTTTTTTAAGGAAAAAACAAAGACTGTTCTGTGTTTTTATGTTAGATCATTAAAATGGCATCCTTGCTTCATTCTCTTCTTTGGAAACATCTGAACTTGCTAAACTGAACAAATGTATTGATTCAAACATGTGAAGGTATTATTATAGTTGGTCACTGAATGAACATTGTGAGTGCTTTATTTCTCCTTTCTTTCCCCTCTTTCTAAAGGAAAAAAATGTGAAAATAAACTTGGCCTGTATGTAATAATGTGTGTTTATGCTAAAACTGAATACTTACAGCAAGTCCCAGCACCTGAAAACATGAAGCATGGCTTTCTCTGTTTTTCTTTTTTTCTTTTCCTCACAGAACATAGATCATACATAGACGTTTGCCTAATAGTTTTCAATCCCAAGAGTAAGGGATATATTTCTAGGTAATTATTTGTAATACAGGTTGTTCCATATATGGAAATAGAGGGGACTTGAAGTTATAGTCATTTTTCATGGCTGTGTATAATTATTCTACATGATTTTCATTTTCTATTTTTGTTAGAAAGAATTCCTCAGTTGCCTACTAGGATGAGAAGCAGATGGACTTTTTGTTGGAGTATAGTTGTTTTACAATGTTGTTAGCTTCCACTGTACGGCAAAGTGACTCAGGCACACGTGTACACAACCTCTCTCCCTTGGATCTCCTTCCCATTTGGGCCACCACAGAGCACTGAACAGTGTTCCCTGTGCTATACAGTAGGTTCTCATTGGTTTTCTACTTTGTACATAGTATCAATAGTGTATATACATCAATTCCGGTCTCCCAACCTGGAATAAACCTGTTCTCAGGAAAGGGCCCGGGTAGTGAGGGAGTGTCTGAGTTAGGCAAGCCGGGTCTAGCAGCAGGTGTACATCAAACTGGTCCTGGCATGGAACACCTGGCCTGGAGCCACACAGGTGAGCAGCTAAGCGAATCAGCTGGGGGTTAGACCTGGAAGCTGAGTACAGGAGGTGTTCAGGGGCAGAGCAGGAGTCAACTTGGCAGCTCCAGACTGCAGCCAACTGGACATCTGCAGGGAGGCTAGTGATTGGCTGAAACTGGGTAGCCAGAGGGCATCAGGTGAGGACCAAATGGATTTCTCTGGGAAACGCAAAGAATCTTGAAGGGTCAACCCAAAGTTTCCTCAAACTTAGGACCCAAAGCCTATAGCAGGATGCTTCCCACAAAGGCTGAGGCTGAAGCCATGAATGGCTTCTCTGCAAAGACTAAGAGTGTTTCTAAACCCAAGCGACTTTCCCCAAAGAATCACAGCCAGCCATTCAGAGGAGCATGAAGCTTTGTGAGATCCAGGTCTTCTAATTTTAAGAGAAATGGAGAAGACATGGAAGGGCAGTTGGGAAAGAGAGAGGAGAGTCTGGGATATTTTTTAGTGTACCTTCTGTCCTGTCCTCTGACCTCCATCCCTATTAGAAAAGTGTGTCCTTTGCAGTGAAAGGGTAGAACTTTGAGTACATACTGTAAATAAATGTCTTTGTTGATTGATTTCAATATTTCTGTTTGTTTTATATTTATGCACTTGTCTATAATCCTGAGCACCCCACTCCAGTACTCTTGCTTGGAAAATCCCATGGATGGAGGAGCCTGTTAGGCTGCAATCCATGGGGTCGCTAAGAGTAGGACATGACTTCATTTTCACTTTCACTTTTCACTTTTTCACTTTCATGCATTGGAGAAGGAAATGGCAACCCACTCCAGTGTCCTTGCCTGGAGAATCCCAGAAACAGGGGAGCCTGGTGGGCTGCCGTCTATGGGGTCGCACAGAGTCGGACACGACTGAAGTGACTTAGCATAGCATACCCTATAAACTTCCCTTAAATGTATATCCTGCCCCTGACATTTTCTACCACTATGATTTCTATAACATTGACTATTCCCACGAGATTGAGGCTTCCCTGGCAGCTCAGATGGTAAAGAATCTGCCTGCAATGTAGGAGACCTGGGTTCAATTCCTGGGTTGGGAAGATCCCCTGGAGAAGGGATAGGCTATCCACTCCAGTTTTCTTGGGCTTCCTTTGTAGCTCAGCTGGTAAAGAATCCACCTGCAATGCAGGAGACCTGGGTTTGACTCCTGGGTTGGGAAGATCCCCTGGAGAAGGGAAAGGCTACCCACTCCTGTATTCTGGTCTAGAGAATTCCATGGATGTCCATGGGGTTGCAAAGAGTCAGACATGACTGAGCAACTTTCACTTTCACCCTTCACTTCAAGAGATTGAAGGCAGGAAGAGAAGGGATCAACAGAGAATAAGATGTTTGGATGACATCCCTGACTCAATGGACATGAGTTTGAGCAAACTCTGGGAGATAGTGAGAGACAGGGAAGGCTGGTGTGCTACAGACCATGGGGTTGCAAAGAGTCAGACACAACCTAGTGACTGAACAGCAACAACAAAATTCCCAGGAGAGTTGACTAGTTCGTGAAATTTAGCTGAAATATTACAGGATTTAGCATCAGTGTTGCTTACCTAATTATTATAATCATAACTGTACAAGTAATGGGATGCTGAATAATGTCAGAAAAGTTAATAAGCTGCCTACAGTTCATTTCCACAAATAGGCAATCTCCCCTATAATTTATGTTTATGATATGGCCTTGGTAGGATTTTAATGCAAGCCATTTAGATATAAATATCATCTAAACATCGCCCTTTGCCACTTATGCATAATTCCAGGGCATAATTACATCCTCAAAGCCTGATGGTCATCATTCATAAACTACCTGACATGTCACTTATGATAAACTGAACAGAACTGAAAAATGCGTATAGTCATTCATCTTTTTATTCATTCATATATGAAATCAGTTTAATTTTGTGTCTGGAGAAAAGTATGGTGAGTATCCATCCTCCTTGGCCTTTGAAGGTCTGGGAGCACGTGTCCAGCTCTACCTTGGATGTTCCTCACACCAAATGACCTTGATTAGTGAATTAGTGCATCCCCAGAGTCTGAGGAGCATTTAGCTTTGATAAATTTCTGAAAAGAGGGAACTTGACCCTGCAGATGCTGTGTTCTTCACCCATCTCAGCCCACCCCACTGTATGGCTGCAGGCAACACCACTGAGTCATCTCTTCTAGTTTACACATCTGTCGGCTTTTATTTGCAAGGAGTGAAAAGAAACAATAAAATTAAAAGAAACTGAACGAGCACATTAAATGAAAGATGAACAAGATCAACACACTTTGATTTTTTTCAAAGTGATGAGTTTTCCTGATCTTTTGAAGTTGATCACCTGTGCAGGTCTTAAGTGATGTTTTCTCCTTTCATATATATGCATCACTTCATCTTAGTTAATTCATCTCTGCTGAAGCACCTAGAATTCAGGGACCTAACCAATAATCGCTAAGTATCCCATCTGTGTTTTACGGACAGACTGTACAAATTTGGTGCAAACCTCAGAGGCATCAGCCATCACAGAATATGTCTTCCCTGCACAGACCTCACAGGGACAGCTTGTCAAAGGTCCAGAGATGACATTGCAAAGCTTGTAGCTTTCTACGTATGTGTGAGGAAGTGAAAGACAATTAAATCATTGTTCTGAACCTCTACCCCGGGTGAGAGCTCACGTTAGGGGACAGGGAGCATCTGACGACACCCTCAGTCTTTAAGGGAAGATTCAGAGAAGACAAATATAGGAGCAAAAACATGCCAGTAATTTGGAGGAGATTATGGGAAATTTTAAATAACATTCAAAGGTGGTACCAAATAAATTATGTAACTATTGCTAATGGTATCCAACATTTGTCTTGGGTTCTAGAGCCATCAAAGAATTCTCAAATGCACAGTATATGTATAATAGGTCTCACCATATTCCATGAAACTTGTCAGACAGGTATTGTTATCCTAATCAGAAGATGAAGAAAAAGAGGCTTCAAAAAGAAAACAAAAATTAAAGAAACTTCCCCTTTTCATCCATGCAATTATCTACTACAATAATTAAATCACTATGAACTTAATTAAACCAGGATCCAAAACATTACCTCAAAAAAAGTATATAGTATTCATATCTATAAGAGGCTGAAAAGATAGTTTCCTAAAATAAATTCAAAAAGTGTATCTTAAATGTGTCTAAGTATTTGACTTTTATAACAGCAAGAAATTCAAGCATGTAATACTAAGGATAAGATAAGAATGATTTTGAATTATGTATGTATGTTAATACAAAATAAATGCAAAGTGTTGAAATAATGGAAAATAGAAATAGTGCTTCAAAATAAGCTTAAAAATAAAAATGGAAAGCTAGCACTTTTAAAATTCAGTACAGTTAATTAAAAAATTTACATAAGTAGTATTTTCATAAAAATAAGTTCTTTAAAATCTTATTACTTGATTAATTTTTTTATCACTACCAAAATCCTAAAAATTTTTTGCTATAACTATATATACATAGATAAATTGATTGACTGAACATTAGCTAGATAAGACTATAACATATAGTTTTAAAGTTAATGCTTTTTCAGTGTTGAAACATCCTTATGTTGGGCATTCTACACTTGCTATAATTAATTATAAATATATTCTTAAAATATATATTTTTGGTTACTTTAAGGTTCTGCTTATCCAACAATGTAAAGAGAACTATTCCCTCCCATGGGGTCTTCCATACTCACTCAGTTCTAGCTGCATCCACTTACCTGTCCCCCAAACATCACAGGTGCTACCCTCAAGGCCACTTGCAGCCTCTCGCCAGGAGTGCACCTGGTTCTCTCCTAAGCTGCTAGCACCCGGATGTCCTGGCCCAGCCCCCGTTTCCCATAAGCCTTTGCTCTGACCGCCCTTGTAAAAAGGAAGGCTGTTGCTCCGGCTTCTTGTGTTCCTAATTCCTCTTATCTGCATTATTCATCATCATAAACCTAACACTCTTCATGTATGCCATATAATCGCTATTTGAAATATCTCTGTAACTCATTGGAACATAGGGTCTCTGAGGATGGACACTTTACTTCGTTTGTCCCCAGCTCCTAAATTAATAGGCACACAATCGCTCTTGACCAGTTTTTGTGTCATCAGCATTTTATTATCACTGTTATTTTTAATCACTTGTAATTTGTGCTCTATGCTTATGGAAAGAGATTAATGGCAGTCTTTTTAAAAATATATATTACTCTTCTACATAAATGAAAATAAAAATATTATCAAAAATACATAGCTTTTTCCCATTCAGAGTCTGACTCTTCTGACTTTCACTTCAAAAGTCACTGATGACTGTTTTCTTATATATCATTTTCTGGGCCCTCAGAACCATTGGTGATAAAGCAGTTCTTCAAAGAATCCACAAAAATAGCTAAACACCCTTGATGTGGCTTCTAAACCAGCTTTGCAGTTGTGTTGCTGAGCCAGTCTACTAGGACTCTTGTTCTGAAAATGCTAATAAACATCTGTTTTTCCCCTTCCCTCCACTGTTTGGGTTCTAAGGGGTTAACAAGTGTGCTTCACTATTGTCTCAGATTTTCTTTCTTTCTTTTTTTTTTTTTTCATTTTGGACACTTTCAAACATATCTAAAAATAGACTGCATGCATGCTAAGTCACTTCAGTCATGTCCAACTCTGTGTGACCCCACAGATCATAACCTGCCAGGCTCCCCTGTCTGTGGGATTCTCCAGGCAAAAATACTGGAGTGGGTTACCATGCCTTCCTTGCGGGGACCTTCCTGACCCAGGGATTGAACCCAGGTCTCCTGCATTGCAAGCAGATTCTTTATTGTCTGAGTCACCAGGGAAGCCCTGATAGATGTGTAGGTTGTTATATATTGGCTACTATGAATAAATCTGCAATGAATATAATAATATAATGACTTCAGTTATCTCTTAGATACTGATTTTATTTCCCTCTAGATACAATACACAGGAATAGGACTGGAGGAGCATATGGTAGATCTATTTTCAAGTTTTAGGGGAAACCACCTGCTGTCAAGAGGTAGTTTTAGCCTCTCCCACCCTTTGAGGGTTGAGTTATCTGAGTTCTGAACTCCCCCACTTTTAGTTGAACTGAAGACGTCTTCAGTTGCTTGTATATTTTAAAGTAAATCCTGGACATTTCACTTACAAAACCTCAGACTGATCTCTAATTGACAAGGACATTTTTCCCAAAAACATTTTTCAAGAGTCAGAGAAGATTTTTTTTTTAAATAAATAACTAAGATTTAATCTAAGTACTGAAACTACTCAAATGTGTATTTCTGTGATTTACAATGCTTTACCCTTTTGTGTAGTCTGTCTGCATAGTATACTATTTTTTAAAAGGGCAATTATTAAAAGAATATATTCATTTTTTTAAAATAAATAAGATTTAATCTAAGTACTGAAACTACTCAAATGTGTATTTGTGTGATTTACAATGCTTTACCCTTTTGTGTAGTCTGTCTGCATAGTATACTATTTTTAAAAAGGGCAATTATTAAAAGAATATATTCATTTCACTGCTGAGTGTGTACTGTCACTCATACACAATATTTATTCAGGCTTTATACCATGAATAGCATAGCAGGCATGGAACTAAAAAGCAATTGTTTCTGTCCTTGAAAAATAAATGGTCTAAAAAAAAAAAGAAAAATAAATGGTCTAGCTAAGAAGATTGATAATACACGCACACAGACAACCTGCACATTTTGAATAAAACAATATCATTAATATTGGATATTTCAAGCACACAAGAATTCAGGGGCAGAGAAAGTATCTTTGAGACAGAATCAATTAGAGATCAATTTTTTGTGAACGAAGTGAGCTTCGAGAGTGAATCTCGATGCAGGAGAACATGAACCCTGCACGTTCCAACAGTGAACCAGAAATTTGCATATGGTAAACTCTAAGGGAAAAAATAAGCTACAATTCAGGAGAACATGAACCCTGCACGTCCCAACAGTGAACCAGAAATTTGCACATGGTAAACTCTAAGGGAAAAAATAAGCTACAATATGTGTGATGATAAATTATTAAGTAGAATTTGCCCGTATTAAAATCATGCAATATGACATTGACCTTTGAGCTGCTCATGAAAAAGTCTTGTTATAACTATTCAAAAGAATATTTACCTTGGGAAAGGAGGGGGGTGCTCAAAAAAACTTTAAAAACATGAAAATCTAAAAGGGATGCATTATTATGATGGAATTTCGAGGGCACTGTGGTGTCTGTTGAAGGCAGCTTTGGGTCAGGAGATCTGACCCAGCATCAAGCATGTAGGTAGGACAGAGATGCTGCCAGGAGGATTAAACACAGAGACCCGGGACAAGCAGGGTGCTTATAACTTTCCAGGGAAATCTGATCATTTCCTCTCTCCACTCACAGTTCCATCATTCAGAGGAAACGAAGAACTGCCTTCGGGTGCTCAGGTGTACGGGGACTAAATGCCCTAGTTATTTGCAACCCCTTGACTTTTCCTTGGTTGACAAGCAACCCTACGACCAGTGGTGCATCTGAGGAAACACGTAACAGGGGTCTGATGCCTGCTCTGCAGTGGCTCAGCTGTTTGAACACAGTGATGACAACACATGCTGCACAATATCCTTGCACCCTCTTCTTCAAGCCTTGTTCCAGCTCTTTTCATTTCCATCATTAGCCCTGCTGTAAAGGTGAGGGACTGGCAGCACACCTGACTACACAGATGACCCAGCTACACAGTTACTGAGGTGGAACCCAGGCAGCCTGATGCCAGGACACACTTTCGGCTTTAGCCACGGTCCCTCCCCACATTCTTTAACTTTTCCTTTCCCTTGTCCCTGTCTCATGAATAAAATGGGAACATTATTCTCTGTGTATTTGTGCAAGCACCAGCAAGCCATGTGCTATTGATAGTATAGTGGACATAGTTTAATTTAATTTTTTTTTTAGACTGTGGTATATAGGATCTTAGTTCACTAACCAGGAATTGAACTCCAGGTCCCCTGCATTGGAAGGCAGGGTCTTAACCACTAGATCACCAGAGAATTCCCTAGTGGACGTTCTTTTAGACAACAGTTTATACTGGTTTTGGTTGGCAAGGTACACAGTTAATCTAACATGATATATTTTCTTCAGTTCAGTTCAGTCGCTCAGTCATATCTGACTCTTTTGACCCCATGTACCGCAGTACGCTAGGCCTCCCTGTCCATCACCAACTCTCGGAGTTTACTCAAACTCATGTCCATTGAGTCAGTGATGCCATCCAACCAGCTCATCCTCTGTCATCCCCTTCTCCTCCTGCCTTTAATCTTTCCCAGCATCAGGGTCTTTTCAAGAGTCAGCTCTTTGCATCAGGTGGCCAGAGTATTGGAGTTTCAGCTTCAACATCAGTCCTTCCAATGAACACTCAGGACTGACCTCCTTTAGGATGGACTGGTTGGATCTCCTTGCAGTACAAGGGACACTCAAGAGTCTTCTCCAACACCACAGTTCAAAAGCATCAATTCTTCAGCACTCAGCTATCTTTATAGTCCATCCATACATACTCACATCCATACATGACTACTGGAAAACCCATAGTCTTGACTAGATGGACCTTTGTTGGCAAAGTAATGTCTCTGCTTTTTAATATGCTGTCTAGGTTGGTCATAACTTTCCAAGGAGTAAGTGTCTTTTAATTTCATGGCTGCAATCACCATCTGCAGTGATTTTGGAGCCTCAAAAAATAAAGTGTGCCACAGTTTCTACTGTTTCCCCATCTATTTTCCATGAAGTGATGGGACCGGATACCATGGTCTTAGTTTTCTGAACGTTGAGTTTTAAGACAACTTTTTCACTCTCCTCTTTCACTTTCATCAAGAGGTTCTTTAGTTCTTCTTCACTTTCTGCCATAAAGGTGGTGTCATCTGCATGTCTGAGGTTATTGATATTTCTCCCAGCAATCTTGATTCCAGCTTGTGCTTCTTCCAGCCCAGTGTTTCTCATGATGTACTCTGCATATAAGTTAAATAAGCAGGGTGACAATATACAGCCTTGACGTACTCCTTTTCCCATTTGGAACCAGTCTGTTGTTCCATGTCCAGTTCTAACTGTTGCTTCCTGACCTGCATACAGATTTCTCAATCAGCAGGTCAGGTGGTCTGGTATTCCCATCTCTTTCAGAATTATCTAGGGAGTGGAAAGGAGAAAATCCATTTCACAGAGGCCAAGGCCGAGGCTCAAGATGACAGATGACTTATTTAAGGTCACCCTCTTTTCTGAGTGGACTGAGAAAGAACTATGGCCACATCTTTTGTTTCTGAGCTAGTGAAACTGTGCAACCCAGATTGGGACTTGAATGATTAGGACTCTTTTATTGAGTTTTGCTTTATTGAATATTAATTATAGATTTTGGAGAACCACCAGTACTGGGCTAGCTTATAGCACAATTGTATTGTGTATTTCCAATCTTTTTAGATTTTCAGTAAATTCTACCAGCTGAGTAGCATCCTTCTTACCATTGCCTAAGGGTAGCTACTAAAACGCCTCCAGCTACAATATTGTTAAATTCACAGGACCTTTTTGATGTTCTACTCCCCTCCCCTGGCCCTGGCTCCAGAGTAAATAAATGACCCCTGGGTCATTAAGCCTGAGGAGGAGAGAGGAAGGACCTACTGAGTGCCCCTGGATCCAGATAAACTCTCTGATGCAGTGAAGAAAGTGGGGAGCCAAACAGGAATTCAACATTGAAGTGGGTCTTGCCCCTGTGTTCCAGCCCCAGGAGCTAGCAACAGCCCCTGGCTGGTCTGCAGAAAGAAGAGAATACTTGAAAGGGTTACAGCAGCAGTTTGCAAAGGTAAATGGGATTCTGAGGCAGTAAAAAAGCTGGCTATTCTTTTATTCCTGTGTCACAGGCATTAACTGGCAGCATAGGAATGGTAATAGGAGCCATAAACAGGCAAATATGTAAACGTTTCATTCTTCCTTGTATATTCATCACTAATACGCACCAAAAAGAGCTGTCTGTCATAATCAGCCATGTTAGAACAATATGGTAGAAAAGCAAACAAATTCACTGAAGTCTATGGGGTCGTAGAGTCGGACACGACTGAAGTGACTTAGCAGCAGCAGCAGCAGCTTGCTGCTGCAGGATTGGTTGGGTTCCCTTTTTACACAATGTTTTTACATTAGAGAAACTAGCAGAATCTAAGTATACGATTAAATGTTAGATTTGCCAAATAACTCAGACTTTCAAGTGTCTTACACTACATGTCAAGATCTTTGTGTCAAAAGTAATTTGATTGCTCTTGTTTGGTGGTAGAGGGAGTGGAGAGAAGGGGAGGATGATAGTGGGAGTTGCTTGATTGGGGGGAGGGCAGTGGAGTGGATGACTTGATTTCAACCCTCCAGATAAATGGTTTGATTCTGACTCAGTTTGTTTATATTGTACTGAACACGTGTGTCATTTCTTGTTCATTTTTATAACCTTTCCATTGGCAATAGGTGTAGTCATGCTGGCAGAATTGTCCCCAGTCCATTCTGTCATTCTTTGAAAATTAAACCAATTGGTTGCAGTGCATTAATGTGTGTTAGTCGCTCAGTCTTATCTGACTCTTTGGGACGCTATGGACTATAGCCTGCCAGCCTCCTCTGTCCATGGGATTCCCCAGGCAAGAATACTGGGGTGGGTTGCCATGCCCTTCTCCAGGAGATCTTCTTGACTCAGGGATGGAACCTGGGTCTCCCACATTGCAAGCAAATTCATTACTGTCTGAGCCACCAGGGAAGTACGTTCATGCTTGGACACAACTTGTGCATTCTTGTAAATATTTGTCACTCAGTCACCTGGAAGTCTGATGGTGGATGATGATGATGTGGTTGAACTACAGTCAGTTATGGCAACACCAACTCTGATGGAGCTGATCCTTCATTCTTCCTCTACCTCATCCTTTACTTGTTTGCTCTTTAGCCTCCTTTCCAGGGTTACTAGTCCCTTTTAAATACAGCAGGTGGGAACAGCTGACCTGAGATGCCTGGCTTTGGAAAGCGATATCATCTGGCTCTTAGGCATGAAAGAGATCAGAATGTACCACCTCAGATATGCCCTTCTGGCATAAAGACCTCCCTATGCTCCCCTATTTGCCTAAGAGCAGTATGTTTCCCCTTTGTGAATGTCTCCCCACCCAACCCCTTTTACCAGGAATTGCAGAATGACTCAATCACCAGAGATGATTCGAGACTCCTGGGCCCAGAATGGCACTGCTAGGAATCCACATAAACTTTACTAAAACACCCTATTCTCCCTTTGTTGTTTAGTCACTAGTGGTGTCCGACTCTGCAACCCCACGGACTGTGACCCACCAGGCTCCTCTGTCCATGGGATTTCCCAGGCAAGAATACTGGAGTGTGTTGCCATTTCCTTCCCCAAATCTCCCTTTAGTTTTCTCATATATTAACCTACCATCCCACATTTTAGTGCCTCTCAGGCTTCCCAGATGGCTCAGTGGTGAAGAACCTGCCTGCCAATGAAGGAGATGTGAGTTCGATCCCTGGGTTGAGAAGATCCCCTGGAGAAGGAAATGGCAACCCATTCCAGTATTTTTGCTGGGATAATCCCATGGACAGAGGAGCTTGGCAAGCTACAGTACATAGGGTTACAAAGAATCAGACACAATTTAGTGACTCAATAGCAGCAAATCTCAAAACCCTGTTCCTTTGCATTGTCAGTCCAAGGGGTTGAAAAAAGTCAGACACAACTGAGTGACTAATGCACTTCACATTGTCACTTTTCCATAAATTTATTGTTCTTTGTTCAAATGTATAAGTCTTCAGGTCTGACTGCCTCTTGGGGTTTTCATTTCATTTCTCTGAACCCCATTCCCCTTCCCATATGCATACAAAATAAACCTTTTCCCCTGCTAATCTGTCTTTGGCTGATTCAGTTTAAGGCCCCAGCCACTGAGCCCACTTAGGGTAAAGCAAACAGGTTTTTTTTCTGCCTTGTAAAGTGACTCAAAAAAACCTTAGGTGGAAAAATTAAAAGTCTGCCAAGTGGCTTAGGATGCTTGGAGATTCATTACATAAAGTAGCTCACACTGTATCTGCCAGGGGCAAGAGGTTAAGGCTTAAGAGACAGAACATCTGGGTTCCTCCCCAACACCGTTCCTCACTGGCTTGGAACTAGTGACTCAGCTTCACAGACTTACTGAATTGTCTGTAAAACAATCTTAATTATTTCAATTGGCTCTGTCTCACAGGGTTGTCTAAGGAAAAGAAAAAAATATGGAAAACACTGAAAAAAACTATAAAGCATTTTACAGATGTCACATTCAATATTTAGTTCTACCTCCAGACAAAATAGTTTTAAAACTCCTTCTTATAAGGCTACTATGAGAAATTGAGTTATGTTGCCTTAACATCAGGGGTACATTTACTTGATCTTTTCCAAACCACTAGAAATAAGCTACACATTGTATTAGGGGATTATAATCTGGCTAGAAGATAAGAATTAAAGTTTTGGTGAAGATGTAACTTTAAAAAATTGTGCTTTATGATTATGAATGTTGTCCACTCTCCCTTCCATGACCATGTGTTGGTCCACTCGGGCATCCAGATGAGTCTAAGTAAAGAGTAGTTTCCAGTAGTCATGTACACATGTGAAAGTTGGACCATAAAGAAGGTTGAGCACCCCAGTGGTTAAGACTTCATCTTCCAATGCAGGGGGTGCGGGTGCAATCCCTGGTTAGGGAGCTAAGATCTCACATGCCTGGAGGCAAAAAAAAAAAAAAAAATCAGAAGCAATAGTGTAACATTCAATAAAGATTTTACAAATGATCCACATCAAAAAAATCTAAAAAAAAAAAAAATACTGTGCTAAGTCTTAGAGTGAAAAGGAACCCACAGTCCTAAACAAAGAAGCAAACAGTGGTGATGTGGGCTGGGGATGAGGCAAGGGGACATAGAGTAGGGGCGTGTGCAGATGGGTGTTCTAGCCCAGGAGAAATCTGAACCCAGGCTCAGGGCAGGAGAGGGGACCGGATGTACAGGAGGAGTGGGAAGTGACCCAAGGTGACCAACTGGACCTGGAGTTCAAGGGACTGCTGCCAAAACTGGTGCTGGAGGAAGGAAACAAAACAGCATAATCACGGGGGTGTGGTATGTGCATGGAGCATGATCATTCAGACAGCAGGTAAGGTTTGCAGGATCACACAGGTGTGCAGAGAGCCTGCAGGCTGAGACCTAGGGCCTACGATGAGCTCATGAAGATCTGAGTGGTCCCCTGAGCTGCCAGGTGCAACTATGTAGCCAGGAGGGAGACTGGGATCTTTCAGGGCAAAGGCAGCTCAAGGGGAATTGGGAAGAAAGTAATCTGGTTCAGCCAGTGTGGAAAACAGTACAAAGGGTCCTCAGAAAACTAAAAATAGAGTTACCATATGATCCAGCAAGCCCACTCCTGGGCATACATCCAGACAAAACTATAATTCAAAAAACACATGCACCCCTATGTTCATAGCAGCACTGTTTACAATAGCCAAGATATGGAAACAACCTAAATGGCCATTGACAGATGAATAGATGGAGAAGACGTGGTGCATATATATACAATGGAGTATTACTCAGCCATAAAAAAGAACAAAATGCCATTTACATTCTATAAGGAATATAGAATATAGAATCTATATAATGGAATATATAGATTCCCTTATATGTGGAATCTAAAATATGATACAAATGAACTTAACTATGAAACACAAATATAGAATAGAATAGAATAAGGGACTTAGAGAACAGTTTGGGGGTTGCCAAGGGGGAGGGGGTTGGGGTAAAGACTGGGTGGGAGGTTGGGGTTAGCAGAGGTAAGCTTTTTTATATAGAATGGATAAACAACAAGATCCTACTATGTAGCATAGGAACCTATATTCAATATCCTATAATGGAAACCGTAATAGAAAAGCGTATTTTAAAAACCGTGTGTATGGGTGTATGACTGAATCACTTTGCTGTACAGCAATAACCCTCACAACAGTGTAGATCAAATATATTTCAATAATAAATAAATAATAAATTAAGGAAGGAAAAAAAAAAACAACCCTGGAGAGGTGGGTGGTTTCTACTTTTCTGACACTCCAGACCATAGGAAGGTTTTCTGTGGTCATAAATGCTATGAAAGTCTTAAAATTATATAACACATTTCCAGAAGCACGTAAGAATAGATTTGTACAATTTTAAAGTGTCAAAAAAAAAAAAAAAATAAAGTGTCATCCCAGCAAAGAGATTTATTGGTACTTCTAAATTGCCCTGCCCTCCCGTTCCTGTCCCATCCAAAATAAAGAGTTTGGCTGTAAATATAGACACTGTCATATGCTCCTTATTGTTATCTTTGTGCTCACAGTTCCATCCCCTATGTTCAGTTCATTTTTGCAACAAATATAGAAGGTTGCAGTAAATCTGTGAATAGAAGCCATAAACCTAAATTATAATGCAGATGTGCAAATAAGACTGCAGGTGATCTACAGCTAAAGATAGTCCATGGTTTGGAAGAGGCGGTTGTTAGGAAAACTGGCAGATTTATTTAAAGCTTTCAAAAGCCAGCTCTCTGCTCTTGGTCCATTTGGTTTGGAAATAGCCTGGTGAAGCCATCATTTTCCGCGTCTCACAAACACAACTTTTGACGCCGCCTCCTCACTCCTTCCCTGCCTCACATTTTCCAGACATTTCCTGCCAAACTACATTTACTCACTTTCTTCAAAGAAAAATTCCAGTCTGCCATCTCCCCAGTTGCCCTACAGTGAAGTCTCTATAGGCATCAGAAATGGTTCTTTTAAGCAACTTTCTCTTTGAACTGCGGAAGAGTAACTCGGAGACTCTGCAGTCTGGACCTGAGCCCTGGGGGCAGAGCAGCACTGATGTAGTAAATCAAATTGATGTTTGGGTACCCAGGTTAGGTACCCACTGTGACTGGCACAGGTTTGAGAGGAAATGTATAACATTCAGCAAAAGTCCTCTAAGCTCCCACCACCTATTTTTTTTTAACCAATATGTATTTAGAAATTTATACTGAAGATTTAGAAGAAAATTATTTGCTAATGTATTTGAGCTAACATTTCACAGGATCTAGGTTTCCTCTGACTGGTAGATGGTTGCTTTTTTATTGTCGTCCAGTCACTAAGTAGTGTCTGACTCTTTGCGACCCCATGGACTACAGCAGGTGGCAGGTTTTGGAAAGTATTAAGTTAGAAACTTGGGGTGGGGGAAGGAGTGTGCCCTGCGAGGCCTCTGATTTGCCACGGGGAGTATGAACTTGAGGCTGAGCAGGACTGTAACTCCCCGTTAGTGAATGATTTATGTCAGTGCTACTTTATAAAGGATGAATTCCAGGTGGGCGCTGAACCGTTCAGTGTCTGTTCCCATCAGTAAGCTTTGGCTTAAGCTGCCTGAGCATTAGGGCAAACGGCTCAGTTCAAGACAAACTCTCAGACTCCGGAGAGCTCAACATGGAAGGTGTCCCTACTTTGTCTAAGAGCAGATGAACAATTTTAAGATTAAACTGAATAAGAAAACCAGCTACGGATGTATCCTGCGAGGCCAGTTTGTGTTCACAAAGTCACATGGGAGCAAATGATACAGGCATTAAAATAGGAGTTGTGTTTTTCACTTGTAATTAAAAGATCTTTGACAAATGACATTAAAATTCTTATTTTCTCCAGACTGAGTGAAGCAGTGGAGTATTCCTTCTGACAATGACAGAAGGATTGGAAAGGAAAATGGAAAAGGGTCATAAAATGCTTATTTACCTTAGAGCTGGCACTGGACTCTTTAAAAGGTCACTCTGCTCAAGACATAAAGTATCCTTGAACTTACACTTTTTTTTTTTTAAATAAAGAAATTCAGCATGAAACTCCCCTCTTACCTCTGATAGAGACTAGGAGGATATAGTTGCCTTGATTGTTGGTCTCTTCTTTCAGAGCTTGCTTTTAGTCATTTTCAACACAATATGTTCTTGCTAAAACTCAACTCGTTGACTATATCAATGGCATTTACTCGAAGGGAAGAACTACTTTGTTCATGTTAAGTGAGGACATTCATAGGAATTTATTCACACACAAATCCATAAAATAGGACAAGAATCCTAGGAAAATGGGCAGTTTGTACCAACATTTTTGGCATGTGAGAGCCTCAGCCTGTTAAATATTTGTTCAGAACTGTGCTTAAGATAACTCAAATTGGTATAAACTCAACAATATGTGAAATTAAGTAAAAAAGAAGATGGGCTTCCCAGGTGGCTCAGTAGTAAAGAACCCATCTGCCAATGCAGGAGACACAAGAGACGCAGGTTCAATCTCTGGGTCAGGAAGATCTCCTGGAGGAGGACATGGCAACCCACTCCAGTATTCTTGCCTGGAGAATCCGATGGACAGAGGAGCCTGGTGGGACACAGTCCATGGGGCTGCAAAGAGTTACACATGACTGAGTAACTGACACTGAACTTAACTGAGAAAATAGAAGGTACTTAAGTCTTTTATACCCTTTAATTCATTTCCTGGAACAATGCTAAGAGCTTTTAGTATCATATTCAATAAGAAAGCAAGTATCACCTTATTGGATGAAACACAAGAGGATTCTGTAGCCTGGCATCTCTCACGTAGACCTACCTTGAGGGTCCAGCACATCCCTTTGGAATACTTCTTGCCTGTCGAGATGTCATTGCTTTCAGCACAAAAGATGCTGTCTTTAGAGCAGGTTGCATTACCTCAAGCTGCTAGGCAAACAGTATTCATTTATGGCAGCTTCTTAATACAGGGATATGTATGTGTGTATTGCTTTCATATGAAATCTTCGAGTAAAATAAAATATGTTTTGGATTGAATTCAATTCATCTTATTCAGATAATTATATCATAGAATATCATTTCATTTGGGTGCATGTCTAACCTAATGGATCATTTTGCAGCAAAAAATGTTATATACAAGGAATCCAACCAAGGGGAAAATGGCTTGTTATGAAAGCTGCCAGATGTGAAGGCATTTCCCTACACTATCCTGATTATTTTTTATGTAGACTTGTGACTTCCCATTTTGCAGATGTGGAAATTGAGACTTAGAAGAATGAGACTTTTCGTCTAAGTCTACCTCATGGCTAAAGGGCAGACCAATGATTTGAACTGCTATTGACTCCTTTCAAATTATGTGTTCTCTGCATGAGATTTTATTGTGATTGCTCATTTAGAAACGATTTGTTTTCAGTCCGCTTAACCACCTCTGCTATGATTTTCCGTGGAAAATTTACAATTTTCTAGGCCACAATTTCTACTCTTAAGGAGCATGAGGGCTCATCTTGTGAGAAGATCACAATAAAAATATTAGTCTATAGTGCTAAGGGCAGGTACCTACACATTCCTCCAGGAGCCCACAGTGAAGGGAGATGTGTGTGTGTGTGTGTGTGTGTGTGTGTGGAGGAGGAATATTGGGGGGGGGAGGGGGCGGGGTTGACTCTTCCTCCTGGAATCTGAGCCTAGTCTCGAAGAACTGGGACCTGCAGAGATGAGAGCTTTGGAGAGGAAATGGCCATGAGACATAACAGGTGTGGAAGAATATGAACCGTCCTCATATGGTTTACTGGGTCTACTGGGCCCAGTAAAAGGCATATTTCTTTTGCTAGCTATGCACTTTATGGTCAGGTTTTATGCGCTGGCCCCATAAGAGGAACTTGCGTGTAGAAAGTTTCACAGGCAGGGTGGTCGTTCAGATTGGAGTGCTTGCTTTCTTAACCAGTCCTGCTGCTTATATAAACATTTCATCAGGGATTTCATCAGTTCACCTTCTCCTTGAGGCTCTAGAGACGTACAAAACTGTGATGCCAAGAGGATGTTAAAACTCTTAAGGGAGGATTCCAAGAGCAACTTTTATGAGCCCTCTTGCTCAAAGCACACAGACTGGCACTTTTAATGGCGGTGTATCTCAGCTTTGTGAGCGAGTCTAAAGTGGGGAGATTCACTGAAACTATACAGCAAAGAGGATTATGCTGTCATTGTGTGTTTCCATCGTGATGGGTGAGACAGACCTGAAGATGTAGCTGAAATGAGAGAAGTACCTGTCAAACAGGAAGGTAACCGACAACATTTTACACTTGAAGAGCTATAAACAGCTTGGGAAATCTTTATTTTCCTTTGTTTTAAACTCTTGAGTAAATGTGATTTATTTCCACTTTTCTTGAAAAATTAAAGAGCTGACCTTTCGTAATCATGTTTGTTTCAACCTGCAAGTGTAGATGTAACACATTATTCAGGCTTTTGAATTCCCAGAATGAAACCTAGAACTCTTTGATATAAACAGTAATTCGTTGCTGAGTTTATTCTTACATCTCTACCATGGTGACCACTTGTGATGAAAGATTAATAGGTGATTCCAAAATAGTTCTCAACACTTCCTTCACAAAACAAAACAACAATGGAAATATCCACATGCAATGTATTCCTTGATCTTACCCCAGTGACTGACCCTGTTATTCCACCCCCAAGTAAATTGCTTTCTCTTCTTAGAAAGGCAACCCCCAAATGGTTATCTTTTCTTTTAATATTGGTTGTCTTTTTAAAAATATTTTTATTTATTTATTTGCTGTGTCCAGTCTTAGTTGCATCATGCACGATCTTTTGCTGGGGCATACAGAGTCTCTAGTTGTGATGCTGGGGCTCAGTAGTTGTGGTGCCCAGGCTCTGGAGCAGGTGGGTGGGCTCAGAAGCTGTGGTGCATGGGCTTAGCACCTGTGGTGCATGGGCTTAGCTGTTCCATGGCATGTGGGATCTTAGTTCCCTGACCAGGGAACAAACCCATGTCCCCTGCATTGCAAGGCAGATTCTTAACCACTGGACCACCAGGAAAGTCCCCCCAAATGATAATCTTAAAGTTAATTCTGCACTTAGCTTATGAGACACCCATGAGGCAGAGAGAGTAGGGTTTGCCCTTTAAACGAAGTGTAAGTGCTAAACCTCACATCCATTTCTCCGGCTCTCCAACTTTTCTATACCCTTGATTTAGCCAACACATGTCACAGCTCAGATGTTCAGTAAATATGTGTTAAATGAATAAGAGAACCGATGCCTAAAATAAAGGGAAGGCATATTTTGTGCCCTGCCAAATATCTTTATCGTCCTAGAGATAAGGATCAAAATTTAATTTCATGATACCCTTAGCCATGATTTTCTATCTCCTCATCTTCACATAACTGATAAATTACTAACTTGGTTTTGCCATTCCTCAGCCAGGAACAGAGTCTGACTTTTAAATCCTAAGTAAATGTTTATTAAATGGATAAATAGATATAATAACTGGGATGTGCCTGTTTGTGTGACCTTAACTAAGACTTGAATATTTTAAGGAAAATGACTATTTTTTGAAGAAGACCCCTTTTGGAGTCTAAGTATCATCTGTGGCAATGAGAATAAATGCACAATTTTGAGATCACCATACCAAAAAAACTAACACATCAGGATGAACATTTCTATTTCATCAAGGCAAAAGGAAGGCCATTAGTCATTTATTCTGGTTATTTAAACATTTTAAGTAAGCTCTGACTTTTGTATAGTTTTGCAAAACTGATCTTAATTATAGAAGGACTGATAGTTCCTACTCTGTTGTCTGGTTATTTAATTAAATTTTTGACCTTGAACAAATCACTGAAAGTCTATGGATCATAGTTTTCTAAATGTCAGTGGACAAACTTACTCTTCATTCAGACCAACCCGTTGGGGCAGCCTCAGTGACTCCACAGTTAAAGACAATAATGTCTGATTTGAAGATGTTCAAAGATAATTGCATTTTACTGGTCAAAACTTCAATGCCAACTCTTCAATATATTTCGTTTTCTTTCTGCCCTCAAACCTTCTAGAATAGGCAGAAAAATTCTTGATAATTCAATTTGTTTTCACAGCAGTTCAGCTGGGTAGCATAATCGGCCCTGGGGAGGACTCTATCTCTGTCCTTACTGATAGGGGCTACGGACCTCTGGGTCTGTGAACAGCCAGGTGCAGTGACTTTAAGGGGTCATGAAAGACTATAAATCATTTATAGAAATGGTCACAACTGTGTTTTAGAAATGTAGTGGGATTTTTAAAGCTACTTTGTTTAAAAACTCTAAGCAAAAATTATATCCATTTTTATATATTTCTGATTTTAACAGTATTACTTACAGGCATTAGGGATAAAGGTCTATCTCAGCAGTTTTCCATCTTTCATCCACAGAGTTTCAAATACACGTGGCTTACTCCCCAGGAGTTTAACTTCATGCATTGTTGTTGTTGAGTCTCTAAGTTGTGTTTGGCTCTTTGCAATCCGATGGACTGTAGCCCGCAAGTCTTCTCTGTCCATGGGATTTCTCCAGGTAAGAATACTGGAGTGGGCTGCCATTTCCTTCTCCAGGGGATTTTCCCGACCCAGTGATCAAAACTGCATCTCTTACATCCCTTGCATTGGTGCTCAGTCACTCATTCGTGTCCAACTATTTGCGACCCCATGAATTGTAGCCCTCCTCTGTCCATGGGGATTTCCTGGCAAGAATACTGAGTGGGTTTCCAAGCCTTCCTCCAAAAGATCTTCCCAACCCAGGGGTTGAATCTGAGACTCTTGTGTCCCCTACATTGCAGGTGAATTCTTTACTATTGTGCCACCTGGGAAGCCCAAGTACATGCATATGGTTGAATAATATTCAGTCCAAAGTCACATGACTTGTGATGTCATGAAACACGTTTATTGATATGACCATCTTCCCAGTAAACTGGAGCTTCCCTGGTGGCTTAGTTGGTAAAGAATCCGTCTGCAATGTGGAAGACCTGGGTTTGATTCCTGGGTTGGGAAGATCCCTTGGAGAAGGGAATGTCTACCTACTCCAGTATTCTGGCCTGGAAAATTCCATGAACAGAGGAGTCTGGTGGATTACAGCCCATTGGGTCACAAAGAGTCGTACATGACTGAATGACTTTCACAGGATCCTTCCTGGTAAACTGCAAATGTCTCAGTGACAAGGACCACGGGAAGCCCATCACTTTATCCCCTGAAACTGCTTCATGGGACCAACACTCAATAGATGTTTGATAACATGGAAACAACGTAGTAAAATTCAGCAGCAAAACTAGGGGCTTTGCAGAAGTCTTCACAGCAGTTTTTGAAACAGAATAAGTAAGAAAATATGCCATAAATTCACATAAAATTCAGGAAATCAGCTTTTAATAAGAACCTTTGAGATATGGTTTAAAACATCCAAGTTAATGAACTTGTCATTATTATAGAGAGCTGCTTCTCACACCAGCCTATGATGGCCTTATGTACCTATGGGGTGGTGTTCTTGAGGGTTCCAATGATGTCTCATCTACTGACCAGTGGTCATGGTTACTCCCAAGTGTGTTCCAAAGAGCCAATTCACTCATATTAATAGAAGATGACCAATTGCTATGATATATAAAGTATTAAATGAACCCTATTTTACTTTCATCTTCAAGTGAGCTATATACATTGGATTAGCCATAAGATTAGACAGAAAAGTGTCTTTATCTGAGCATCTGTGAATGCACTTTACTGTGCATTATTTGTGTTCTAATGAATGCACTTAACTGTGTTTTTAATAAATGCATTTTACTGAGCATTATTTGGAGGGCTTGGCAGATAAGCTAAGGGGGCATCGAGGAGCCAGCCTACCCCAGCGAAGCTCTCACAGAGTGATCCAAACAGATCATTCCCTTCTGGTCCCATATCTGGTGGCAGCTGGTGCTTCTGTCGGCTTCTCAGAGCAGCCTCTGGAGGTGCTTACTTGAGAGGAGCACAGCCAGGCTGGGAGGCAGGAAAAGCTTGGGACAGCACTGAGAATGTAGCTCAGGCATAAAAACTTTGTCCTCATAAACAAATGACAATTTCTATTTAGACTGATGTGGGTTTTTTTTTTTTTTTTTACCGCCTTTCTTGGAGTAACTGTTTAATAGCATTCTCTCTTTTACTCTCAAAAATGTGTCAAGTTACCTGAAAATTCTACAGATTATTATCAGATCAGATCAGATCAGTTGCTCAGTCGTGTCTGACTCTGCGACCCCATGAATCACAGCACACGAGGCCTCCCTGTCCATCACCAACTCCCGGAGTTCACTCAGACTCACGTCCATCGAAACAGTGATGCCATCCAGCCATCTCTCATCCTCTGTCGTCCCCTTCTCCTCTTGTCCCCAATCCCTCCCAACATCAGAGTCTTTTCCAATGAGTCAACTCTTTTTTTTTTTTAATTTTATTTTATTTTTAAACTTTACAATATTGTATTAATTTTGCCAAACATTGAAATGAATCTGCCACAGGTATACCTGTGCTCCCCATCCTGAACCCCCCTCACTCCTCCCTCCCCACACCATCCCTCTGGGTCGTCCCAGTGCACCAGCCCCAAGCATCCAGTATCGTGCGTCGAACCTGGACTGGCGACTCGTTTCATACATGATATTATACATGTTTCAATGCCATTCTCCCAAATCTCCCCACCCTCTCCCTCTCCCACAGAGTCCATAAGACTGATCTATACATCAGTGTCTCTTTTGCTGTCTCGTACACAGGGAAATAGAACTACCTTATGATCCAGCAATCCCACTGCTGGGTATACACACTGAGGAAACCAGAAGGGAAAGAGACACGTGTACTCTAATGAGTCAACTCTTCACATGAGGTGGCCAAAGTACTGGAGTTTCAGCTTTAGCATCATTCCTTCCAAAGAAATCCCAGGGCTGATCTCCTTCAGAATGGACTGCTTGGATCTCCTTGCAGTCCAAAGGACTCTCAAGAGTCTTCTCCAATACCACAGTTCAAAAGCATCAATTCTTTGGCGCTCAGCCTTCTTCACAGTCCAACTCTCACATCCATACATGACCACAGGAAAAGCCATAGCCTTGACTAGACGAACCTTTATTGGCAAAGTAATATCTCTACTTTTGAATATGCTATCTAGGTTGGTCATAACTTTCCTTCCAAGGAGTAAGTGTCTTTTAATTTCATGGCTGCAGTCACCATCTGCAGTGATTTTGGAGCCCAGAAAAATAAAGTCTGACACTGTTTCCACTGTTTCCCCATCTATTTCCCATGAAGTGGTGGGACCAGATGCCATGATCTTCGTTTTCTGAATGTTGAGCTTTAAGCCAACTTTTTAACTCTCCACTTTCACTTTCATCAAGAGGCTTTTTAGTTCCTCTTCACTTTCTGCCATAAGGGTGGTGTCATCTGCATATCTGAGGTTATTGATATTTCTCCCGGCAATCTTGATTCCAGCTTGTGTTTCTTCCAGTCCAGCGTT
>NW_011494680.1:10290025-10307783 GCF_000754665.1 Bison bison bison
CCAGTCCAGCGTTTCTCATGATGTACTCTGCATATAAGTTAAATAAACAGGGTGACAATATACAGCCTTGATGTACTCCTTTTCCTATTTGGAACCAGTCTGTTGTTCCATGTCCAGTTCTAACTGTTGCTTCCTGACCTGCATACAGATTTCTCAAGAGGCAGATCAGGTGGTCTGGTATTCCCATCTCTTGAAGAATTTCCCATAGTTTATTGTGATCCACACAGTCAAAGGCTTTGGCATAGTCAAGAAAGCAGAAATAGATGTTTTTCTGGAACTCTCTTGCTGTTTCAATGATCCAGCGGATGTTGGCAATTTGATATTTGGTTCCTCTGCCTTTTCTAAAACCAGCTTGAACATCAGGAAGTTCATGGTTCACAATTATGCAAATAAATTATAAAATTATATATAACATATATATAATTATATAAATTATGCAAATTATATAGGATCAGATTTTTCTGTCTGCAGCATCTTTGAATTTGGCTCTGGGAAAATTTCCAGCCTTAGGAGACCCTCCAATATTCATTGGAAGGACTGATGCTGAAGCTGAAGCTCTAATACTTTGGGCACCTGACAGGAAGAGCCGACTCATTGGAAAAGACCCTGATGCTGGGTAAGATTGAAGACAGAAGGAAAAGGGGGTGACAGAGGATTCGATGATTGGAAGGTATCATAGACTCAATGACATGAGTTTGAGCAAACTCCAGAACATAGTGAGGGTGGCCTGGCATGCTGCAGTCCATGGGGTCACAAACGGTAGGACACAACTGAGTGACTGAACAACAACAAGGGAATAACTTACTAGGAGAAGGCGATGGCACCCCACTCCAGTACTCTTTCTTGGAGAATCCCATGGACGGAGGAGCCTGGTAGGCTGCAGTCCATGGGGTTGCTAGAGTCGGACACGACTGAGCAACTTCACTTTCACTTTTCACTTTCCTGCATTGGAAAAGGAAATGGCAACCCACTCCAGTGTTCTTGCCTGGAGAATCCCAGGGACGGGGGAGCCTGTTGGGCTGCCGTCTATGGGGTCGCCCAGAGTCGGACATGACTGAAGTGACTTAGCATAGCATAGATAGTATTTATGGAGCACTTTCTATTGCCAGAGCATGCATGTGATTTTATTATATCATTGCATCAACATTACCACCAGATTGTAAGGTCGGCACTGCTTTTAAAATCCCCATTTTATAGATGAGGACACCAGGGTTTGAAGAAGTCAATAGACTTTTCAACTAAGGGAATAGTGTAACCACAATTTGAGTGAGCGGCCGTACAGCAAGATCATAGGTCACTTAGTCTATACAGAATTAGTAGTTAACAAATTCAGTGCTGTGAACCATAAAGCCAGAGCACTGGAAGGAATGTTTGGAAATTAGCTAGATCTTTCACCTCTTTTGGCTTCAGTTCAGTTCAGTCTCTCAGTCATGTCCAACTCTTTGTGACCCCATGAATCACAGCACTTCAGGCCTCCCTGTCCACCACCAACACCCTGAGTTCACTCAAACTCACGTCCATCGAGTCGGTGATGCCATCCAGCCATCTCATCCTTTGCCATCCCCTTCTCCTCCTGCCCCCAATCCCTCCCAGCATCAGAGTCTTTTCCAATGAGTCAACTCTTCGCATGAAGTGGCCAAAGTACTGGAGTTTCCGCTTTAGCATCATTCCTTCCAAAGAACACCCAGGGCTGATCTCTTTTGGCTTAAGGCCATACATAATATGACCAATTCACAGAAAATACCTTCTACTACCTTTGATAAGTGAAAATATCTCCCCTTTAATATTTCTGGGCTAAAAGAACAAAATGAAAAATTATTTCTACTTATGTAAAGGATTATATTTATAAGGATTATGCATTAATATTATGGCTTCCCTCATGGCTCAGATAGTAAACAGTCTGCTTGCAATGCAGGAGACCTGAGTGCGATCCCTGGGTTGGGAAGATACCCTGGAGAGGGGAATGGCAACTCTGTCTAGTACCCTTGCCTGGAGAATTTCATGGACAGAGGAGTCTGGCAGGCTACAGTCCATGGGGTCACAAAGAGTCAGACATGACTGAATGACTCATGCATTAATATTATATTTATAAACCAAAATACTCTTTTAAAATGTTGAATTTCATTTTATAGACTTATGAATTTTTTAAATTGCATTTTTGGAAAAAATGTGAAAAAAAAGTTGAGAAAAGGTGTATTTTATTTTTTAGTGATTTTAAGATTATACCAAGAAAAAAGTTCTCATTATTTAGTATTTAATTTTACTGTATTTAACTGGACTTTTAAAACGCTAGTACTTTGCTTCTGCTCAATGCTGCTGCAGATGAGAACTGTAGGAGCAAATGCTTTAAAGAATGAAATTTTCTTCTCACAAGGGGTTTTTTTTTTTTTTTCTTAGTAGGGACTTCAGCTGTCATAGAGAAACAGTTTCCCCTTCTTTGATACTCACTTCTCCCATAGTTGCTGCTTTTCCCCTATGCAACTAGAAATGCCTAGAACATTCTAAAAGCAGTTCATCCCTGATTCCTCACTTACTGCAGTTGTTGATGTCCCCCTTAACTTAGATTCTTAAATCTTTCCATTGGCTCACATTTTTGGAAATAATGAGGGTAAATAAATGTCAAAGGTCGGGGGAAATGGGTTAGAAAAGTGGATCTGCAGTTCAGAAAAGTTCGTGACTGAGGTTTAGAGATTTTTCTGAAGCTGATATTTTTACAGAGGGTCTTCCAGGTTAATTACAGGCTCTGGAGAAAACCACAACATGTCAAAGCTGTTTCGAAAATCTTTCCTCTGAGGCCTCTGTTTCTTTCTCCTCTCCTTCAAGAAACAGGGAACACTTCCAAGATCCTGTGTTTTAATACACTTTCTCTACAAGGAAGGAACACACTTAAAAAAAAAACAAAACAGTGTTCAAATTAAATTTAATAATTTCTGTGAACAGCCACCAGCTTCATCAAGTTCTAGGAATGACTGAGGTGTAGCTGAGTCTTTTATAAGAATCTTAGAGATAGATTTCTTTATTTTTTAAAATTTATTGTTTTTCTCTGTTATCTGTTTTTTTATATTTTTAATTAATTTTTATTGAAGTACAGTTGCTTTACAATATTGTGTCAGTTTCTATGGCACAGCAAAATGAATCAGCCCTACATATACAAAGATTTCTTGTAGTAAAAACAGGACAAACATTTTTACCAGAATAAATAACAGAACACCCACCACAGAGTGAAGTGAAAAGAATGTATGCTCTGAAATAAATAATTGAAAACTTCCATAAACAATGGACTTCATTGTTTATATTTGTTTGTTTACTTGCTTACTTACCTGAATAGATTTTTCTTTTCTAGTGAGAAAATATCTTTGCTAAAAACAAAATGCTTAAACTTAGACATTACCCTCAAAACAGTTTTCTGTTTTTGTTTTAACTAGTCTAACATCGGTGAAAACATCATATCAATCTTAAATTTCACAGATTTTTCTGCTAGAAAAGGCCTTTTCATTCATGGAATCCATAGAACTTCACTTTTCAAGACTACATTTAGTCACTGGGGATTATCATTTTTTCCCCAGAAATTTCCATCATTGTTTCTGATCATTTCAGTTTAAATACACTGCTAAGTCAGAGGCTTCTTCTAAACCAGAAGCAGATGCCAAAGTTGGTTTAATGAATTATGTCAGTAGATGGCATTTTATTCTCAATCCAGTAAATGTGTCTCCAGTAATGAAGAGAGACACGGGTCTGTGACAGTTGATTTTGCATCCGTGAAACGTCATCAGATACTTTCTGTACTCTCACCTGATGCTGGGAAAGATTTTGGGCAAGAGGAGAAGCGGGTGACAGAGGACGAGATGGTTAGATGGCATCACTGACTCAATGGACATGAGTTTGAGCAAGCTCCAGGAGATAGTGAAGCACAGGAAAGCTGGGTGTGCTCCAGTCCACGGGGTTGCACGCAGTCAGACGTGACTTAGCAACTGAACAGCAACAACGCTCCCCTCCAGACTGCAGGCTACCTCCTCATCACCTCCCCCATTACCTGCAAGTCAGGAGGACTTTCTCTCTTGTCCTGTGGGCCCGCATATCACCCCGTTGCTTAATTAAAGCACAATCTGAAATGTGTTCAGATTAGACTTACGACGTCCAATTACATCCTCAAAATTCAAGTTCTTTGGGTAGGACGATCCCCTAGCCCTACAACACAGTAGGGGATCAAGGTATTTTCAGATATACTGTTAAAATGGAGCGGGGTTTCAAAAATTCACACGTTTCCTACCTAGATGTTTAACATTTCTGTGCCTTGAGAAGTCATTCTAAATATATACTATTGCATGCTCAGTCATGTCCAGATCTTTGCAACCCCATGGACTGTAGCCCACCAGGCTCCTCTGTTCATGGGATTTTCCAGGCAAGAATACTGGAGTGGGTTGCCGTTTCCTTCAGCAGGAGATCTTCCCAATCCAGGGATCGAACCTGAATCTCCTGCATTGGCAGGCGGATTCTTTACCAACACTGCTAAATAATTAAAAGCTATTTTCTCTATGAGTTTCATTTCAGATTAATAGGCAGCGCTGTAACTGAAATATCCTCTGGGTGACATCGTTCTCTCTCTGATGTGTGACTTATCAATTGATTCCAACAGAAGATAGATACCTGGGGCCAAGAACAGCACAGGATGTCAGTTCTGGGAATGAATTCAGTTAAAAACTGCTTATTTTTGTTTGAGAGCACACTGACTTGGTCCTCTGAGTTAGCATAGGTCATGATCTGTAAGAATTACTACAAACCTAAAGCTGGGAAAGAAATCTACCAAGTTGCTATTTCTTGGGAAAATTAAATGTGCACAGCATCTGTGATGAAACGTAAATAGGTAGAGAAGTTTGTTGGGCCGACTCACAAGTAGGTTCACTTAGAAAATGAAACAAACCCAGTAACCCTTCTCTAAGTTAAAAGCCTGAACATAAGCAGTTGACACTACAAACTCAGTACTTTTAGAATTCAAGCATTAACGGTAATCCACAGTTTCCTTAGACTTATTTTTTTTTAAGCCATGCTATTTTACCATCTGAGATTTTTCTTTTTTTTTCAAGTAGTAACAGAGGCTTTTCTCTAGGATGGTTTTCAATTCATTAACCTATTCTTCGAAAACATTGGTCTAAGGGAATTTCTTAGTTGGCAAGGAATGTTTTCAAAGGGATAGCTTCTTTGTTATAATTGAAAGGTTTGGTAAACATTTCCTTTATTTCACTTTCATTTTGAAAGAATTTATATGCTTTAACTAGCAAGCAAACATTTCAAAAAAGTCAAAATACATCAATTTTCAGAAAACCTATACTGAGCTTATAAAACATTTTACTTTGATAAGAGACATCAGAGGTAAACTTTTTTTAAAGATGAAATTGTATAATAGAACATTTCTAGATTTCTAAGATATTTAGACTGTTATGCACTGGATATTGATCATATCTCTTTTATGTTCATCACTGATCCCAGAGAAAATTATAGGAGCTTAATATAATAGGACTTTTTATTTTTTTGATCTGCTAATAAAGGACATATTTATGAATAGTGTTTATGGTTCCTTGGAACACTGTGAATTTATATAAATGATAGTAGAAGAAAAGCTAAAAGGAATGGCCAGGAATAGATGCTTATATCTTGTTTAAATCTATGGAGAATTTACTTAAAACAGGTACATTTAAATATTGACAGTCAGATTTAAGGGGCTCATGGTTCCTAATTTACTTATTTTTTCAGGGACTCAATTCAATGGTTGGTTTACATAAGGCATTAAATATAAGATCTGAGCAAGATTATCGGTGATGGGACAATTTTGAATTAACAGAGGAAACTACCATCAGAGTCTTGTTATCATGTCTGAGGTACCCCAGGTCCCCCTCCAAGTCTGGGGAACCAGAAGCAAGGAAGGAAAGAAGAAAGAAAGGAGGGAAGGAAAATTTTCTCTCTCACCATATTTCTTATTTTTAGATCATCTGCAAATTAGAATGGCTTCCCTGGTAGCTCAATGGTAAAGAATCTGCCTGCAATATAGGAGACCCAGTTCAATCCCTGGGTTGGTACGATCCCCTGGAGAAGGAAACGGCAACTCATTCTAGTATTCTTGCCTGGAGAATCCCATGGACAGAAGAGCCTGTAGGGCTACAGTCTTGGGCTCAAAAGAGTCATCCATGAATGAACAGCTGAAGATGATCGCCTGGTATGTGAAAATCAAATATTTCAGGCAGATTCGAGAAATAAAGACATGTTGCTGACAAGAATATATATATATAAATCCAAGAAAGAGTTACTAAAATAGAATTGCATATAAACTCCTTTTTCATCCTCTGTTAGAGAATCCTTTCGATCTCTGATATCATAAAATAAATTACTCTATTTTGCTTTTCAAATGCATCTTATATCAGGATATAAAGAAAGAAAAAGGTAATATTCCAAGTTGCATTGTATATATTTCAGTTTAAGAAATTGAAAATAATCTCACTAAAAGAATAATTTGTATAGAGACAATTATTAACAGTCCTACTGAGAATGTGCTTTCAGTCTGGAAATCTTATTCTTTTATTTTTCTATATCCAGTTAGACTGGCGATATGGGACTAATGACTAGAATCTAAATAATTATTAGCTGAGGTTGACGGTCTCCTGTTCACCTTCACACAGAATTCAAGATGACCTCATCTGAAATGCAAGAACTAACTCTTCTGTTGGGCATCTCTCTCTATGATTCAGGCTTTCAATGTATACATAGGATGATTTACAAGCTGGGGAATGTTTGTATGCAGGGAATTAGCACTTTGCAGCTTGCATTTCGTTGTCTTTGAAATAGTCTCCTTCAGAACTGTCATGACTGAAGAGCACTCTGATCTTAGAAGCAGAAAGGTGAGCTCCAGATTTGGACAGAGAATGGGGAACTGTGGTGGGGGTGGGGGGTTGGGGGGTGGGAGGAGGGACTGTTTCCTTAGCATTTAAAAGGCTGGTAGGCGACTGGACGCCAAGCAAGCTCAGAGCTGTTCATATACCAGCCTGATCAGAGGCTGTGAATGTGGTGCTTTTGTGCTTTCAGACATGGGGTTAAGGTACCATGTGGGCTTCTCACCCCTGCTCCCTCTTACCTATGACAAGGTCTCTGTGGCCCCTAGACAGGAGAGCTTGCTGCAGCGGGATGCTAGGAGAAGCAGGGGAAGGGCCACCAAGGGCAGAAAGCCCACCATGAAGAATCCTGGCCAGCCCGCTTGCAAGATTCCTCAAGGACTTTCCCTGCTGTCCCAGAAGAAACTGTTAACAAGTTTAAAGGTCACTCAGGCCACAAGGATCCTTGGCCTAGGTCATTTAAGAGAATAATAATGATCAGATAGAAATTCCAGTGGCAATAGAAATTCCAGACAAGACAGGCGCATGACATTGCTCTAAGATAGCAGAAACCTGTGCCAGGAATTATCTATAGGTCCTCTCTCTGATTTAAACTGGAAAGAGATTCCACTTTAAATGTGGCCAAGCACCACCTCACCTTAGGTCCTTGATCTCCAAAAAATACATTACAGTTGATAGGAATGTTAAATGTGGTTATTTTTCTTCCTTACTCTCTGTTTTTTTCTTCCTTCTTCAGAAAAAGAAATATCACTAGATCACTGTTTTAGACATTAAAACTTGAAGGTATACCCTCACCAAGAACTACAAGGATACAAGGCAAAGGTGGATAAAAATATGCCCTAGATGCTCCTGCAGGAGGCACAGATGGGCCAGACTTCAAAGAAAGGTCCGCACTGGCTTCTGGGAGTGCCATGAGCTGGAGGAGCACTAGACATCCCCAGACAGGAGAAGCTCATCCCAAGGAGTCTAGGAGTACAAGCTGATGACAGATTGATGGATTCATGTGTCCCTCTTGCAGTTCCACATCCGCCATGATATTCATGCAAGTGCTCCAGTCTGGGAAAGTTCTCAGAGAAAGGAGTCCGGACCTGAGCATGGCAGTGTGTGGGACTCATGGCTGGTCATCACCAGAGCAGGAATGGAACGCAGCCACCAGGGTCAGCCTTTCTCAAAGATCTGCCACAGAAGCTGAAGCAGAGGCCTCATGTGAGGTTCTGGACTGGAGCAGGAGAGGGGACAAATGTCCCTGAAGTGAACATTGCATTTCCTGTGAGTCTGGGCTTTTGTTTTGTTCTCTGTTTCCTAAACTCTCAAAATGTTCATATATTGCTGAAATCAACTAGCCAATAATCCATTTATGTAAGGCTTTCTTTTCTTTTTTTAAGCTTTTTAAAATGACATTTATTTCTTAAAAGTTAACATGTACGTAATAGGAAATCAAAAAAAAAAACTGAAGCAAAAAAAATGTCATTCATAATCACAGGCAGTTTATGTTTATAAGACTTTCTTTTACATCTTTGTTCAAGATAGGTCTTTTTGTTAAATTTTGTTAAATTTTAAAATCTTGATTGAAAAGCATAGTGAACTTAAAAAAAAACCAACTTTTTGTTTTGTATTGGGATATAGCCAATTAACAACTTGTGATAGTTTCAGGTGAGCAGTTGAAGGGACTCAACCGCACATATATGGGTATCCCTTCTCCCCCAGACTCCCCTCCCATCCAGGCTGCCACATAACTGAGCACAGTTCCCTGTGCTACACAGTAGGTCTTTATTGGTGATCCATTTTAAATACAGCAGCGTGTGCATGTCCATTCCAAACTCCCTAACTATCCCTGGCCCTCTCTTTTCCCTGTGGCAACCGTAAGTTCGCTATCTAAGTCACATAGGACTTTTTTCATCATGTTCTAAAATGTGATGATCAAACAAGAGCATGTGATTCTGGACTAGGTGGTTTCTAGAGGATTTGAAAAGACCTTATGAATAAGCTAGCAGCCAAAAAGAACACAGCACATAAGAAAACAGACTATTGGTCCTTTTTGGATATTTTTACTTACCTGGATTCATTTCTTTTGAAGTATGTATAATGATTGAAACTGCAGATAACTCAGGCCAGATGTTTGCTAGAATTCATGACTTGACTTAATCTTCAAAGTCAGTAACACTAAAAATCCCTAAAAGTCTTCCAAAATATCTTCCCCTGTGCTGTGAAAAAGTAAAAGATGTTAAATGTAGCACCAAGATGCCACTGGAAATCAGAGGGCAAAATCAGAAATTTCATTAAAATGCATGTTTCAGTATTTTCTGATTATGTAAGGAAAGTATGTTCATTGTGATTAATCAAATATATAGAAAAATATACAGTAAAAAATGACAAGACATTCATATCACCCATAATTTTATCCATCCAGAGAAAATGATTATTTATATTTTGAAATATATCTACCCTTTTGACAAACATACAGTACACGGATGTTGATATGTACTTCCCAGGTACTGCCAGCAGTAAAACGCCTGCCTGGCAATGCAGGAGACATAAGAGACACGGGTCCGATCCCTGGGTTGGGAAGATCCTCTGGAGAATGGAATATTCCAGTATTCCAGAATACTAGAATACTCACTCCAGTATTTTTGACTGGAGAATCCTGCGGAGGAGCCTGGTGGACTACAGTCCATAGCGTCGCACAGAGTTGGACACAACTGAAGCGACTTAGCATGTGCACACAATGTGGATACACTGTTGTGTTGCCAGGATTTTACAATACGATACATCAAAAATTTTCTCTTGGAAAAATATGAAAAAAAAGAGAAAGAATTTACACTTTCCCATACTAGAAATAGTTACTTTCAAGATACTATTTACTTGCTGTCTGGATTTTTATATGGATAGTCCAAGGATTTGCAGACTTTTTCTGAAAAGGGCCAGACAGCAGATATTTTAGGCTTTTCGGGCAGATGGTTTCAGTAACAACTAATCAACTCTGCCGCTGCGGCTGGAAAGCGGTCAGAGACAACACATAAACAAACTGTGTGTGGCCATGTGCCAATAAAACTTTATTTACCAAAACAGTTATGGGCCAGAATTGGCCTTTAGGTTGCAGTCAGCCAATCCTTGGCATAGATATAGTAAATCTGTGTAAAAATGTTGTTTAGTAACAGGTTGTATATACTGTTTGCAACCAGCTTTCTTCTCACTTTTCTTGTGACTCTTTCAGGTGATAAAAATATATTTCTAAAACATCTATGTAGATGGCTTCAATATATTACTTTTATACAAGTATACTGTGTTTTATATTTTAAATCTCACATTATTGAACTTTACAGTTTAAATTTTTTTAACATTGTAATGAATGAAGATAATTTATACTTGATTCTGTGTGCTTCTTTCTCATCTTTTCATGTAGCAAAAATTTATGGAAATCAAACTAGTGGATCAAATGAATTAATACTTCTTGGGCTTTTGAAACTTGCTGCCAAATTGCCCCATAGAATTTGTGCTGTGTTTTCCCTCTCAAATGTGGAGGAGTGACTATTTCCCCACATTTTCACCATCTCTCCAGTCTAACATCATTTAATTCTTTGTTTAGGTGCTTATGTCTCTGCAAATAATACACATTATTTATTTTTTCACGCATTTATAGACTAATTTCTTTGAATTTCCTCTTTCGTTTCTTGTATCATCATTCTTCTATTTTTTTTCTACATATGAGTAAGAGTTTTTATAATATTTACTGGCTATAATTTCCTTGTTATCTATCTTATAAATTTTCCCCTGGTTAGTTGTTTTTTCCATGGAATTCTCTAGGCAAAAATACTGGAGTGGGTAGTCATTCCCATCTCCAGAAGATGTTCCCAATGTGGGGATCTAATCCAGGTCTCCTGTATTGCAGGCCACCAGGGAAGCTCTCATCAATGAGTAAGATATTTTGTGATATCTGCTGACTATGATTCCCTAGTAATGCATCTTATAAATTTCCCTGTTAGTTGTTTTTTCTTATATTTACTTAATGGGTGTTTATTTTAATTCAGAAAACTTATTTTTCAGTCATCCAATAAATAGCATTTTTTAAAATTAATTTATTTAAATTGGAGGCTAATTACTTTATAATATTGTAGTGGTTTTTGCCATACATTGACATGAATCCACCATGGGTGTACATCTGTTTCCCATCCTGAACCCCCCTCCAACCTCCCTCCCCATTCCATCCCTCTGGGTCATCCCAGTGCACTGGCCCCAAGCACCCTGTCTCATGCATCAAACCTGGACTGGCGATCTGTATCACATATACATGTTTCAATGCTATTCTGTCAAATCATCCCACCCTCACCTTCTCCCACAGAGTCCAAAAGACTGTTCTAGACATCTGTGTCTCTTTTGCTGTCTTGCATACAGGGTCATCATTATCATCTTTCTAAATTCCATATATATGCATTAGTATACTGTATTGGTGTTTTTCTTTCTGACTTACTTCACTCTGTGTAATCGGCTCCAGTTTCATACACCTCATTAGAACTGATTCAAATGTATTCTTTTTAATGGCTGAGTAATATTCCATTGTGTATATGTACCATAGCTTTCTTATTCATTCGTCTGCCAATGGGCATCTAGGTTGCTTCCATGTCCTGGATATTGTAAACAGTGCTGCAATGAACATTGGGGTCCATGTGTCTCTTTCAATTCTGGTTTCCTCAGTGTGTATGCCCAGCAGTGGGATTGCTGGATCATAAGGCAATTCTATTTCCAGTTTTTTAAAGAATCTCCACACTGTTCTCCATAGTGGCTGTACTAGTTTGCACTCCCACCAACAGTGTAAGAAGGTTCCCTTTTCTCCACACCCTCTCCAGCATTTATTGTTTGTGGACTTTTTGATAGCAGCCATTCTGTCCAGCGTGAGATGATAACTCATTGTGGTTTTGATTTGCATTTCTCTGATAATGAGTGATGTTGAGCATCTTTTCATGTTTGTTAGCCATCTGTATGTCTTCTTTGGAGAAATGTCTATTTAGTTCTTTGGCCCATTTTTTGATTGGGTCATTTATTTTTCTGGAATTGAGCTGCAGGAGCTGCTTGTATATTTTTAAGATTAATTCTTTGCCAGTTGCTTTGTTTGCTATTATTTTCTCCCATTCTGAAGGCTATCTTTTCACCTTGTTTATAGTTTCCTTTGTTCTATGAAATTTTTACTTTATTCATTTATCAAAAGAACTCCTTTGTGAATTATACCTTTAAAGTTATGTTAATATTTTTATTTAAACATTTTATTCTAACCCATCTAGAGTTTATAATACATTAGGAATATAACCATATATAATTTAGTTTTTCAAATAGTTGTTTAAGAGAACTTTTTTATGTGAAATATCACCTTAATTATATACCCAAATCTTTCTATATACTAGGGTTGATTTCTGTATGTTTTATTCTGTTGCACTAATCTTACTACAGATGGTTTCATCAGGATCACAGAATTTCAGTTAGAATAATTTTACAGTGTCCTTTAATGTACATCAGTGCAAGTCCCCTCATTTTATTTTTCAACGTTGTTCAAATTTTGCTTGTCTTACAGTTGAATGTTAGAACCATTTTTTAAAGTTTTTGTCCATGCTCATTTCTATTAGAACTACAATAATTATGTATATTGACTGGGGGAGAATTAGTACCTTTATGGTAAAGTTTCTTTCCACTCAGCATTATGATGTACCTCTCTTTGTTCAAAGCTTCTTTCATGTCTTGTCTGTAATCTGTTGCCTTCATCTGGGTTCTGTATATTTACTCCTGAACATGTATTAATTCCATGCTGCTATGCAATGGGCTTTTCATCATGCATTTCAAAATGTAATGGCTATGTATGGCACTCCCCCCAACCCGGAGTTTAAGCATAATTCTAACCTCCTTTAAATCCATCCAGTTCCTGTGTTCTGTATACTCTATCCTGCCCTCTATTGTCCTTTCATTGCCATAGGCTTCATATATACTTCATATATACTCTCCACTTTCACTGTCACTGGCTTCATATAGACTCTGAGCATCTCTTAGCTGGATGATCGTACATTTTTCCATACTAGTCTCCCTGGCTCCAAAATCATTTCACTCTAACCCGTACTTTGATGATGAGTGATTTTTCTGAAATTCAAATACTGTATTCTCAAATTTCTCTTCAAATACTTGAATATCCACCCACCAACTACTTTCAAAGTTTTAGGCGCAGATGGTCCCAGAGTCCAGCCACCGTCTCCTCTTATCTCCTAGCCCATCTAACTTGCCACTAAGCTCCAGCCTTCCAGATTCTCAGAGTTTGGTGTGTGTACAAGTAGTGGGAGCTGTATCCTTTGCACTCAGTGTTTCCTCTGTCAGAATGTAATCTGTATGAACACTATTACTAGACTGAACATTGCGGTACCCAAAGTAATTGACGGTAACTGGAACAAACAATTCCTGCATGTTAATTGACAGCACAGTGGAAGTGTGTGGTTCTCCAGGCAGCGCATGTCCAAGAGGTGATTCAGAAACTCAATTCCTTTCCACTTTGTGATGCTGCCACCTTGGACATGTGGTGTCCAAGGAGAGAAGAGAGGATGTGAGGATGTTGGAGCAGGGGTGGGGGGCATGTTATGACCAAGCTTTCACATCCTTCTGGCCACATTTCATTGCCAAAACCCATAAGAGTTTATAACATGACTTTGTGGGGAGCTGGGAAAGATACCCTTTCTTTGTGCTTAGGAAAAGGACATGAACTTGGTTAGCACAGAGCCAGTTTCAGCCACAACCCTTCAAGGGCAGCCTATCTATTCCACTGGTTTTAGCATTCCCAGTATTCATCACAGTGCTTCGAAATATAAAGTAAGTTGATAAACGCATGAATAAATAAACAGATAAGCTCTATGTCGGCTAGCTATATAATTAACACAATATCTAGAATCTAAATAGGATTGTATGGGTACATGAAGCTAAAACTGTGTCTTGGAGGGGAGTTTGGTTTTAGATTCTATCTCCAGTTTGAGACTGAAATGAGACATCAATTTCCAACTGAACACAGGCCATTCTGAAGCAATGGCTTTCCCTTCCAATCCTGGTCCTCCAGTGTTTTTCCTCAGCCAAGTACAGCTCCCTCCATCCCATGTGAGCCATCTGGTGGCATCATCAGCCCAGCGTGGCCAGCACTTCTCTTGCTGGCTGGTAAGTGCAGGGTTCCTGCTGCTATGTCCCCAAAGCCTAACCTTGTATCTGCTACTGGAGACAAAAGAAGCCAGAGACCTAAGAAAGTATAAACGGGTTCCATTCAGAGACTGGTATGTTGCAGTGTAAATCTACAGACGTGGAGCAGTGTGAGGAAGTAAGATTTAGGGATCATGACATAGGCTGCCTGAGTGTCAGACCAGAAAACAATGCCCCTGGAGGTGTAGACATGAAGTGACTTTGGATAGATCTTCTTGATGTTGAATTTTTTATCTTCAAAGTCAAGAAGCATCTCCCCATGAAGGGTACCACACAGAGTACAGTTCCTTTCCAGCCTTCCCTGGTGCAGTATTCTTCCTAACCAGACTCAGTCGCCTGCAGTTTTTGTATGGGCAACTGTATGTTCAGTGTTCAGCCCAGAGTTTGGTTAAGAGCACTTTTGTTAAGATGATGGTCATGGATGATTGTACCCATGATGTTTTAGTCACTGCGGTCAGTACAGAATCTTCTCAGTGCATTCAGTAGAGACTTGACTGTACAGAATCCTCGACTTGTCTTATTGCATATATCGTTAACGTGTCATATTCAGTTTTGTAATAGACATAAAACAAGCTTGAAGAGTTGACAAACTTTTTAATTAAAAAGAAATCAAAACCACAGACAATAGAATTTAGCTAAATATGCATCAGAAGGTCCTTTCTCCTGCTTCAATTTTCCTAAACATCTTGAATGAAAGTCATTGTTTTCTTTGCTAATTAGCTGATTTATCAAAAGTGATGTATACAGGTTTTCTTTTCCAGCAAGCATTTATGGAGTCCCCTCTATATGCAAGGTACTAAGCTAGGAGCCATGGGGGAAAACAAATATCAACTAACATGTTTCTGCTTTGAAGCTTAAGGGTTTAAAGAAAAATGAAATGTGTGCATAAACAGGTATATAACAAGTCAGAGTGCAGTAAGGGCTCTAAGAGCACAATCAACCTACGTTCTTCTTTCAAACTTCAATGACCTCAGTAGAATTATTAGAGCACTTACATAGATGGTTGATGGCATTACAAAAGATGCACACTTTGGAGACAAATTGATCTGCAGCTATCAAGGGCAGTAGATGCATTTCACTATTTTGTTTTTTGGCCACATCATGTGGCCTGCAGGATCTTCCCTGACCAGGAATGGAACCCATGACCCATGCAGTGGGAGCCTGAAGTCCTAACTGCTAGACCACCAGGAAAGTCCATGTTTCACTGTTTAACACTGTCCTATAGGGCAAGCCTGCTGGAATGAGTCTTTGAAGGAACCAGGCAGAACACAGGCTCAGAGGCCACAGGGAAATGTCCCTTCCAGAGAAAAGTCAAGGGCCTCAAAGCCATAGAAAGAAGCCTGGGGAAGCAGTTCAATGAGGGGTCAGGATAGGAACCTAGCTGATAGGGATACTATTAAGGGCATCTACTGCAAACCTTTCAACTTTGCTCTATAGTTTTTTTTTTTTTTTTTCAGTTATCTTTTTTGTTGTTGTTGAGATGAAATTGACAGATAATAGTAACAGTGTGTATGTTTAAGTTGTACAGTGTGTTGGTTTCACATTGTACATATATTCACACATATATCACAATATGATTGCCACCATAGCATAAGCTAATACTGCTGTCGTATCCAATTACTATCAGGTCTTCTTTGTGGTGAGAACAATTAAGAACTAGTCTCTTAGAAACTTTGAAGTTTATAATACCATATTTCAACAATAATCAGATACGGTGCCCAAAATTTCCAGAACTTATTTATCTACTAGTTGCTAATTTGTACCCTTAAAGCATCTTTTCATATCACCTAAGCACTTTTTGACCACATGCTGAATTATGTAATAAGAAAAATATATATCAATGGGTAATATGATGGAAGAGTCCACACAAAGAGCAGTTTTATCATTTTCCAACATCTGAAATGCCAATTTCAGAGTAAGATGTAGCATAGAAAAGTCACACAAGTAAGATTTGCCCCATGTTGGCATTAGAATGGAGGGACTGAGATGATTCCCTGAGCAGGGACCTTGGAGAGTCAGAGCAAGATATCAGACAGACTGACCAGACTGCCCAGACAGACAGATGACAGGCCAGCTGACAGCCAAGCTGTGACTGGTGCCTGCTGGCTTCTGCACTGGCCTGGCCTGCCTGACTTATGTACATGACCCGGGACACAATGGGAACAACCTTCTAGTTTTACACTCAATGCTCAGGAACTAATCAAGATAATAGTATAATAATAATAGGTCTTGTTTTAAAATATCTGTTTCATTATTTCAACAAATGATAACTACTGTGTTTTATAATGTTAAAAGAGATAAAGCGGGACACAACCTTGTGTGTACCATATGTTAACCACTTAAACAGGCATTTCTCAGAAGGACTAAAAGAGAAATCACAGTGATATCTGCATTTCAACAGTTTTATTATGAGTAATTTAAAATTCTTTATTTCTAAATTTTCTTAATATTACTATAGCAAAAGTAGTTTTACAGAAAAAGATTATTTTCCCTCAAAGAAACAAGTTTTATTAAAACACAAAACAAAATTGATTATTGTCATTTCAGCTGGGTAGGTGTGGTGAACAAACCCAGATAAATTGTGGAACTTTTCAAGCTACCTAAGCCCATCCACTCTCCCTCATGAGAATCCTGGCCTGATGAGTCAACCTGCCAGATGGAAACAAAAAATATTGGGCAGAAAACGAGGTCAGCTACAAGACCTGGAACTGGAAAGACTCCAAGAAAGAGGCCGTTTGGTTTGTACCTTGAGAAAATAGCAGAATGGCTCTGGTTGTTAGAAGTCCAAGGAGGGAATCAGAATCTACCTAAATAACAGATGATAACTCCTACAAGGGCAGAGGCAGGAAGGGGTCCAGTTTGCTTGGTGTGGACAGATGGGGCTGGGAGGCTGGCCAGATCAGATCAAAGAAACTGGGCTGGTGGGGTCAGATCAAAGAAACTGGCCTAGAGGAGGTGAAGGGAACAGTAGGGACTGGTATTTGTCAATTGCAATAAAAGGATAAACCCGGTTGTTCATAGGACCCAAGCCATCCCCAAGTTCTTACTCATTAAAAGCACAGCAGAGTCACAGCCATGACTTTCAGCTCAAGAAGCAGTCCAGGGGCTCCAGGATCACCCAGGTTTCCCAACAGGAACCGGAGGCACAGAATGCCATGCACGTCAAACGTTGTCTCATGGACTGGCTATGGGCCTGAGTTGCAATGTGGTCATTTAAAGCGCCCCATGTGTGTTCGGTAGCTTAGTCAAGTCTGGCTCTCTGAGGCCCCATGGACTGTAGCCTGCCAGGCTCCTCTGTCCATGGGATTCTCCAGGCAAGAGCGGGTTGCAGTTCCCTTCTCCAGGGGATCTTCCCAACCCAGGGATCAAATCTGGGTCTCATGCACTGCAGACAGATTCTTTATCATCTGAGCCACCAGGGAAGCCCTTATTCACATCTAGGTGAAGAGAACTCAAATTTCTGACATAGCCAAGAGCCTATGCCAGGGTCAGTCCAGCTTGAGCAAAGAGAAGGGAGCCTCTCTGGGACATACAGGGGTTGTCATGATGGAGCGGGGACCTGTATGAGAGCAATGAATATTTAGGTGTGGGGTGGGGAGGGGGGCTGCCAATGGGTCATAAGGGGTGGGGAAGAAAGCAAAAGGAGAGGAAAGCTGGCAGGGAGT
>NW_011494680.1:10307883-10317232 GCF_000754665.1 Bison bison bison
GTGGTGGAGGGAAAAGAAAAAAACAATAAGAGGGAAACCCTTAATAGTCCCAAGTGATGCAGCATTGCATTTTCCAGAAGGGTCACCCCACTGGACACAACTTCACAGGGCCTTCCATTCTGGTTCTTGGAGCTCCAGCTCTTCATTCAGGGGAAGGACAATCTTCCTAGTTACTCATCTCCTTTGATGCGATCTTCACCATCTTCCATTTCCAAGTAACTCCCAGAATCCTCTGAGTCAAGCACAGGAGCTACAGAATTATTTATTTCTAGTGGGTAGTTGTACTGAGGTGTTTTCATCTCCTCAAAGAACAGAACAGACAAAAAGTGCTGTATAAAGAGGTCAACATGAAAGAGGACAGCAGAGGGAAGAAACAGATTCATTAAAGACAGAACTGTACATTTTAGCAAGGAGCTAATATAGCAACATGTATTTAAAATGTAAAATTATTTTTGATTTCTTTGAAAAAAATTCATCTTGATAAAAATTTCCTATTTTGATTCTACTGAAAGTAATCTTCTGATAAATTTAGAGATGAGCAAATTGGGTGGGAGTAAGGCTAGAGTCAGAGGAACCAGAGATCAAATTGCCAACATCCGCTGGATCAGCAAAAAAACAAGAGAGTTCCAGAAAAACATCTATATCTTCTTTATTGACTATGCCAAAGCCTTTGACTGAGTGGATCACAATAAACCGTGGAAAATTCCTCAAGAGATGGGAATACCAGACCACCTGACCTGCCTCTTGAGAAACCTATATGCAGGTCAGGAAGCAACAGTTAGAACTGGACATGGAACAACAGACTGGTTCCAAATAGGAAAAGGAGTACGTCAAGGCTGTATATTGTCACCCTGCTTATTTAACTTCTATGCAGAGTACATCATGAGAAATGCTGGGCTAGAAGCACAAGATGGAATCAAGATTGCTGGGAGAAATATCAATAACCTCAGACATGTAGATGACACCACCCTTATGGCAGAAAGTGAAGAGGAACTCAAAAGCCTCTTGATGAAAGTGAAAGAGGAGAGTGAAAAAGTTGGCTTAAAGCTCAACTTTCAGAAAACCAAGATCATGGCATCTGGTCCCATCACTTCATGGGAAATAGATGGGGAAACAGTGGAAACAGTGTCAGACTTCATTTCTGGGGGCTCCAAAATCACTGCAGATGGTGACAGCAGCCATAAAATTAAAAGATGCTTACTCCTTGGAAAGAAAGTTATGACCAACCTAGATAGCATATTGAAAAGCAGAGACATTACTTTGCCAACAAAGGTCTGTCTAGTCAAGGCTATGGTTTTTCCTGTGGTCATGTATGGATGTGAACATTGGACTGTGAAGAAACCTGAGTGCCAAAGAATTGATGCTTTTGAACTGTAGTGCTGGAGAAGACTCTTGAGAGTCCCTTCGACTGCAAGGAGATCCAACCAGTCCATCCTAAAGGAGACTAGTCCTGGGTGTTCATTAGAAGGACTGATGCTGAAGCTGAAACTCCAATACTTTGGCCACCTCATGTGAAGAGTTGATTCATTGGAAAAGACTCTGATGCTGGGAGGGATTGGGGGCAGGAGGAGAAGGGGATGACAGAGGATGAGATGGCTGGATGGCATCACCAACTCGATGCACATGAGTCTGGATGAATTCCGGGAATTGGTGATGGACGGGGAAGCCTGGCATGCTGCGATTAATGGGGTCACAAAGAGTCGGACATGACTGAGTAACTGAACTGAACTGAAGGCTAGGGTGCGGCAGAGGATGGAGCATAGATCACAGGATGTCACCTGGTCTCTGTCACAAGTGACATTTGGGATTAAAGCAATAACCTAAAACATATTAAAAGGTTAGAATTTTAGGAAAAAGGAATTGGGAGGAAAATGGTGTTTGTTTATGGTTGTGATTTAGTTATGACTACACTTACCTTCCGGAGAAGGCAATGGCAACCCACTCCAGTACTCTTGCCTGGAAAATCCCATGGACGGAGGGGCCTGGTAGGCTGCAGTCCATGGGGTCGCTGGGAGTCGGACATGACTGAGCAACTTCACTTTCACTTTTCACTTTCATGCATTGGAGAAGGAAATGGCAACCCACTCCAGTGTTCTTGCCTGGAGAATCCCAGGGACGGTGGACCCTGGTAGGCTGCCGTCTGTGGGGTCGCACAGAGTCGGATACGGCTGAAGCGACTTAGCAGCAGCAGCAGCACACTTACCTTCTGAATCTCTTCAGGTTTTTTACAGTCTTCACCCATTCCACTTACATGTCTCATAGTCTGAGGTTTTGCTTTCTGGATCAAACATCTTCCACATTCTTTCCTCAATGATGTGTTTTTATTCTACTTTGACAAAGAATAAAATTCAAAGTAAGACTGTTATTCTAGAATACCATTGAAAATTAGCCAACAAGTTTGCCTAATAAATTTTCCCTTATTCATATTGACTGTATCTACATTTTTTAAAAAAAGCCTAGAAAGCAATTTCTCTTTGCAATTGAAGTGATGCCATTTTTATATTTTACTCCAACCAAAGTCTCTAGAGAATGTTCAGGAATGCCAAGACATTTAGAGAAGCATACCAGTGTGAGTCAAGTTTAGACTATTGTCTTCAGAAAACTGTGAACAATTTCTACCAGTTAATGACCTAGCAAAATCTGAAAATATGCTGCCCCTTTGAAATTACATAATCTCTTCCAAGATTAACATGGTCAGGAAGCCTGTTTACAATAAAAGGATAAAACTTAACTATTGCTTAAAAAAAAACTCCCTGGAAGCTACAAGAGAATTTTGCTTATTTTCTACTTCTTGATGATAATCTCTTGAAGGTATTTCTCGGTGGATTTCACCAGTTGAAAATATAAATGCTTTGGTGACAGACCTTTGATTGAGCAAAGAATACTGATGTAATTACAAGCCTGCCTATTCTTTGACATTAGCTGTTGTCGTAACAAAGGGAGTTGGTACCTTATGAAATTTCACAGTATTGGAAATTTTTTTTTAATATTTATTTTTATTAATTTTTTTGGCTCCTGTGGGTCTTTGTTGTGGCATGTGGGATCTAATTCCCTGACCAGGGATCGAACCCCAGCCCCCCTGTCTTGGGAGCTCAGAATCTTAGCCACTGGGCCAGCAGGGAAGCCCAATATTGAATTTTGTTGAGGTTTATTTCATGCCAGGCTCCAAATAAGTGCTTTACATAATTTATTTTACTTAATCATAACAGCAATTCATGGATGCCCAATAATGTAGTATAGATAGGGAAACTAAGATTAAAATAAATAACTTGCTCAGGGTCAAAACTAATAATTAATGAAGCTGGGTTTCAAACCCAGGTAGGTGTGACTTCAAAGCTTCCAGCATTGAAATGTTTCTTTGTCTTCTCACAGCTCAACAGAAACTCCAGCAGCTCCATCTCATGATTTTCAAAATAAATAATTAAAGCAAAGACAGAACTGTAGGATATTTAAGATTTAACACAAGGCATGTAGAACTTTTCATCCTTTCTTCTATATACACTCTCCTTTTGAGTAATCTGTCATTTGTTTGTTGCAATTAACCTTGAGTTACAGTCTGCCATGCTATTTCCTAAAATAAACTGCCACACAGGTTGAGAATGTTTGTGTTGGAATTATATATGCACATCCTCAAACACAGGCTGGAAAATGAAACCACTTTTGATAATTCAGACTGTCATCAGTGAGCACACAGCATCCTGCCAATCATGTCTGGGGGCTGTGGTGTGTGTCCCCAGGATGCGTAAGTACTAGGTTACTTAGAAAGGCTGATAAACATAATCTTGATGTGATTACTGTACATGCTCATGACTAGTACCTAGCTTTTGCTTGACTTTATTTTTTATTTATTTTTAGTTGGAGTATAATTGCTTTACAATGTGGTGATAGTTTCTGCGGTACAATGAAGTATATCAGCTATATGTATACATCCTGGGGAAGACTGAGGGCAGGAGAAGAAGCGGGTGGTAGAGGATGAGATGCTTGGATGACATAACCAACTCAATGGACATGAGTTTGAACAACCTCCAGTAGATAGTGAAGGAAAGGGAGGCCTGGCATGCTGTCCATGGGGGTTGCAGAGTCAGACATGACTTAACAACTGAACAACAATGTACACACACCCCCCTCTTTGAGCCTCCCTCCCACCACCCTCCATCCCACCCCTCTAGGTTGTCATGGGCTGTGCAGCAGTTTCCCACTAGGAATCAATTTTACACACGGTAGTGTATCAGTGCTGCTATCCCAATTCCTCCCACCCTCTCCTTCCACAGATCTTCTTTGGCTATTACACATAAAATTATTCTAAGTTGGGGTCAACGAAATGGGATGAGGGAGCAGAGGAAAGAAGTGAGTTGATATAATTATTTCTGTTTTACAGAGAGGCTAAGTTACTCATGTATTTACAAAGGTTAGCAGTATTAAGTGAAATTTTATTTTTTTTTGAGGATGAATTATACATTTATAGGTTGCATTTTTATTAAGGGTAGTTTTTGTTTTTTAATTTTTTATTAAAGTATAGTTGAATGAGAATGTTGTTTAATCACTGCTATATAGCAAAGTGTTTCAGTTATACATATATATATAGTGTGTGTGTGTATATATATACACACATATATATATTCTTTTTCATATTCTTTTCCAGTACAGTAAAATTCAATCTCTTGTTGGTACATATGTAGATGCTTCCAATTAAATGAGTGGGAAACACTTCTTCCAACTACTGAGTTTAAGATAGCACCAAAGAAAGCAATTTACACAACAGTCAAAATTAATTCAAGTAATAAGACTTCAGAAGAAGGACCTGAGTTAAATTTAAATGCCAGCTTGCTATTCCAGAGCACATGTAGGCTAGCTAAAAATGTGTAGCCTCTTCTTAAATCAGGATGGTCAGCATCAGGATGCACGATAGCACGCAGGCACTGAGGAAAGTGCTTGACTCCACTGAAAGCATTGAATGGTGCCATTTCATGGGAAATTTCCCTCTATTAGGAAGACACAGTTTTCCCCATGGCTGGCCTACAGTCCATAGGGTCGAAAAGAGTCAGACGTGACTGAAGGGACTTAGCACGCACACATAGGCACTGACCTCCTCTGGGACCTCAGGGACAGCACTAGGCTGTCTGGTTTTCCATTCATCTCTCTGTAAAAGGCAGATATGGGGGAGTTGGGAGGTAGGGGTGGGGGGGACAGTTAGTTCCAAGATGCTAGGAGAGCTCTTCCAAGACCTTGGCAAAGTCAGCCAAGCCACTCAGCTGTGGGTGATTCAGAAATGCAATGCCTTGTCATCTTTAAAGACTGAAATGAATCTTGGACCCTTACTCTTGCTTTTGTATTAATAGGTAGTCTTTCTTCACACACATTAGCTCTATTCCTTCTTAGATTAAGAACCAACAACATAGATAACCAATGAGAACCTCCTGTATAGCATTTAGTGCACTGTGGTGACCTAAATGAGAAAGAAATCCAAAAAAGATGATACACACACACACACACACACGTATATGTAATGACTCAGTTGGTAAAGAAACCACCTACAATGCAGGAGATGAGAATTTGATCCGTTGGTTGGGAAGATCCCTTGGAGAAGGAAATGGCAACCCACTCCAGTATTCTTGTCTGGAGAATTCCATGGACAGAGGAACCTGGTGGGCTACAGTCCGTGGGGTTGCAAAGAGTTGTACACGATTGAGTGACTACACCATCATCACCACCATGGCTAATTCACCTTACTGTACAGTAAAACCTAACACGGAGAAGGCAATGGCACCCCACTCCAGTACTTTTGCCTGGAAAATCCCATGGACGGAGGAGCCTGGTAGGCTGCAGTCCATGGAGTCGCTAAGAGTCGGACACGACTGAACGACTTCACTATCACTTTTCACTTTCATGCATTGGAGAGGGAAATGGCAACCCCCTCCAGTGTTCTTGCCTGGAGAATCCCAGGGACGGGAAGCGTGGTGGGCTTCCGTCTATGGGGTCGCACAGAGTCGGACACGACTGAAGCGACTTAGCAGCAGCAGCAGCAGAACCTAACAGAACATTGTAAAACAACTATGTGCTAAGTTACTTTAATTGTGTCTGACTCTTTTGTGGCCCACCAGGCTCCTCTGTCCATGGGATTTCCCAGAAAAGAATACTGGAATGGGTTGCTATTCCCTTTTTCAGCGCATCTTCCCAACCCGGGGACCAAGCCTGGGTCTCTTACATCTCCTGCATTGGCAGGCAGGTTCTTTACCACTAGCGCCACCTGAGAAGCCCAGAACAACTATATTCCATTAAAATAAAAAAGAAAGAAAGAAAGAAAGAAACAACAGCAACTGTGGTTCAGGAGTTCCCTGTGTTCTAACACAGAGATGTAGCAGCTACCAGAGCGTCGCCTGCAGTGACCTGACAGCTACCTTTGCAAACCGGACACAAGAGCCAATGACATATGTCCCATGAATGTATTTCAATATTTCTCTTTCTTCTGGTTCAGGATTTTGGATAAGTGCCTACATTCCCATTCGTCTGAGCCAAACGTTTTCCTTGCAACTGTCATCAGAAATGTGAGGTTTGGCTTCCAAGGAAAAAGGAATGAAGGAAGCTGCTTATCAACATCATCTCTAAAACTTTTTCTCTGAACAGGAAACGGGAGCCTTCTCCCCCTCGGGCAGTCTGGAGAAGCGCTCTGTCTAGTGTCAACCTGATTCCTCTCAGTTGGAGGTTTTCTATTTTATAAACGGTGAGCTCTCAAAAAGCCAGCCTGAGAGAGTCTGCCCTGGGCTGCAGACACACCATGGCTCCATCGGGAGAACTGTTTACAGGAACGGAGCTTCCACCCATTGAGCCTATTGTGCAGTAGAAGATGACAGGGTGGAGAGCTCCTTAAACTCTGCAGAAGAATAGCTCTGGTTGCTCTTCTTTTCATCTGTGTTCTTCCTTGTAAGGGAAATGTGACCTGGGCAATAAACATAGGTTATAAATATGGAGAAACAGAAAGTGAAGTGTCGGTAATTGTGTACCACTGACATGTAAATAATTGGACTTATGTTAGCCATTTCTAGAGGGTATTTACTAAAAATAGTAAATGGCTCATTGCCTGTCAAAGGGAGGGTTCTAATATGTTTTAATTAGTTTCTCTATTCTCTGACAGTTTCTATCGTATCTGCGTGGCCCTTTCAGAAGATGAGGTTTATTAGTGGGCTGTTTGCTTACTCACACTTCTAGCAAATATGTCTGGGAAGCAGTAAAGAGAAGACTCAAGTCACATTCAGCTCACCATGGAGTTTTGTGAGAAGAAATGCAGTTGTAAAATAAAATCCTATCAAATCATTCTTTAAGGAACATGGCATGTGCCTCTAACCATTTAAATTAATTAAAAGCTGATTCAGGTTGATTTAGTAACTCAAGATAGAGATAGCACCAATGACTATAAAAGCATTGACTGTGTTCATCCAAGTCTTTTAAGACTTAAATACAAATTAACATCAGAGGTGCTTGATGTTCCAAAATGAATCACTGTTAAAGTTAAGTTCTTTGGAAAGCATAGAAATCACTCTACCCAAATGAGCCAGATTTGATTTAATTCAACCAAGAATTATCGGGCATCTACTGAGAGCTCCACGTGGCTTTGGGAGCTGATGACATATGTTTAAAGTATCACTTTCATATATTTGAACTTGCTAAAAAAAAAAAAATCCTCAACACAGTCCTTACAAATATATGATCTATATTTTACAAAGGAAAGGGTTGGAATTTCAAATTGTCAAGTCCTTGCCTTGATTTCATATAACTAGTGAACAGCAAAGTTAGGACTGGATCTCAACTCTTCTTTAGTTCAGCTCACTTATCCATTTACCTAATTTTATTAAGTATCTTATAAGTGCAAGTATTGTACCACATGCTGGGTACATGATCTGTGCAAAAAATAGAAGAGACCAGTCTCACCCTCATGGTGAGTTTTGGAAGGCAGATATTCATTTAACAATAAACCAGAGCATGTTTTTCAATTCTAAAAATTACTGTAGAGAAGCCCTCTCTGAGAAAGTGACCCTTTAAGCTGAGACCTGAAGGAGTTAGTTAAGTAAAGAAAATGTCATGTGTTTGGGGGCAGACTATTGGAAAAGACCCTGATACTGGGAAAGATTGAAGGCAGGAGGAGAAGGGGGCGGCAGACGATGAGATGGTTGGATGGCATCACCGACTCAATCACATGAATTCGAGCAAACTCTGGGGGATAGTGAAGGACAGGGAGGCCTGATGCGCTGCAGTCTGGGGATTGCAATGAGTCCGACACAACTTAGCGACTGAACAATGACAAAATCATAGGTATTGGATCAATAACTCCTCTTGGAGATACTCAAACTGTGGTAGGAGCCAAGGACAGGGAACGATTCAGTATGTTGTGGGGCACACAACTGAAGCTATGGCACGCTTAAGTCAAGGGCATATTCTTTCTGCTAGAATATAGTCAGCCCATCACCTCCACCGGGAAAAACAGAATCACGATTCATTAGGAGGCTGGGAAATTTTGGCATAATTTTTTAAAACCACTTATCTGTTTAATCCATGATGATTTTGATCAGGTTAATATAAGTTTTGATGTCTTGGTGCTGTAATCTGTCTTTGCTGAGGCTTATTTAGAGGTTCAGTCTTCAACCTTGTGATAAACTATACAAATGCAGTCCTGCCCAGAGGTACTGCAGGGCTGTGCTCACTGTATCTGTTTTAACCTGAACCAAAATAATGTCTTAATTGCAATATCAAAGGCTACTCCATCCCGAGAGACCTGGGCATTCTTTAATCAGAAGAGAACTTTGACATTCCATCCCCAGCTGCTGTACAATTAGAATCTTGCTATTTGGAGCTGACCAGTGACCACAGCTGACCACTGATTCATAGACTGTGATTCATTAAAAATGCCAGTTCTGTCTGCCTGTATTGGCAGATGCCTTATATCTCTGCCAAGTTCATTTTCTTAGTGTGAAAAGGCATGTGAGTTTATGAGCTCAGCTTGCCTTAAGATCTTGACAAAAGACCATCCCAAGTGAGTATCTGTCTTCAGCTCTTTTCTCACTCTGAATCAGTCACAGCTCAAGTCTGAGGGCTTACAGGGGGAAAGTCTGTCATCTCATGGGCTGCACTGATGTAAGTGACCCCAGGGGAAAGCTCCAATCAGAGCGTGATTTACGGGAATCACATGGGGATTTACAGGAACCTCATCTTCTCTAATTAGGGTGGGATGCTGGAGGTACCCAAGACAGATCGAAGCCAAAAGATCTCCACATTTTAGTCACAAGTCACATGCTGATGGCACAAGCAACTCCGTGGCATGTGTTTTCACATGCCACAGGAAAAAAATGCGTGATTT
>NW_011494680.1:10317332-10340163 GCF_000754665.1 Bison bison bison
GCGTGATTTACAAACAAACGGGCTTCCCTGGTGGCTCAACTGGTAAAGAATCTGCCTGCAATGAGGGAGACCTGGCTTTGATCCCTGGGTTGGAAAGATCCCCTGGAGGAGAGCATGGCAACCTACTCCAGTATTCTTGCCTGGAGTACCCCCATGGACAGAGAAGCCTGGAAGGCTACAGTCCATGGGGTTTCAAAGACTCAGATATGACTGGGTGGCTAAGCAGGCATGTACAAACACAAATGTATCATTTTTATTTCTGTTTGCTCTCCTCTGAGATGGTATCCACTGAAGTGGTGCTTGCATTTTTAAAAAGAGAGAATTTATTAAATAAAGATAATTATATCTTCTTTAGTCCCTTCAGTACCAAACAAAGCAAAGGGAAACAAATCAGCCTGACTGACAGCAAACTCCAGAGGCAAATGTAAACGCCTTATAAATCAGAGATGTCACAACAGTCTCCAAGGACAAGCCCAGCAGATGCTGAATGAGGAGCAGATGGTGGGGAAGGAACCCCTGGCTGCTTGTTCACGAGAAAGGGTGGTCTTTCCCAAGTGGATGATGGTGAAGCTCCAGAAGCAGCTAACAAGGGCCTCCCACATGCTGACAGCACAGAGGGAGCACAACTGGGCTTCTCTCTTTTCTCCCATGCATTGTCATCTGGGCAGTGATGGGTGTTGGTTAATAACCTGACATCCTCATTACTGTTCTACATTAGATTAGCCTGATTCTTTAGAAAAGACTGAGAGTGTTGAGTTTGAACATAACATTTTGTTCTGACTTTCCATTTTGACAAACTGTGAAAATTCTACTTGATTATGTGCAGGTCATATTCCTTTCTCAGTCACTAAAAACACACGTGCAAACTGAGACACGTGAATCTTTTACTTCTTGACATTATCCAAGTTAAAGCAAAGGAAGAGCCCATTCAGTAACCACGAACAGGAAGAAGGCAATGTCACACTGAGGATGGAGTCAGAATGTCTCCAGTAAGCAGCCTCATCATTCTCTTCTGCCTGCCTCCACATCCCTTGCCCAGGAGCACAACTTCCCCGTACTCCTTCCCAACACACCAAGGGTAAGGTTGTGACAGTTAGCTGTCTGAAACCTCCTGTCGCAGCATCACTCAACCTTTTCTAAAGGATCTAGAGAGTCAATTCCACAACACTTCATCCTTCCACCCAAGAATGTGGTGGACGCACACACACACACACACACACACACACCCCAAACAAGAATGATCTGGGAGCTGTGGAAGGGCTTCATAGCAGAGCACTACTTATTTATGCGAAGAACATAAACCATGGGGATGGGTCTCTTCCTGTGTAGCTTGTGCTCAATTCTATTACTACATTAGAGTCACAACCTCTGCAGAAATTGGTTCTGAGATATTTCAATACTTATCACCTGCCTTGCAACCTCCATGGGCGTCCCAGGTGTCACAATGGTAAAGAATCCACCTGCCAAGGCAGGAGACACAGGAGACACGGGTTCAATCCCTGGGTCAGGAAGATACCCTGGAGAAGGAAATGACAACCCATTCCAGTATTCTTGCCTGGGAAATCCCATGGACAGAGAAGCCTGGTGGGCTACAGTCCATGGGGTCACTAAAGAGTCAGACACGATTCAGAGACTAAACACCACATTACAACCTGCAATCCCCAAGGCTGAAATCATCCTGCGCTATCACCATGTTAATGTTCCTCTAGCAATTCTTCACACTCATCTTCAAGTTAGGTGCAAAGTCAAGTACAAGAGACCCAGGGTTTCACAGAAGTTGATCTACGGCACAAAAATTTCATCTTTTGCTGCCCACCAAGAAGTTTGCATAAAAACATTTTCTTTCTTGTCTCTACCTAATTATTATCTGAGTCACAACCTTTGAAATGTGTGGCAGCTGCCCAGCTTGAGAGGTACCCTTTCAAAAACCAACATAGCATCTGCACAATTTCACCTGTTCAAACTCTATGGAAGCTTGCAGTTACATACTTGCTGGGCAATTGAGTTTCATTTTAAGCCTGTCGTGGACTGGAAGGCAGTGAGAGAGCCTTTTATAGAAAACGGTAGAGGTAAGAACACTTGTCAATAACATAAAGAAAAGGTTACTGTACTTCTAAATGTAAGATAGCTGTCATTGTATTAGATTAAAAAAAAACAGGACAAAAATGCGATTAACATTGAGCGGTCAACTTGGAGAGTTATCATGAGCGGACAAAGGTGGCCTCTGAAAATGCTGATTGTCAAGAAACACTATTATCTTACAGAATTTATGTGTGTGTGTGTATCGGAGCATTACTGTATTTGCATTCATTTAATTGAAAGCAATCTCATCATTATTCTTTGATACCTACTCTTAAATGAAGGCAATTACTTTCTCAGCAAGGAATCATTATGGGGTATGTATAAATTATTATCTTTCCTTTACATGTAGGGGGATTATGTAAGATGAGCGCTGAGGCAAAGCTGCTTCGTGGTGTATGACACGGCACTACATGGCTCTAGCAGGGATCATAAAAGTGAATATTTCTCTGGCTGATTTCTGGAGAAGATGAACTCTCATGTATCGCAGTTGTAGAATTATTAAACATTGCTTTAGTTGGAGTTGCTCTCATTTGCCATTATCTGGTTTGTATAACTATTTAGCTCAGATGGTAAAGAATCTGCCTGCAATGTGGGAGACCTGAGTTCAATCCCTGGGTGGGGAAGATCCCCTGGAGAAGGGAATGGCCACCCTCTCCAGTATTCTTGCCTGGAGAATTGAGTGAACAGAGGAGCCTGACAGCTATAGTCCATAAGGTCACAAAAAGTCAGACACGACTGAGAGACTAACACACACACACACACACACACATGCACACATAACTTTTTAGAGTAACACTTAGGCTTTGGTACTTTTTATGCCTAAGCACTGTATGCTCTGAAGATGAGTGTCACTCCTTAGAGTGGCTTCTGAAAAGAGAATAAATACAATTTCTGTCATGCACTTTTGGAAGCATCACTCGAATCTCAGTGAGTGCTTACTGGCTTGGTACACAGCCCTAAATGAAGTTATTGCTGAGAGTGAAAACACAACCAAAGCAACACTTTCTTTTTTTTTTTTTTTAATTTAAGAGAACATTAGGAAATTAGAAAGTCTGGAAATGAGATTTGCCAGAGGAAACATCTTCTGAACCCTGACTTTCCATCCCACTGAAAAACCATGGCAGAACTTAATCAGCCCAGACAGTCAGCCACCATCTGCCCCTCAGTGGAGACAGGGCTCCCACTAACTGTAATAAAAGAGTGAATTTATTTAGATCTCCTGTTGTGTTCTGAAATTGCTTTCCATAGCTTCTGTAGAATTTCATAATCCACTGAAAAATGGTAAAACTTTTTGGTGAGGAATTCTGTGTAGCAATAGTCCCAGGACTGTTCCTATGTGCTCTTCCTATTTTCTCTTACTGTGTTAAGTAATGACCTTGAATAACCATTTGTATCCTATGAAAAGAGGATATATGATCATCTCCAGATTATAACAAAGCAAAAATAAATCAAAGTTCATGTTTTTACATAGCACACCACAGGAACTGAAAATAAACACTGCCCTTACACATTTCCTTTCTCCATTTCCTTAAACATACAGGTCCTGAACTTTAGTGGCTTAGGTTCTGACATAATACAGAAATTAGAGAATTTTAATGCAATTTCAGTCTAGTGAGAAGAATTATTTTGAGGCTATGTGACTCTTTCACCAAGTTTTGTTGTTGTTTTGCTTTGTTTTTTACTTCTTGGCCTTGTCATGCAGCCTGTGGGATCTCAGTTCCCTGACCAGGGATTGATTCCATGTCTCTTGCAGTGGAAGCAGAATCTTCACCACTGGATAGCCAGGGAAGTCTCCAGTCAAGTATTTTTATGTTTATTTAGTAAAGTAAACACTTTGGCATCTATTGGAAAAAATGTGTCAGTTGGGAAAAAATGAATTTTTCCAGCATTCTTTATCATATGGAAGATAGAAAAGCCTGGTAATACCACACAAATATGACTTTATTCTTATACATCTCCACAAAGCATACTTGTAAACCCAAGCTCTTAGGTGAGACAGGAGAAGTTAGGGAATCAAGGATGGTGTAAGAGCTCATCTTTTTCTTTCCTTATGCCGATGAAGATTTTCAGGGTGTCTCTGAGTACACGATCAAAGAGAAATTTGATAGATAAATATGCACAAAGGAATTGTGATAGGTTGATCTTTAGAGATCAGTAACAATTTTCCTCTCACCATAGCATCCTCAAAGGAAAAGTCTCATAGCTAGGTGGTTGACTTTAACAAATCTCAGCTGTTTGCTTTTGTGATGTTCAAATAAAATTAAAGCATGCGTAAAGAAGGGCTTCTCACAGCATACTGTAGGCTCTGGATTTTCACCTTATTTTCTAGTAAGCACAAGCACTGAGACATGTCGGCCGGTTAGGGAGAATTTCACATTCCAATGTAAGCCATTTCAGGATTTCTGGAAATTGCAATGCCTGTCCTCAGTTTCAAAAGTCCTTAACTTCCACAAATGTTCTCCTCTGATAAACTGCATTTAAACGGCCTTATCTTGTACCCTAGGGCAACATGAGGTACCTTTACCCTAGCGTGTATGCATGCTCAGTCATTTAGTCATGTCCGACTCTTTGCAACCCCAGAGACTATAGCCCACCAGGCTCCTCTGTCCAAGAAATTTTCCCAGCAAGAATACTGGAGTGGGTGGCCATTTCCATCTCCAGGAAATCTTTTCTGATCCAGGGATCGAAACTTCGTCTCCTGTGTCTCCTACATTAGCAGGCAGATTCTTTACCAATGAGCTGCCAGGAAAGCCCTATTTACTCTTTACACTTACGTTTACTCTTGGGGGTACACAAACACTGTTCAAGGGTTTTATGAGTAAACAGTCAATTACTATTATATGGGCTTCCCTGGTGGCTCAGAGGTTAAAGTGTCTGCCTCCAATGTGGGAGACCTGGCTTTGATCCCTGGGTCAGGAAGATCCCCCGGAGAAGGAAATGGTAACCCACTCCAGTATTCTTGCCTGGAGAATCCTATGGTCGGAGAAGCCTGGTAAGCTACAGTCCATGGGGTCGCAAAGAGTCGGACACGACTGAGCGACTTCACTTTCACTATTATATCACTTCATCTTTCATTGGTTCTGCTTCTGAAAGTTTATCTGCCTGCAGTCAAGTAGGGATCCCACTATATTCTCCACTTTGTTTTGTGTCTCCCCACTCTTTGCCACTTACAACAGAAAGACATCCTGTCAGCTTGCATTTAAGATGGTTCATTGCCCTTGGGGTATGAAATCTTCTGGGGTACAAAGGTCAGTCCAAAAAAACGTTAGGACCACCGAACCTTTAATTAAATGCTTGAATTCTAACAATGCCTTCTTCTAATTTACACGTATTTCTGAAAACAGAAAAGCTTGACTTTAAAAATTAGCTATAGTAATCCTTCCTGGAATGTTCAGATTTCAGATACTGCCCACTAAAGAATGGGGGATGAGAGTGAAGATCCCAGAGGCCAGGGAAGTGGACTGCTCATGACTGGTAGAAAGTCCTCCTTGTGTGAGGTGGTTTCCACTTATTTTCTTTCAGTAAATAAAAGAAGAAATTAGCTGAGTAATCGGTTGAGAGGACTTGTGCTAAGCCATTTTGGTTGAATCCAGCTGTTTGCCACCCTATGGACTATAGCCCTCCAGGTTCCTCTGTCCATGGGATTCTCCAGGCAAGTATACTGGAGTGGGTTGCCATGCCCTCCTCCAGGGGATCTTTCCAACCCAGGGATCGAACCCGTGTCTCCTACATTGGCACACAGGTTTTTTTCACCACTAGTAGGAAGATGTAATTGCCTTGACAAAGGCCTCACTGGTGGCTCACTCAGTGAAGATCTCACCTGCAATGCAGGAGACATGGGTTTGATCCCTGGGTTTGGAAGATCCCCCGGAGAAGGAAATGGCAATCCACTCCAGTATTCTTGCCTGGAGAATACCATGGACAGGGGAGCCTGGCAGGATACAGTCCATGGGGTTGCAAAGAGTTGGACATGACTCAGGGACCAAACCACCAATTGCCCCACCAACTAAAAGAATCACTTGAACAGTTGTTGATCACAGTAGGATTTATTTGGCATATAATCCAGAAGGAGTTCAAAAATTGTGTGGCATCCCTATAATAAAAATGTGCTTATGTGAGTTTTTAATGTAAAAGAATGACAGGGTGACCAATAAAAGACTTTCTAGCACAGAAATATATGAGGATATAGTTTCTGTGGGATATATAGAATGCTATCGTAACTTCAAAGAGGAAAAGTAATGCAAATTTTTAAACTGTTGAAGAACTTACAAATGTATGCTTTAAATAGATGGTAGTTGGTATCAAATTACTATGGTAATTAAAACCAATGCATGCATTTAAGCAATACTGGGAAATTTTCATTAAAGTCATCAATATTTATAATACGCAAGAAATTGCACTTCCAGAGTTATTTAATTCATGATGAAGAGTTTAAAATGTCAACCTAAGAATAGTGGTATATACATATTTCAAATTTCTTTTAGGTAGCACATAATAAACCATTTCAAAGATCACTTAGAATTTAGCATGATGTAGACACATGATCCCTCTTCTTGGATTCTGTATGAACGTGTATTCAGTCGTTCAGACGTGTCCAACTCTTTGCAGCCCTATGGACTGTAGCCCACCAGGTTCCTTTGTCCATGGGATTACCCAGGCAAGAATACTGGAGTGGATTACCATTTCCTCCTCTAGGGGATCTTCCCAACCCGGGGATTGAACTTGCCTCTCTACATTCCGTGCATTGGTAGGTGTATTCTTTACCAGTGTGCCACCTGGAAGCCCCTCCTTGGGTTCTAAATGCTTCAAAGAATGGGCAGTGGTTGCCAAGTATACACTCAACCATTGGAAAGTGAGTTTCATGGAGCTGTAAAGGGACACTGGAGTCAGAGCCCTGGGTTCACAATCCTGCTTGGAATGTCACTTACAGGGTGATAAGGGACAAGTTAGCTGACCTCTTATCTGGTTCTTCATCGATCTGATGGTTCTAGCAGGAACTAGAGAGAATTACCAGATAGCATAGGTCAAGTGTCTAGGTTAAAGTGTCACTCACACACCATGGGTATTAAAAAGATCCATTAAATGGGTCTGAGTTTCTCTATCAAAAGCTCATTAATTTTGAGCTTTAACAGTGTCAACTGGTGTTAATAGTTTCAATTTTCTTGAAATACAAGATGAAGTTTCTCATTCCATTTTCATTTTTTGTGCACAGTCATCTGCAAAATAAAAATGCTGGAAAGGGATGATAGCATACAGAGAGTTGCCAAAAATAACAGAAGGGAATTTGGAAAGGTGTTATAATATGCTCCAATATAGGCTGAAATAGAGATGTTAAAAAAATTGACCTCACTATATCTATGTGTCTGTTTCTGTCTTGTAGAAACAGACTCCCAGACAGAGCACAGACATGTGATTATCAAAGGAGGAAGGGGGAGGGAGATGGATGGTCTGGGGGTTGGAGGTTGGCAGATGCAAGCCATTAAATACAGGATAGATAAAAAACAAAGTTCTAATGTATAGCACAGGGAACTATGGTCAATACCCTGTGATAAATCATAATGGAAGCAAACATAAATTTTTTTCTTTTTTTTATATTTGTATACATATGTATAACTGAGTCACTGTGCTGTGAAGCAGATTGGTACATTGTACATCAACTATCCTTCAATAAAAAAAAATCTTAAAAGAAAAATTGACCTCACATTGGCATCACCTGTGACAAATTGGTAGTTTATTAAAGTGGCTATTCAGTAACTTAGTAACTTAGACAATGGAGACCCTTAAAGACAAAGGGCAAGCCCTCTGCTTTAGGCAGCAAAGAGCAACCCAGACTCTCAGCAAAAAGTTGTATGTCCAGATCCATAAAGTGAAGGTGGGAGATGTTTGTGAAACACAAGAAGGAGCCCTTGCTCCATGACCACCTCACCTGGGGGCTGTGAGTCAGACCAACAGCCCGTTAGTGGAAGGCCAGGCTATGTAGCCTGCTGCTGCTGCTGCTAAGTTGCTTCAGTCGTGTCTAACTCTGTGCAACCCCATAGACAACAGCCCACCAGGCTCCCCTGTCCCTGGGATTCTCCAGGCAAGAACACTGGAGTGGATTGCCATTTCCTTCTCCAATGCATGAAAGTGAAAAGTGAAAGTGCAGTCGCTCAGTCATGTCTGACTCTGAGCGACCCCATGGACTGTGGCCTACCAGGCTCCTCCATCCATGGGATTTTCCAGGCAAGAGTACTGGAGTGGGGTGCCATTGCCTTCTCTGCTATGTAGCCTACCTCTCTCCAATTATAGCAGAAGAAAGCGTAAGTAATGGGTTTCTTAACTTCCTTTGGTTGGAGTGGAAAGGACAATAGAAATAGATGAGATTAAACTGTCAGCCTTCAAGGGTTTCTCTAGTGGCTCAGATGGTAGAGAGTCTATCTGCTGTGTGGGAGACCCAGGTTAGATCCCTGGGTCAGGAAGATTCCCTGGAAAAGGGAATGGCAATCCACTCGAGTATTCTTGCCTGGAGAATCCCATGGACAGAGGAGCCTGGCTGGCCACAGTCCATGGGATCACAAAGAGTAAGACACGACTGAGAGACCAACACTTCAAGGATGGGGAGCAAGCTACACTTGTTTCTGTGTGTCTGGACTAACATGCATGCAGGTTATTTAGAAGGCACCTGCTCACAAAATGTTGAACTCAGCTGATCCTCTAGCCGATGGAGAAGCTGGGGAAGCCACATCCACACCATGCAACACACACAGCAGAGGTTCCCTGGGCATGATGTCAAAAACCAGAGTCCTCGCCTCTTCCAGTGTCTGCTCTAAGGAAACACTGGATTTTCAACAGGCAGCTCTTACTCTGCTATTTCGGATGCCTTCACAAAGACACAACTGAGATTCAATATTCATAAACCAAAGGTGAGTGTCATTTTGTTATTGCCTTGGTTCATCCTAAGACCAAGTGCAGGCAGGATACCAAAACACAATGGTCCTTGGAGTCAAATAGCTCTGGAAGTAAGTCACAGCTCTGACATTTAATCATTGTGTGGTCATTAACCTCTTAGTTCAGTTTGCTCACCTGTAAATTGAATAATAGCTCTCTTGAAGGATCCTTATAGGGATTTAAGATACACCCTAGTGCATGGTAGCCAAGGATAAATAGTAGTTCAGCATTAAATGGCTTAATCGTGTGGGAGGCCGTTCTAAGTTGTGCAGGCCGCCTTAGAAAAAATGATTGGCCAAAGAGGTCTAGTCACAGTGCTCTGAGCAAATATGAATTGTATTGATTTCCATACACTGAGTGGGTCTGTGAGATTATCAGAAAGTTTAATCTATGTGCTCACTTCATTAAAAACAATTCAGAAGATTGGTTCATTCAAGTACAATCTGATAGAACTCGCTGACAAAAAAATCAATATGAAACATTTAAATGACATTATTTGATGATCTATTATGACATGTTCATTTATGCAAGAATACAACTGCTAAGGCTAGGTTGGAGAAAGAGTATTACTTTCTGGTTTAAAGCAATCAGAAAATAAAGATATATGAGAAGAATCTCATAATTACTGAGCCTGGTCCAGGCTCCATGTGAGAATATTGAGAAGAATTACTATTTTTTAAGCCAAGACATGGGTAGACAACTATTTCAACCATCTGGAAATTCAGCCTTTAAAATGTTCTAGAACTGCTCCTCATGGTATTTTATCTTAGGTGATAAATTTCAAGTATTTGAATTTTAAAATGAAAGGGGATGGCTTTTTCATTAAGTCTGACTTCAACAAAAGTGAATAGAAAAGGCTAACAGAAATTCACTTTATATGCCACTTACCTGTACAATTCCAAAGCTTTTTTTTCCCCCTTTGTATATAAAGCAATGAATTCTAAGGCTGTTGCAACTGATTATTGACCTGGCCATGTTCTTCCCATAATGCTTCTCTGAATTTGAACCACACCATTGTGTCATCAATAAGGAAACAAAGGAGTGACACACAAACAAAGCCATTGCTTGACTTACAGTTGTTATAAACAAAAACAGTTGATTGGTTTCTTTGCCACAGACCAAGGCTAAAATCTGAAGTCAAAATAATGTACGTTGGAAGCACAGAGTGAAGCAGGCTGCTAACCCATCCACATAGTTTAATGATTTGGCTCTTTCATCAGCATTCAGATACTTGGAATCCTGGGAACATCTCAGAGCCTCATTCTACCTGTCACCAAATGGAGACAACTTTCTCTCATACTTTATCACATAATCCCCACATTTCTTTAGCACTATACATTTTGGTTATATTTGAAGTGAATTTAGTTAAGTAATAAATGATTGGCTAAAAATCAAGCACATTTTCTTATTTGTTAAAGCATTTGAATCATATATGCAAAAGGTAGGGTAAGTCCGGGGCTTCCCAGGTAGCAATAGTGGCAAATAACCCATCTGCAAATAGGAGATGTAAGAGACTCAGGTTCGATCACTGGTAGGGAAGATGCCCTGGAGTAGAAAATGGTAACCCACTCCAGTATTCTTGCCTGGGAAATCCCATGGACAGAGGAGCATGGGGTCGCAAAGAATCGGACAGGACTGAGTGAGCAGAGTGTAAGTCTGACTCATGGTGGCTTGGTAAGATGATCTCTGAAGTTTATATGATGGCATTATCTAGAAATATTGAAAAGAAGCCAGCATGTTTTCCAGGAATGTCAGGAACTCAATTTATAAACATGGTCTTTTTAGAGGTAAGAAAGTCATAGCCTCTAGAATGTTTCATTCCTGATTCAGAAGCAAAATTTCCACCAAAATGATCATCCAAGTGGAGGCAGTCTCAACTCTAGTCACATCTTACTGACCCATTGATATAAAAAAATTTGTAACAGTACCATTGGAAGATTTCCAAAAATATGATGGACTTGATTATTTTAAAATCCTTTCGTCCTTTGGTGCTTAGAAATGCAAGTGAATAAAAAAAATCTTTAAATCCCAACTCATCTCTAGGAAAAGTAAGGGGAATCCTCATAAGCCAGAGGAAAAGGAAAATAAAAATCAGAACAACAGATGGGCAGTCACTCCTTGAGCTTTTACAGTCCTCGTGATCCGAGGCATTTATGTACTGGTCACACAAGAGCTAGCTGCAAGGACTTGGCCTCAAAGAGGTGGTAGTCAATCCTTTGCTGACCCCTGTGAAGGCTACATACCCTGAAAACGAATAAAATAGAAAAAAACAAAACTCAGCCTATAGGCAAAAGGTGAAGAAAAGAATTATTCACAGTCTTGCTCAGGGTTAAGGTGGAGATAGAGAAAGCTGGGAAGAGAATTTATATCTACGGGCTTGTCTGCATTGTGATTGAAGTTTCCGCATAATCTTTATAGCCCAAGAAGACAAGACTAAGAACAGACTCTCCCAGGTGGGTAATGTTCCAGAGATAGATGTCAGAGAAAAGACAAAGCATTTTTAGAGGAATACAGCTTCACCTAAGGGGCTTCCCAGGTGGCACTAGTGGTAAAGAATTCCTGCCAAAACAGGAAACATAAGAGATTCGAGTTCGATCCCTGGGTCAGCAAGATCCCCTGGAGCAGGAAATGGCAACCCACTCCAGTATCTTTGCCTGGAAAATCCCATGGACAGAGGAGCCTGGCAGGCTACAGCTGTGGGGTCACAAAGAGTCAGACATGACTGAAATGACTTAGCACGCACAATTTCAAATGCTCCTGTATTGGTCTCCACACAGAAAAAATAATTAAATCTACTTTAAGTTATGAATGAATGCTTTGACTTCATGGATACCGATGGTTCTCAGTGCTTATTAAGTCCCGATAGTCCTGTGGGAAACAACAGGCTTCTTTTACCAAATTCAACTCAGGCAGTAAAGCTTGATAGAGGTAAAGTGGCTCCACATTCTTGGATGAATGCTGGAATGAAGAGGGTCTCAGGGTTTGAAACAGACACAGTCTCTCTCTCTTGCACACATACACACACACACACACATCTAATTCCAACACCCTCCTCTAAACCTTTAATATGCAGAGAGAGAGTTCCTGGGAACTTGAGAAAAATCCACTGGGCACACAGAGGCCATCTTTCTATTTTCTGTTTTTTGACTTTTCTCTTTTCTTATCTCTTGTCTTTCCTCCCTTCTTTCTTAAACTGTACATGAGCAGCTATGAAACAGGTACTTAGTGGATTTGTTTCTGTTTTCTTATCAGATATGACAAAAATGAGGGCTTCCCAGATGGCGTTAATGGTGAAAAGCCTGGATGCTAATACAGGAGACGTAAGAGACGCCAGTTTGATCCCTGGGTGGGGAAGATCCCTTGGAGGAGGACATGTCAACCTACTCCAGTATTCCTACCTGGAGAATCCCATGGGCAGAGGAGGAATCTGGTGGGCTACAGCCCATGGGGTCACAAAGAGTAATACACGACTGAAGTGACTTAGCACACATGACAAAAATGATCCCAATGGCTACAGTGGTGGCAAAGGTCTGCTCTTTCTCCCCAGTTTAAACCCTTATTTTGGAAGTTGTGTTTAACTGGAAAGAAGATGATAAAATCTAAGGTCATTGCTTTGATTGTGGGAAAGCTAGTTAGCCGTAACCTGGCTCACCCTGAGTCGCCTTTTATTCCTTCTCTCCTTCCAATTTTTTCTTCTTTCTCTAACTTCATCAGAAATAATTCCAAGGTAGCTGATAAATAAGTTGATGAGTAAACTGGAAATATGAAAGAGGTGGAGAAGCCAAATATGAGGCTGGCACACAGTATGTACATTGGAGTCCAGTTCTCTTCCTGCAGGCAGGCCACCGGAATGCACCAGATGCAACCTCAACCTACATTCTCAGGTGTAGGTCTAAAGCAACTTTTCTGAAAAGCGTAACTCAAATGTGCCCTAAGGATGTTCTCTTCTATGCCTGCATTAAAGAACTTAGCTCTTCCTCACTTGTGTGTGTTAGTCACTCAGTCGTGTTCGACTGTTTGCAAACCCTCAAATTGTCTATGGGATTCTCTCTCTATGGGATTCTCCAGGCAAGAATACTGGAGTGGATTGCCATGCCCTTCTCCAGAGGAACTTCCCAACCCAGGGATCGAATGCTGGTCTCTTGCATCGCAAGCAGGTTCTTTACCATTTGAGCTACAGGGAAGCTCAATTTCCCAAGAGTAAATCAAATCCACAGTCAACTGGTAAGTACTTTGTTGTTGTTCAGTGGCTACATTGTGTCCGACTCTTTGCGACCCCAGGGACTGTAGAACGCCAGGCTCCCTTATCTTTCACTATCTCCTGGAGTTTGCTCAAATTCATATCCACTGACTCGGTGAACACTTTAGAGTTTCCTAAAAATTTTCAGAGACACTGGGAAAAGTTGTTATAACCATAAGCACAACTTGAAAAAGTCCTCTTTAGAACATACATTTGCTCCTACAAAAACCCTCTTACTTTCCTAAGGGCAGTGTCACAGTCAAAGCATCTTTCCCAAGCATTTTCAGGATGGTCTTAAACTCTGAGCAGAGTGTGGTCTCTGAAAAGTGGCAGTGACCACCAAGTGTGTAGGGTATAGTGACACGAGTCTTCGTCTTAATTGTACCCTGGCATCTTAAATGTGCCAATGTATTGTGCTTACTGATGGGCATGCCTGGTGACACTATTTGCAAGAGGTGCCCCGTCAATCAAAACCAGCAGACATTTCTTCCAGACCTCGTAAGGCATGCATGGCTCTGCATGTGCCAGGGGAGATTCAAAGAGGCATTTGGGCCAGGAAGGAGCTTAGAATTGGAAAGACAACCATGTACCAAAGAAACAACTGTAGAACAGCACAGAAATCATCACAATAGGAGGCCAGGGAGTATAAGTGCCTGTGTGGAGAGCTTCAGCCTGAGAACAATTGTCCTGCAGACCTGAGATCAAAAGGTGTGATGTGCTTGCACAATAGAGGCTGGAGTGGGCAGATGGGAGGAAAGCTGGAGGCAACTGCGGGTTTTCTTTTCTGAGCATTGAAGTATCAGGGGAAGTACCTGCCTTCTGGCTATTGCCTGAGGCTCAGCTCAGAAGGGGAGTTAGAGAGATCCTTTTCTTACTGTGATTCTAATGCAGATGCAGGCACCTGCCACATGGGGATAGATCTCCGTACACATTATATTTTTATTTACTCATATTTTAGTAAATCTAAACTCTTCAGAAGCTTGTGCTATGTTGAACACGTTGGACAGTGTTTTTTCCTTCATGAAAAATGAAGAAGAGATGGACTCAGACATATAATATTTGGTATGGAGGCAGATATTTTTTTCCAGAATTCTACTAGTGATAGACTGCTAAGAACAGAGAACTTCCTCTTCACCTCAAAGATATGGCATTAATTCTACACTAAGAGCATGTAGTGACAATCTTGTCAAGGTTTCTTAGGTCATCATCAATGATCAATTACCAAGAGCTTACTGGTAATACAGCCTTAACCCTCTGCCGGAAAGGCTTTCATCCTTTGTTCCAATGCATTTCACTTGTTGACCTTAAAAAAACAAAATTCACAATCTAAAAGTTCAGAGTTGTATTTTATTCTGTGGGAATTTTTAGCACTTAGCCTGAGGGCAACATCTCAAGAAACCCTGAAAGAACTGCTCTGAGATGAGGGTGAGGGAAACCAGGTTATATACAATTTTGTAACAAAGGGCAGGTAGTCCTAACATCAAAAGATGACTGTTGAATAAACAACGATATCCCAAGTTAAAGAATTTAGTGCATTTCTTTGCCCAGGAAGATTCAAGGGTCTGGACTCCCTGAAATCACTCCTTTGATATCCCAGCTATTTGGGATCATATCCTATGTTTTCACATCTTGAGCTTACATTTCTCAGGGCTCACTGTGAGGAGTGGCCCAGCCTGATGACTACTAGATCACAGGTATTCTTCTCCTTCCTGAGTTCCCTCAGGGCTCACTGGCTTACATTGGAGGGCTGCAGTTGCGGATGACTGTGACAGCCTTGTTTACTGAGATGGAAGGACATATTCCATGTCTCACTCTCTCTGAGGTCCATCTCCAATGGCTCCCACATCCCAAAGTCAACTGCTCCTACACTACTTATCCACTTCCTCTCTGGAACTTTCTGGTATCACGTTACCTTTTGAGTGCCACTTAGCCTGATCCACTTTGCAGTGTAGTGACTGACTCTGCTCTCAACCTTCCAGAAGTCATTGGTTACCTAAGGACAGGAACAAGACTGAGTTATTTTGATGTAACCCAAATCCCTAGCACAATGCAGAGAACAGCAGTTAAAATTGTGCTGAATTAGGTTGAAAGCCTTTTTGATGATCTCACATGACTCTGCCTTCCCTGATGGCTCAGTCAGTAAAGAATCTGCTTGCAGTGCAAGATACTGCCTGCAATGTAGGAGACCTAGGTTCGATCCCTGAGTCAGGAAGATGCCCTGGAGAAGGGAATAGCAACTCACTCCAGTATGCATGCCTGGGAAATCCCACAGACACAGAAGTCTGGCAGGCTACAGTCCATGGGGTCACAAGAGTTGGACACAACTTAGCAACTAAACCACCATGACTCTGTATTTCTCAGCATTAATTTCCCTTCTTTCTAGCATTTTGGTGGGCTTTTCAGTGCATTACCCAGATTGAACTGGGACCTCCTACTCAGGTGGTGGGAGCCCATCCTCGGATATCAGCACCCTTAGGGATTAGCACAACCGCTGGGGGCTTCCTCACCTCAGATCACTGTTCCAGGACAGCTGGCCCCAGTGATGGAGGGTTGAAGAGCGGGCACTCTCACCGACCTTGGGACAGTTTGGTTGGGTCATCCATCTTCAGGACTGCAGAAGTGACTGCATCACAGCTGGGCTCTTCCCTCTGCTTGATCCTGCTATTTCCTTCCACACGTGTTTATCCCAAGAACAGCCCCTAAAACCTCTTACACACCAATCTCCTTTCAGCCTTCTTTCTGAGGAACACAATCTAAACAAACAAACAAACAAACAAACATGAAAGCTCTGAGTGGCTTTTATTTTGCACCAACTTCTCACCATACCCATGACTATCATGGCTACAAAGGAGAGGTCTGAGATTTTTATAGTGATGTTCTAATGGTGGCCCATGATATCCTTTTTTGTGTGTGAACCGTTTTTAAAGCATTTATTGAATTTGTTATAATATTGCTTCTGTTTTATGTTTTGGTTTTTTGGCTATGAAGCACGTGGGATCTTAGTTCCCCAACCAGGAATCGAACCCTAACCTGCTGCAGTGGAAGGTGAAGTCTTAGCCACTGGGCTGCCAGGGAAGTCCTAGAATTCTATTTAACAACCCCATTTCACTGCCTCGCCTCTTTTTTTTTCTGGAAATAAATACAACAGATGGTTGGTAGAAGAAACTAAACTACACTTCGAGTTCTCCTGGGGCTTGTTTAATTTATCCTTTCAAAACAAATAGTTGTACCATGTTTACCTGCCAACAGAGAAATGCCTGAATTCATATTCCTTCTCCTATTTGCCGAAGACACACATGTCAAAAAGGTTGAGGTAATTTTCTAGGTGCTTCCAGAGCCCGTTAGAAAGAAATTCCCCATGCTATAAATTATGTATGAAAAAAATACTGATAGAAAATGCTCCTGAGGAAACAAACGAAGTCCATGAAAGGAAACTCATTTTATATCTTTTTTTGAGATAAAAGGCATGACCCCATTTTGGGAGAAAGCAGTTGAAAATTTATATGTGAAGCCATTGCATCAAAAAACAACATTCTTGACAAATATAAATTTCAAATGATATTATAAAGCTAGTCTAGAAAATTCTATTTTTCTGAGCGTTTGATTGGTAAGATGTCAGGCTCATGTCAGGTATTGTGATATTTTGGGAATCCATTAAAGTTCTTTAGGGAAAAAATGTGGTCAACAGAAATTACATTTTAAACTTGCAACAAGTCTACAGTAGAGATTAATAAGAGCAGGAAATGGTTTATTGATAAAAGCATTATAAATGGGAAATAAAATATTTTCATGTATGGTTTCTTACTGTAGGAATCTTTATGATAATCAACAAAATAACTCTGAAAGTCATTCACTATATGAGACTCAATGTTGTTGTTGTTTTTAATGTGAAGAGCTGTGACCAAAAATTATTACAGGAAAAGATGCTGATGACTGCATTTTATAATGGGCTTGTTGTTTAGTCACCAAGTCATGTCTGACTTTTAGCCTGTCAGGCTCCTCTATCCATTGGATTTCCCAGGCAAAAATACTGGAGTGGGTTGCCATTTCCTTCACTATGGGATCTCCCAACCCAGGATCAAACCAGGTCTCCTGCTTTGGCAGGCAGATTCTTTACCAATGAGCCACTTGGGAACTGTTAAAATGGGCTGTGCTGTGTGCTAAGTCACTTCAGTCTTGTCTGACTCTTCACGACCCTATGGACTATAGCCCTCCAGGATCCTCTGTCCATGGGATTCTCCAGGCAAGAATACTGGAGTGGGTTGCCGTGCCCTCATCCAGGGGATCTTCCCAACCCAGGAATCGAACTTGCATCTCTTATGTCTCCTGCATTGGTAGGGAGGTTCTTTACCACTAGCACTGTCTGGGAAGCCCTTTAAAATGGGCTACACTCTTCTAAATAAGGATGCTAAGAAACTAGCTCTGTATGGAAGTTTATTAAATGCTTTAACATTTCACTTTTGCCAACATGTATGATGTGCCAGACATTTATAATGTATAACTGCATTTAATTTTCACACCCATCTTTTAAGGTGTCATCACTCTTATTTTAAAAATATGAAAACTGAGGTTCAGGAGGGTTATATAGCTTGCCTAAGGCAAGATTTCAAAGAAGAACAAGAAACTCAAGACCCTGATTAGCTTAGTTACAGCATAAAATCAGCATCAAAGTTATTTCCTTTTCAGGTTTCAGGATTGATTTTGTTTTTAATTGGGCAATGTGTTCTGTTCCTGCAAACCATTGTCCAGTTCTTTGTTTGGAGTTGGGAGAGATTCTGAAACTCTTGTATGTGTATTTGTTGCTCCTTGTTCAGTCACTCAGTCGTGTGACCCCATGGACTGCATCACGCCAGGCTTCCCTGTTCTTCACTATCTCCTGGAGCTTGCACAAACTCATGTCCATTGAGTCGGTGATGCCATGAAACCATCTCATTCTCTGTCATCCCCTTCTCCTTCTGCCCTCAATCTTTCCCAGCAGCAGGGTCTTTTCCAATGAGTCAGCTCTTTGCATCAGGTGACCAAAGTATTGGAGCTTCAGCTTCAGCATTGTTCCTTCCAATGAATATTAAGGGTTGATTTCCTTTAGGATTGACTGATTTGATCTTATTGCTGTCCAAGGGACTCTCAAGTGTATTTACTCTTTTTAAACATTGGGTTGGCCAAAATGTTCTGCTGGGTTTTTCTGTAAAACGTTATGAAAAAATCCAAATGAATTTTTTTTGCCAAACCAATATTTTTCCAACTTATCAAAAAGTGACTTAATCTTTTGACCCAAAGACCTAGAAGAAAAACTTTTCTTCATCCTAAAAGTTTAATAGCTGTTTTTTTAGGTTATAAATTAATTGTTTTAGGTCTATTTACCCAAATCCACTACAGGACCCTTTAACATTTATATTCAGGTCTTTTAAAATTAATCTTTAATTGAAATTTAATTGAATTACAATATTGTGTTAGTTTCAGGTATACAGCAAATAAATTCAGTTATATATGTATATTCAGATCTTTTATTTCCAAAAGAGTCTTTTTGGACTATGATTTTAGTTCACTGGGTTTTTGCCTTTTTCAAGGAATATTTTCAAGGTATATTTTTTTCATATCTATAACTATTACTTTGTCTTTAATATTGTTTTCCTGTTTATTTCTTTTTTTCGTGTTTCTATTTCCATACCTCTTCTCAATGCCCCTTGTGATATATTTTTAGGTGATCCTCATCATCTTTAGATATTTGTAATTAGTGTTCATTTCTGATATGATATCATGCTGTTCCTCCATTTTTTCTTGAAATTAATCAAACCTTCCTGCTCATCTCTCTGATTTTGTTGTTCACTTTCGTGCTGAGTCTTTGAGCTTTGATTTGGATGTTCTTTCTTACCTGGCATTGCTTTTGATGATGTTTAACTCTTACTAGGGGGCTGTGTCACAGCTTTCATCTGCTTCACATCAGATTCTGGGTCCTTTGTGAGAATTTTAGATTTTTACCAAACTGTTAGTAACAGTTGTTTCCCTGTGGGAAGAGGAGATTTAAGTGGCCTGTGAGTGTTCTTGGAGAAGGCAATGGCACCCCACTCCAGTACTGTTGCCCGGAAAATCCCATGGACGGAGAAGCCTGATAGGCTGCAGTCCGTGGGGTCGCACAGAGTCGGACACGACTGAAGCGACTTAGTAGTAGTATGAGTGTTCTTAGTTAAGAAGTGCTCTCTTCTGTTGGTCCATAGAGGTTTCATTTCTTTAATACCCAGTCTTTGAGGACAAATGAGTTTCTCAGGTAAAGAACCCACCTGCCAATGCAGGAGACCCGGGTTCAATCCCTGGAAGAGGGCATGGCAACCCACTCCAGTATTCTTGCCTGGAGAATCCCATGTACTGAGGAGCCTGGTGGGCTACAGTCCATGCGGTCGCAAAGAGTTGGACATGACTTAGTGATGGAGCCCAGAGGCAAACAGCTTCCATTATTATTTTCCTTGTTTCTGTGCTGGGCTTGAACTTTCAGAGAACTCTTCCTGGATAGGTCAGGAATCATCTCACTCTTCTGAGAGTTCTTCTATCACTGCCCGCTTGATCCACACACTTCAAGCCCCCACAGCCTGCTCCCCTCCCGTCTCACCCTTGTTGGTGTGGCCCTTCTCGGGGGAGAGGACCCACATCTCCATGTTTTTCTAGAACTGTGAGGAGAGTTTGAAGTTACAAAAGAGAACTGTTTATCCTAAACTATATGTCCTTACATATTTTTACCTATAAAGCCTGTCAAATTCTGAAAACACTTTCTAAAATCATCTCATTACCATGGTGCTTTTTCCTGGTCTGCTTTTTTCCAGACTTTTTTCCTCAGTGAATATTGTTTGGAAGTTCCAGGAAAGAAAAAGATTTCTTCCATTCTCTTTGGGTCTTAGGCTGGGCCTGAAAATTAAACTGACAAAGATAGATTAACAGGAGAAAAGTGTACACATTTTATTAAGTGTGTTCTCTGTGAACAACTCTGTAACATAAATACTGAGACCTCTGTCTTGCTTTGGTTTGTATTTTACTGCGTCCTCCTCCTCCTCTCTCCCCTCTCATCTGCTGGTTCTGAAACTACTCTGGTGATTTACGGCTAGTTGCAAATCCAGCAGCCTTGTTTTAGCATCTCCCTTCCTGTTTCTCTGCTTTTTAACCTTGACCACTCCTCTCTCCTCAGAGCACAGACTCCAGTGCCAGACAGCCTCAAATCAAACCTAGCTCCTGACTTAGTAACTGTGTGAGTGTGGGAAATTTACCGATAAAGAATCTGCCTGCCAATGCAGATGTGGGTTCGATCCTGGATTGGGAAGATCCCCTGGAGAAGGAAATGACACCCCACTCCAGTATTCTTACCTGGGAAATTCCATGGAGGGAGAAGCCTGCCGGGGTACAGTCCATAGGGTCACACAGAGCTGGACTCGACTAAGCGACTAAACAACAGCAAAGAGTATATTAGGTTTGTTATTAAATTTAGGTTATTAGAATTAGGTTTGTTATAAAATTAAGTGAGTTGATGGGTGGGAAGCAATCGGAGAAGTGCCATCTATATTAGCAACTTAGCGGTCGTTCTCCTTCCCATCTGTCACAACCTCACCGGTTCCTCCCCCCACCAGTGACCCATCTCTCCATCTCCTTCCTGTGCTCTGCACATAACAGCTGGCCTCTCCTCTTCCCTCATACATGCTCTCTCTGGGTGCTCTCCTCTACTCTGGGATGTCAGCCAGCCCTTCTCAGCAAGCGGACATCCTGGGTACATGCATCTAAAGTGAACCCAAGTCTTCTTCATCATGACTTTGCTCTGCAGTTACTAGAAGCCACCAGGAAGCCTGGGAACCTCCACCTGACTAGGCTCCCCCAGCCTCCACATTGGCCCACCCTCAACTCCTGCCGAGGGTCTCACGAGTTCTGCGTCTGTCAGCTCACAGCTTCCAACCCAGGACCCAAGTCCTCAGCTGCTTTCTTCAGAATCCATCTTTCTCAAAGTTTCTGGACCAGAAGCACAGAACTCACTGATCTTTCTCCTGACCCGCCCTCTTCAGCCTCAGTATCACGTCAAGCTCCTCATGTAGCACTGAAAGCCCTCCATGGTCTTTCCCTGCTGACCGCCCCAGTCTTACCTTCTAAACTCTCCCCACCAGGTTTCTTCATGTTCTTTTATGCAGTTTATGTCAATGTCTCCCTCGCCGTCCTCTCTGCTTGAAATGCCATCCTTCTCTTTTCCCTTCTGTGTATCCTGCCTCCCTTTTATCTTCCCATAGTCAGCTCAGAGCTTATCTCCTCCAGAGAGCTTTCCTAACCCCACTTCTCCCTGGCTGAACAACGGCTCACTTCTGAATCCCCTTAATTCCATATGTAGCCTTCCCAATAGTGCTCAAATCATGAGCTGTCTCATATTAATATAATCCTATGTTCCCTCTTAGGAAATATATGATGTGTGATAGAGAAGGAGGTTTCAATTAAAATTTTTATTTTAGATAAGTATGATATTAAAGGTTGTTTTACAAAGTTCATTTAATATCATTTAATGAAATCTTTAACATTTATGCTATATGGAGGTAAAGGTTAAATTTCATCTCTTAATGTATTATCAGTCTTTTTATTTAAAAATTGATGAGTAAAAAGCATGGTTAGCCATTAACTAATCTAAAAATTTAACACTGGACTTCCCTGGTAGCATAGTGGATAAGAAACTACCTACCAAGGCAGGGCTCACAGGTTTGATCCCTTGTCAGGGAAGATCTCACATGCCACAGAGCAGCTAAGCCTGAGTGCCACAACTATGGAGCCTGTGCTCTAGAGACCATGCTCTGAAACAAGAAAAGCCACTTCAGTGAGAAGCCTTCACACCACAATGAAGGGGAGTCCCCAACTCACTGCAACCAGAGAAAGTCATTGCAAAGCAGCAAAGACCCAGCACAGCCAAAAATTTTAAAAAGTAAAATAAAAATATGACATTGTATTTGTCTTGGGTGCAAAATATACATTGCAATGTGGACTTAAATTTTAGTACTGCACTGAAACCCTCATACTTGGAAATTTTATTTTGTTCTAAAAATAATCTTTATAATTTGTTACTAAATGACAAGCTGAAAGAGACTTTCACAGGATCCTCTCTGCAAGCCGTTCTTTTCTAATATGACATGGAAGGTGTGAATAATCCTCTTACTTAATAAATGAAAAATCTAGTATGTATACTTTTATATTATCAAGTTTCTTAAAAATTATTAAACATCTTGATATACTATAGAAAAAAGTTTGAGAAGATGTAGACTTCAGTTCAGTTCAGTGCAGTCACTCAGTTGTGTCTGACTCTTTGCGACCCCATGAATTGCAGCACGCCAGGCCTCCCTGTCCATCACCAACTCCCACTCAAACTCATGTCCATCGAGTTGGTGATGCCATCCAGCCATCTCATCCTCTGTCATCCCCCTTTCCTCCTGCCCCCAATCCCTCCCAGCATCAGTCTTTTCCAATGAGTCAACTCTTTGCATGAGGTGGCCAAAGTATTGGAGTTTCAGCTTTAGCATCATTCCTTCCAAAGAACACCCAGGGCTGATCTCCTTTAGAATGGACTGGTTGGATCCT
>NW_011494680.1:10340263-10387747 GCF_000754665.1 Bison bison bison
CCCCAATCCCTCCCAGCATCAGTCTTTTCCAATGAGTCAACTCTTTGCATGAGGTGGCCAAAGTATTGGAGTTTCAGCTTTAGCATCATTCCTTCCAAAGAACACCCAGGGCTGATCTCCTTTAGAATGGACTGGTTGGATCTCCTTGCAGTCCAAGGGACTCTCAAGAGTCTTCTCCAACACCACAGTTCAAAAGCATCAATTCTTCAATGCTCAGCTTTCTTCACAGTCCAACTCTCCCATTCATACATGACCATTGGAAAAACCATAGCTTTGACTAGACGGACCTTTGTTGGCAAAGTAATGTCTCTGCTTTTGAATATGCTACCTAGGTTGGTCATAACTTTCCTTCCAAGGAGTAAGTGTCTTTTAATTTCATGGCTGCTGTCACCATCTGCAGTGATTTTGGACTTAAAAAACTGTAAATGATAATCTTGAATTAGATTTGTAAACCCCTTTTACTGCTTCACTAACATATAGTAAATTATTTGGAAGCAAAATCCTCAAATTTTTGGAGGTCTCTGATTTCCTAAATTCAACAATTTCTAATTATTTCAACTTTAGATAAAAAATAATGGAAACTTCTGTTACGAGGTATTGATGATTGTGTATGAAAACTGTCAGGTAGAAACTGATTTGTGATTTATCCAAACACACACTGTGGTTGATAGAATAATGGTTCCCAAAACTGTCTGTGTTGTAATCCCTGGAATCTGTAATATGACAAAAGGGACTTTGCAGATATGATAAAGTTAAAAATTTTGGTGTGGGAAGATGAGCTTGGATTATTTGAGCCCAAATAAGGGGTCCTTATAAGAGGGAAGCCGAAGGGTCAGGGTCTAAAAAGATGTGATGAGGTAAACAGAGGCTGGAGTGATGAATGATTGAAAAAAAACAATGACTCATGAGCACATTATCATTATGTATCTTTTTTGAATTCCTGCACAAGCTCACCAAATCTCTCAGATGCTATCAAATTGCATTATCCTAAAGGAAAAATATTTAGTTTATGTATTAATTGTTTTATAAAAAACAGAAATGTCATGATAGCCCAATACTTTGCAAACCCCTCAGAAGTTTTGAACTACCTTAGGGAATCCTGTTTTGTGCATATTCCTCTTATTATATAGATCATGTTGTATCGTGAAATGTGAAAGTGTTAGTCTCTCAGCTGTGCCCAACTCTGAGACACCATGGACTGCAGCCCACCAGGCTTCTCTGTCCATGGGATTTTCCAGGCAAGGATACTGGAATGGATTGCCATTTCCTTCTCCAGGGGATCTTCCCAATTGAAACACGGTCCCCTGCATTACAGGCAGATTCTTTACTGACTGAGCTACGAGGGAAGCCCTATGTTGTATCATAATAATCTTAAAATGTGCTGCTTCCCCCTAGTAGACTATGAACATAGTGATATGAGCTCCTGTATCTCATTATTCTTGTGATTTTTAGGATCTAGCAGAGTATCTGACACAAAAATAAGTGCTTAAACTTACATTTCTTGAATAAATTCATCAATGAGTGAAAAAACAAAATCTGTAGACTATTATGATCAAATTCATATCTTGGGATGTGAAGAGCTTTATTCATTTCTTTTAATATTTTTAGACATTGCGATTTTAATTCTTAAACAGCACACTAATTTTTTAAATAAAGACATAGACAGAAAACTACAAAGTTGCTTTCCAACGAAAGTTCTAAGAAAGAACAATACAATAGAGTAGTTTGAAAACAAAGTCCCGTCTGTGAGAAAAGTCTGGTGATTTTTAAGCATCAACCATCAGCGTGTTGGTTAGTGGCTAGGGATGAAGAGAGCGATTTAAAAGAATATTGCTCTTATCATTTTATGTCATTACAAATTTTTTCCTATTGTTTTCCTTTACAAGCAAAACTTTGCAAAGCTTGAGATAGGAAAAAATAAGAGGTTATGTGAGAAGCTAAGAAAAAGTTTTTAGACATTTTCAACAATTATTATCTTTTATTAATGTACATGGATTCTCTCCTTGGCCAAGCTCTGGTCAGGCTCCCTGAACTTTCTTCTCAAGGAGACCCTGACTTTGAGTTTCCATGTTCATTTCTGCGTCTTCCAATTTTAGCAAGAATTCTGCTAAGGCAGTTTTTAGCTAGAATCCCACATCCTCCATATCTAATCACCCTTGAAATCTACGAGGGTTCCTCGTCATCTATTACACCTAGTCCCTCCCCCCCCATTTGTTCCCATCTGCCTGCTTTTAACAAGAATGCTGTCAGGTTAATTGGCCAGAATTTTTCATGGCTCCTAACATTTCCTTTTAGTAATTTACTTATCCTCTGGTCCTTGGCTATACATTCCCATTTTTCCTTGCTGCATCTTGAGTTGAATCCAACTTCTCTGTCCCCCTATAAGACCCCAGGGCAGTGGTCCCTCCACCTAACCAATGGTCCACCTTAAATGAAGTCTGCCTTACCATTTTTTAACAAATATCATGAATACTTTTTCTTTAATGTGATAGAATTCTTTGTATCTCTATGGCATATGTTGAGTTCAAATATAATGATACTAATTAGAATCAACCTCCTTTTCATATTTCCTCTATTTTATTGGAAAAATATTATCTTCACTCCCTCCCACATTGACAAACATGATATATATTAAATGAAATTATTTTGTCATAAACGTATAGATACCATGGTCACAGAAACTATGGCAATTTGGCTTTAAGAAAGGAGATTAAAAGCATATGCTCTCCCACAGAGTTTACAGAGAATGAATTATAAGATTAATCTGGCTTGAGAAATAAAGTGAAATATTTGGGAATAACTATTTTCATTCTATCTATATTTTTAGGTATATAAAATCATTTATTTTTCTAACACAAAACTTTCAAATCTACAGCTTAAAATAAGCACATAGATCACACATGGCATTTTCAGAGATACTTTCAAAGAGATTGTGAAAAGCTCTCTTTCATTTGCTTATGTGATTGAAATGGAAATGGGACTTACTTTTTTTTTTTTGAATACCAGAAAGAAAAAAAAAAAAACCAGAAAGAGCAACTTAGTCTCCATGAACCAGCAGAAAGGAAGCATTCTTGCTTTTCTTCCCTTCTTCCAATTTTACTCTGACTCCATTCCCCAAAACCTAAGCCACAGACATAAACACCATTTGGCCAGCTATGGCACTGGGCCATTTTGATTCCCAAAGAGGCAGTAGATACATCTCACCTTGAAAGTAGCACAGGTTTACCCCACTGGAAAGCATACATAAGCCGGACAGTCCCTTGGAAGAACAACCATAGTTATTTATCAGCCACCTCTTATTTATTTCTTTAAGTATGGCATTAAATCAGTCATTGTTTTCTTGAGCTTATTTTTTTCTCTATCTAGGCTGTACAATCGTGATTTCTGCTTATTGAAGTCTTTCTCATTCTTCAATGCCCCCTCCATGAAAATTTATTGAAAATAATCTTCAAAAATCCATATAGTTGTGATCAGAGAAATGTTTACATTGCACACTGGGATATGAAATTTTTAAAAGGGAAAATACAGAGACCATTATGTCGAAGTTGGCTTCTATTTTCTGAAGTCTGCAGGCTCTCCACATCCATGTTCATTACTTAAAAAAGAGAGCTTGCTATTAACAGCTGGATACCTCTCTGTTATGAAGCAACACAAAGATGCTAAAAGCAAACCAGTGAAATCCTTGCCAGACACCCTCAGTGTGAATTAATCTCCTGCTCTCCTGCAACTTGAGAGTGTCTTAGCTTAATCCCTGGTTCATGACGATTCCACATGCCAAGGGGTAACTAAGCCCATGCACTGCACTACTGAGCCTGTGCTCTAGAGCCCATGAGCCACAACTACCGAAGCCCACATGCCCTAGAGCCCATTCATAGGAACAACAGAAGCCGCCACAATGAGAAGCCCGTGTACCACAATGAACAGTGGCCCCCACTCACAACTAGAGAACGCCCGCATGCAGCAATCAAAAATAAAATTAAAAAATAAATAGAAACAAGAAAGAAAAGAAAATAACATGCTAGGGATTAAGGCTGCACACAAGAAGTTATTAGTTGAAAGAAACACAGAAAAAGAAAGAATAAAGTGGTGATGCAAGTGAAAGTCAAGGTCCTGGTTAATATTTATTAAAAAAAGGATTGAATGAATGAATGAGTGCAACCATGACCTCTTTTTTGCAATCTGGACTTGTCTTTAAGAGCCTAGCAGACACCACTGTAGAAATGTCTTACTTCAAAGGCAGCAGGTCTCAAACTGAACTCATTGATTTTTTTCCTTTTCTGTTTTTTGATTTGGTTGTAAGTATCTCTTAGACTGGCTTCCCTGATGGCTTGACACTTAGAAAAATGCATCTGCAATGCAGGAGACACAGGTTGGATCCCTAGAGATCCAACAGTATCCCAGAGGAAGATCTCCTGGAGAAGGGAGGTGGCAACCCACTCCAGTATTCTTGCCTGGGAAATCCCATGAACAGAGGGCCCTGTGGGCCAAAATCCATGGGGCCACAAGGAGTCGGACATGACTGAGCACACAATACACATCTCTTAGACTGGAGATCACACACCATTTTGGCTTCTGCTCAACCTAACTTGGAGTCTGTATTTGCCAAAGACCTGCGGCGCCACCTGTCCCGTTCTGCTCCATCCCACAGACAGAGGCTTTTCAAAGCTTGGTCACATTGCTGGAGGGTCTTCATTGCTTCCTCTAAGTTTCCGGGCTCTTTGTGATTCATCGTCACCACCGTAACCAAAGTTAGAGTTCTCAACCCTACCTCATCAATTGTCCTTCTCATCTTCAGTGGCTGAATCTTCGTTCATGCTGCTGCTGCTGGTGCTGCTGTGCCCAGCCATGTCTGACCCTTGGCAATCCCATGGACTGTGGCCTGTTAGGCTCCTCTGTCCATGGGATTTCCTAGGCAAGAATATTGGAGTGGGTTGCCATTTCCTCCTCCAGGGTATCTTCCAACCTAGGGATTGAACCCATGTCTCTTGCATCTCTTGTTTGGCAAGTGGATTCTTTACCATTGAGTCACCTGGGAAGCCCTTTCCTTCATAATCCCAAACAGATTGTCAGTCTCAATTCATCTCCTGCCTACCTTCTATCATCTGCATTCAGGCCAAGACTTTACACAGAATCAGAACAATCTGAGGCACTAGTTCTTGGACCCCGTTCCTACTCCCCTGGTCAGACTCTCTAGAGAAAATCTGGAAACTGCATTTGTAATAAGCTCTCAGGCACACAGAGGTTAGACTAGATTAGGTAAGAGTAGATTCTTTTAAATCAGAGTATAGTTGCTTTACAATGCCATGTTAGTTTCTGTTGTACATCAGTGTGAATCAGCTATATGTATACATATATGCCTTCCATTTTGAGCTTCCCTCCCACCGCCCCCCCCAACTCAATCCACCCATCTAGGTCACCACAGGGCACCAAGTTGAGCTCTCTGTCGTACTAGATGTTAAACTGCTCAAAGGAGCTGTCTGCTATTTCACTCTCCCTGATCACACTTTCTTTCTGCCTAGAATGCCTCCCCAGCTCCACAGATCAAGATTAGTGTGTTTCTTTTTCCATTCCCATGACTTTCAGTTACAAAACAGACTCACAAACACAGAGAACAGATAGGAAGCAGACTTGGTTGGTCCTGTTTATTGATGAGAATATTGAGGCACAGGAGAAGAAGCAGCTTAACCAACTCTAGTTTATGCTATGCTATGCTATGCTAAGTCGCTTCAGTCGTGTCCGACTCTGTGCGACCCCATAGACGGCAGCCCACCAGGCTCCGCCATCCCTGGGATTCTCCAGGCAAGAATACTGGAGTGGGTTGCCATTTCCTTCTCCAATGCATGAAAGAGAAAAGTGAAAGTGAAGTCACTCAGTCGTGTCTGACTTTTAGTGACCCCATGGACTGCAGCCTACCAGGCCCCTCCGTCCATGGGATTTTCCAGGCAACAGTACTGGAGTGGGGTGCCATTGCCTTCTCCAAACTCTAGTTTACTTTGGGGCAATTTAGTAAAAGCGCCCCTCTCTCTTATTTGGGTATTTCATACTCAAGGCCTCACAATTAGACCATTAGAACATCTGAGTAACAGCATGAATTGATTGTTTTTGTCATTGTTGTTCAGTCTTTAAGTTGTATCTGACTCTTTGCGACCCCATGGACTGCAGTACACCAGACTTTCCCTGTCCTTCACTATCTCCCTTAGTTTGCTCAAACTCATGTCCATTGAGTCGATGGTGCCATCCAACCGTCTCACCCTACAAAGCCCCCTTCTCCTCCTGCCCTCAATCTTTCCTGGCATCAGGGTCTTTTCAAATCTTTCAGCTCTTCATCAGATGGCCAAAGTATTAGAACTTCAGCTTCAGTATCAGTCCTTCCAGTGAATATTCAGGGTTGATTTCCTTTAGGATTGACTGGTTTCATCTCTTTGCTGTCCCAGGGAATCTCAAGAATCTTCACCAGCATCACAGTTCAAACGCATGAGCTTTTCAGTGCTCAACCTTCTTTATGGTTCAACTCTCACATCTGTACATGACTACTGGAAAAACCTTGGTTTTGACTATATGATCTTTGTCAGCAAAGTGATGCCTCTGCTTTTTAATACACTGTCTAGATTTGTCTTTTCTTCCAAAGAGCAAGCGCCTTTTAATTTCATGGCTGCAGTCACCATTCACAGTGATTTTGGAGCCCAAGAAAAATAAAATCTGTCACTATTTCTATGTTTTCCCGATCTGTTCACCATGAAGTGTAATATTAAATATTATAAATGAAAAAGAAACTCCAAAGAATTTATTGAAACTTATAGGACATGTTGATCAAACTATGAAGAATAATTTTCACTCTAAGTTTGACTCAGTTTAAGCTACTTCTGCTGCCTGTAAACTTTGAAAATAGCTGTGCTTGTCATTTAGAGACTAAAACACATGGCAAATTTTTCAGTCCATTTTCCATCTTTTAAATTCTTCAGGAAAAATAGTCAACATTATTCCACTCTGTCACATCAGTGGCATTGGAGTAGAAGGAAATTTATGTTTATAGGATGATTTCATGCTCGGTGTATCTCAAAGTATGATTCAAAGTCATAAATTAAGTAGAAATTATACTCAATTTAAATAAAAGTAATCTTGTTTCTTCTAGAGAAAGCAATGAGTGAGAAGATTTTATTCCCTGAAGGATTTTGCATTTTACAATCATCGTGTTATCAGTTCTTAATTTGTTAAATTTATAGCACTGAGGAAGTTGACACTCTTAATAGTCAGAAACGTGTGCTTATTCAAGGAGCTTTATGCAGACCTGGTAATTTTTTTCAATTTACTCGTATTGAGTAAATTTAATATTTATTAGTCTAATAAATAATTATTTCCGTCACTATATAAATGTATATTTATCTACCTTTATATGTGTATGACACATCTTTAATATTTGTTTCAACAGGATGAAGCAATTGCCATTGCATAATTATTTAACTCATTGTATACTAACATCTACATAAATTATCAAGATGCCAACCTGGATTAATATATAGGAAGAATGAATCCTGAAATGACCAAAGGTCATTTCACAGAAAGGTATCCACCAACTGGCAAAGCTTTGCCATCCTTAAAAATGCAGAACCGTTTTTGAGATGTTCAGGGTAGTTACTAGTGCAGGTATTTTTGTACTGATGTGCACCGTTCCATCACCCAACCGTGGTTCCTCTGACACAATGAATAACCCATGTAGAACACTGTGCTGTTTACAGAATGCTTTTACAATTCAAGATGCCAATCCTGTGAGCTAGGTAACACTACCAGTCTCTTTCACATGAGGAGTTTGATGTACAGAGAGAGATTGACAGATACATCTAGGGACCCATTCACGCTCCTAAGTCATAAACTGACATTGGCACCTGGGACCTCTGGCATCTGTGCTCTTTGCAAAGATTTTGCTGTTTATAAATGCTCTGTAACTGTACTGCCTTACATGTGTACCCAAACTAATGCTTGGCTTCAGGAGGAATAGTTCATAATATGAAAGTCTCCTGGTTGATTGCCTACAAATGGAGGCAGAGAGGAGCAAAGAACCTGGGATAAAGCAATATAGTGAAACTTGGAAATCTTTCAACAATGAGTAATTAAACAGTTTTTCCTTGCACAATTTCAGAATTGCTCACATGGTATTTTTGGCTAAAAAGATTAGCTGCAGACAAAGGGAATGCATATCATCAATGACTCAGAAAAATAAACTGCTCCAAAAATCTTTCCATTTTTACAGACCAGAGCTTATTGAATCAGCTTTTGTGGTCATTGATATCCATGCAATTACTTTCAGTTCTTCATCTTTCATAAGACTTCCTGTTTTCAGAACATTTACAGGATGTTCTTAAAGCATTCATGGCAGGAAAGACCCTGGGTTTAATTTCTTGTAGAGTCTTCAAGCTACAGTTGGCTTAAGTAGCTTGTTCTGGATGGTAAATTTCCAAATCATGAAACATCTTTGGGTGAAACAAGAATTGAAAACTTTTAAATGAACATCTTCTGGTCAAGGGAATTTCCCTGGTACTGTCAGAAAGAGTTAGCTCCCCACAAGTCTGATACCAGAAGAGCTCTTCTCATTTATTTTCTATCATCTAGCCACTGTCATATTCATTTGGCTCTTAGCGATAAGTGTGAATTAGCACTAGGTCCTCCACCTGTCTGACTATTCTGAAGTATCAAATCTTACTTTATCATTTGGGTAGGTGTTAGAGATCAGTTCAATTATGTTATACATTTGGCAGTCTTGTCATGTCCTTTCTCATTCCCTTGTGTAAAATTACTGAGAATAAAGCATTGCATACGAATATGGCTTTGTATGTACAGTTAATTTTGATAGTGCTCTGTTCTTGTGATTCACCCGTGGATACTGACCTGTAATTGTTAGTAGTGAGTTACAGACTACACTGCCATGCTTTATATATGACAGAAACATAACTTTTTCTAACTGAAAAACGCCATTTGACCATTAGGCCAGTGAATGGCCATTCCTGTAGAAGCACAGGTGACAACAATGATAGAAAATCATTAACAATGACATTTGGGTCTCAAACTGTGTACTTTCTGAAATGTTCCCCTCAATTGAATAATTTCCTTCAAACAGAAAAAGACCAACTAGGATGAACAGCCTTTAAATTTTCCTATTGTAGACTTAAAAATATGCACAGCCTAAAAGCTGAGAGTTCTGCTTTACTCCTTGGCAGTTTCTAGCACTTCAAGCCTGCTGCTGCTGCTAAATCCCTTCAGTCGTGTCCGACTCTGTGCGACCCCATAGACGGCAGCCCACCAGGCTCCCCCGTCCCTGGGATTCTCCAGGCAAGAACACTGGAGTGGGTTGCCATTTCCTTCTCCAGTGCATGAAAGTGAAAAGTGAAAGTGAAGTTGCTCAGCCCTGTCTTACTCCTAGCGACCCCATGGACTACAGCCCACCAGGCTCCTCCATCCATGGGATTTTCCAGGCAAGAGTACTGGAGTGGGGTGCCATTGCCTTCTCCGACTTCAAGCCTAGGAGGCGGTATCTCAAGTGATCCTGTGGAAATTATCTGAAGATGCTAAGTAGCACCCATGCATGGAGCTGCTTCTTCCAATTTTAAGGTCTTTTAGGTATGACGTAGAGATCTTTACCTGCATTTGAAACATATCTTTGCCACTCCTAGAACATAATGGGGCCATGATGGCTTAGTCATCCAATAAACAGAACTCTAAAAAAAGTGGAAGGTGTTGGAGGAAACCACAGACAGCATCTTCAGATGGCTCCTGAAAACAGTAATTCCCAGGTCTCACGGTTTGTTAAGGTCCAGGACCACACTCTTCAATTTGGCTTTCTTTTTTTAAAGCATATTTTTTTTTTAAAATATTTATTTTAGGCTGCATTGGGTCTTACTTGTGGCTCTTCATTTTGGCACTCGGGCTTCTCTCCAGTTGCTATGGAAAGGTTTAATGGCTCTGAGGCATGTGGGACCGTAGTTCCCCAACCAGGATCAAACCTGCATCCCCTACACTAGGAGGAAGATTCTTAACCACTGGGCCACCACGGAAGTCCTTTGTGACTTAGCATGCATGCACACAGGATACAGTTAGCACATGGAAACTGGTCAGCTGTCTCTCGCCAGCAGACTGACCTACCTTGAACCCAGAGCCCAAGTCGTGAGTGTTTGAGGGAGTCACAGAGGATGGTGGCTCAACTGTGCTGCCAGGACAAAGCAGGGACACTTGTCATGTCTCTACCCCTTAACGCCCCCCCCCAAATATTAATTAAACAGGAAAACATAAATCAAGCCAGTCTTTAACACAACTATTATCCATATATTTCCAGCTAAACCTCTACTAATAGACCAGTAGGGTCAGCCAAATTGTACATTAAACAACCACCTGTAGATGAAAAGACTGTTCAGGATGGAAGATCATTCTTAGGCTCAGAAATGGAGCCACTAAAGGAGTCACTTTAATGCCCTAGTCATCCTGTCTCTCTTCATGCCTTTCAATTTGGTGATGCCTCTCTACTAGTTATATGCTTTCTGTCTATCTTGCAGGCTTAATGAGTCATCATACAATTATTTAAACAGACTCTATTCTGATTTTCTCTCTAAATATAGGAGAACACATCTCTCTCAGTGACACAGTATTGCTCTGTCTTTACCATCTGCCAAAACCATTATTCAAATGACTCATTACTTTATTCATTGCTCATTTATAGGGTGTCATTAGTAATAATAAATATCATTTTACCTAATCAGTCTTTAATTATGGCCATGTCTATCCTAGAAATGAAGTAATATTCACAAACCCCTCAAAATTTATCTAGAACATTCACAAAAAGCCATTTTCTATGTTTTAACACAAATATTAAAAAAGTAACAGACTAAATGATGCCATCTTGCAGATGAAATCCTCAACTATGTGCATTTTGTTTACTGAGGTAAACAGGAGATCAAATCAGTCAATCCTAAAGGAAATCAACCCTGAATATTCATTGGAAGGACTGATGTAGAAGGTCCAATTTGTTGGTCATCTGATGCAAAGAGCCAAGCCATTGGGAAAAACCCTGATGCTGGGAAAGATTTAGTTCAGTTTGGTTGTTCAGTTGTGTCTGACTCTTTGCAAACCCACAGACTGCAGTACGCCAGGCTTCCCTGTCCACCAACTCCCAGAGCTTGCTCAAACTCATGTCCATTGAGTTGGTGATACCATCCAGCCATCTCATCCTCTGTCACGCCCTTCTCCTCCTGCCTTCAATCTTTCCCAGCATCAGGGTTTTTTCCCAGTGAGTCAGTGGCCAAAGTATTGGAGCTTCATCTTCAGCATTAGTCCTTCCAATGAATATTCAGGACTGATTTCCTTTAGGCTTAACTGATTTGATCTCCTTGCAATCCAAGGGACTCTCAGGAGTCTTCTCCAACGCCCCAGTTCAAAAGCATCAGTTCTTCAGCACCCCAACACCCCAGTTCAAAAGCATCAGTACTTCAGCCTTCTTTATGGGCCAACTTTCACATCCACACATGACTACTGGAAAAACCATAGCTTTGACTAGATGGACCTTTGTTGGCAAAGTGTCTCTGCTTTTCAATATGCTGTCTAGGTTGGTCATAACTTTTTTCCAAGGAGCAAGCGTCTTAATTTCATGGCTGTAGTCACCATCTGCAGGGATTTTGGAGCCCAAGAAAATAAAGTCTGTCACTGTCTCCATTGTTTCCCCATCTATTTGCTATGAAGTGATGGGACCAGATGCCATGATGCTTGTTTTTTGAATGTTGAGTTTTAAGTGGGCTATTTCACTCTCCCCTTTCACTTTCAACAAGAGACTCTTTTAAGGCAGGAGGAAAAGGGGGCAACAGAGAATGAAATGGTTGGATGGTATCACTGACTCAATGGACATGAGTTTGAGCAAACTCCAGGAAATAGTGAAGGGCAGGGGAAGCCTGACATGCTGCAGTCCATGGTGGTACAGAGTTAGACCTGACTGAGCATGTAGAGTCGGACATGACTGAGAGACTGAACTGAACTAAACTGAGCATGTGTTCATGCGCTGAGGTGAGTGAGACAGGAGTTATCCCACCACCCCCATCTTCTAGATGAGAAGAGGAAAGAATGCAGCCTGGCCAATGTCACACAGATGTGATGTGTTTGCCCCCATCTTATCCTGCTAAACTGAGACATCACCCACTTTAACAAGGCCTCAGATTCTGAAATTGCTGTTCTCCACCCTTTACTCCAGCCCTCTACCCACTGCTCAGAGTCTCATGCTTGTTCTAATTCTGCTTTGGACTAGAAGAAGACACAGAATATCTCCTCTGAAAGCACTGTACTTATTTTCCATAAACTGTTCTTCGTGATGGCCTCAACATTTTCTGCCAGTTTCCACTTTGTCATTGAGATCATTTCACTGGTCTACATGCTGCATGGTGCGTCTCTGTCTTCAACAGCTCGTGAGATCCCTGTGCCTATTGCGAGAAAAATAGAGTAGTCAAATTTCCTCACTGAAAATCCATAATTAAACCAGAAGATTTAATTTCCTGCTCATGATCAGTTGCCCTTGAGGTGACATTCTTTTGCAAAGGAAGGTCAGTGTCTGTTTCTGCACATTCCTGCTTCCATCAGATCTTTATTGCCCTCCTGTTAGACAAAGTACTGGCCACAAGTCAATATGTCCCAAGGTAGAGTTCAAGTAGGATAAAACTACTGCTTAAGTCTTCAGGCTTGAATAACTCCAAAAGCAAGTTTCATCTGATTTCATAATCCCCAAGTATATTTTATCTACTGGACTTGGACTTACTGATAGAGGGAGAAAAAAATTAACACACTCAAGGAATGTAATAAAGACCAATTTTGGCAACTCTGAGTAAAGAAAACACCATTAGTCATTGGTTTTCTGGAACAAAAGTTTGATTTATTTTATTTTTAAAAAGTCCATCTACATTCCACACGAGGCTTAGAACTCTTTTTCTATGAAACATGGGAAAAGCTATCTTGATTACAAAGGTGCTCTTTCTCAATGCTCCCAGGTCATAAAATTGTCACTCAAGTGAGAGCCATGTCATTGTATATATTTATATAAATATGTCATATACATAGAATGTCCCATATATATATATGACATTGGACTTCCCTGGTGGTTAAAATGGTAAAGAATCTGCCTGCAATGCAGGAGACTTGGGTTCAATCCCTGGTTTGGGAAGATCTCCTGGAGAGGGGAATGGCTACCCACTCCAATATTCTTGCCAGGAGAATTCCATGGACAGAGAAGTCTGGGGACTACAGTCCATGGGGCCCCATAATGCAGGAGACACAGGTTTGATCCCTGAGTGGGGAAGATCCCCTGGAGAAGGAAATGACAACCCACTCCAGTATTCTTACCTGGAGAATCCCATGGACAGATGAACCTGGCAGGTCCTACAGTCCATGGGTTCGCAAGGAGTTGGACACGACTGAGCGACTGAACAACAGCTACCCTCAGTTAGGCATACATGAGGATCAATAAAACACTACAAGGCTTTCACAGCTCTACAAGGCCATGATAATATTTTCCATTCACTTTTTTTTTGTTCCTCAGACAGTAAAGTCTCAATTGTCCTATCTTCAAGTTCACTGATACTTTTCTTCTGACAGTTTAAATCTGCTGTTGCGCTCCTCTATTTTTTTTTATTTCAGTTATTTTACTTTCCAACTTCAAGATTTTATTAGTTCTTTTATGTCATTTCTATCTCTTTATTGATAGTCTCTATTTGGTGAGAAATTCTCATACTTTCCTTTAAATTTCTAGATGTGGTTTTCTTGATTTCACTGAATGTATTTATGATGGCTGAATTAAAGTCTTTGTTTAATAAATCAAATATCTGAGTTTCTGTTTTTTCTTTCCAGTTATGATCCATACCTTTCTGTTTCTTTTCACATCTTCCAGGTTTTACTTTTTTGCTAAAAATTGAATATTTTAAGAAAAGAATATGTCAAATCTGTACATTGGTTTTCCCCTCCTTCCTAGGATTCAGTGTTGCTGTTGTTGCTGTATATTTGCTTAGTAGTTTTTCTGGACTAATTTTTATAAAGTCTGCATTTTTTGTTGTGTGCAGCCACTGGGGTCTCTGCTTGGTCCGTGGTCAGCTAAGTGCTTCCCTGGTGGCTTAGCCATTGAACAATCTTCCTGCAATGCGGGAGACCTGGGTTCAATCCTTGGGTTGGGAAGATCGCCTGGAGAAGGGAACGGCTACCCACTCCAGTATTCTTGCCTGGAGAATTCATGGACAGAGGAGCCTGGCAGGCTATGGTCCATGCAGTTGCAAACAGTCAGACACGACTGAGTGACTTTCACTCACTCAATGATTGAACAGAGATTTGCTTAAATGCCTTGTGCCAACAAGTCCTTCAGTCTTTGTCAAAGACACCTTCAAGGCGCCAGCTGTTTATAACCCTGTCTAAACCTTCCTTTCCTGCTTGCCCAGAGTCTCACAGTTAATCGGAGTCAAGAACATAGGGCTCTCTCAGGCCTTTCCTGGGCGTGCACTAACCTTGCTCATGTGCACGGACATCTAGATAGAATTCCAGGAATACGTCAACTTAAAAAAAAAAGCCTTATAAACACTTCATTTCCTAGGTTTTCCTTTTACAGTTTTTATCCAGTCTCTTGTTTGCTACAACTGGGACTGCTGCCTGGAATAGCTGCTCTGTTCAACAACTGCTGTTGATTATTTTAAACTAACGCCCTGGGGCTAGGACTGTTCACCCTGCTTGAACCCTGAATTAAATCAAATAAAATCAAGCTTAGAATGGGCCTTTCCCAGTGATTTGCCAGACAGTATGAATAGTGGCAATTCTCTGGGGATGGAGATTTGGGACAGCACCAAACCCATTTTTACCCTCTCTAGGAGCTTCCAGGCTGCTGGTTTTCATAGCTACCATCTTTGCAAGGCAGTTGGTTTCAAGACTATTGCAGAGAGGGAGAGGGAGATTGGAATAGGGCAAATAAGAATTGGACCATACAGATGAGTGCCAAAGAATTGATGCTTCTGAACTGTGGTGCTGGAGAAGACTCCGGAGAGTCCCAGGGACAGCAAGGAGATCCAACCAGTCCATCCTAAAGGAAATCAACTCTGAATATTCATTGGAAGGCTGATGTTGAAGCTGAAGCTCCAATACTTTGCCCACCTGATGCGAAGAGCCAACTCACTAGAAAAGACCTTGATGCTGGGAAATGTTGAGGGCAGGAGGAGAAGGGAGTGACAGAGGATCGGATAATTGGATGATATCATCACCGACTGAATGGACATGAGTTTGAGCAAAGTCCAGGAGAAAGTGGAGGAGGAGAAAGTCTCCAAAAGAGACTGGCCTGCTGTAGTCCATGGGGCCCCAAAGAGTCAGACACAGCTTAGCCACTGAACAACAATAGCAACTCACTTTCAGCTATATACATTGCTTATTTTCCCAAACAGGTTGTTGTAATGAGAAATCCTGAGGCCAGGAGTCACTGTTAGCCAGGGAAGGTAGCCCAGTGCTGCTCTGCCAGGAAAGATCCTCTTGTATACACATCACCCATCTTCAGATAAACCAGGGAAGTGGTCCTCTCATTGAGAGAAACAAGGAAATGGAAAGCGAGATGAAAGAATTTAATCTCAGGCTCAACCCATAGAGACTAAGTAGCTGAATAGGGAACTAAAGCTAATGTTTCCTCAAGTTCTCAAGAGTTCTTGGCCACAGAGAGTTGAGAAGAAAGAAGATGAGGGGCAGACGGAATTCTGCAGCAACCAGTAGGACATTGTGGTCCCCACACCTTTGTGAGAGAATGGGGAAATGGAGGAGGAAGGAAGGGAAGAGAACTTCCTTCAAGAGTTCAGTTGAATACTTGATGTTTGCCCACAGAAAGCCACTTCCACCTAAGGGACACGGTTGGGTTGATTTTGTGTATGAAATTCTCCCACTAATTATCTTCAGACTTACTTTTCTTTTAATTCAATATATTTTTAAGATTTATTTTTAATTGGAGAATTATTGCTTTACAATGTTGTGTTGGTTTTTGCTGTTAAACAATGTGAATCAGCGTAAGTATACACATATCGCCTTCCTCTTGAACCTCCCTCCCACCCACCCCCCACTCCACCCCTCTAGGTCATCACAGAGTACCCGGTTGAGCTCCCTGTGCTATATAGCAGCTTCCCACTAGTGATCTATTTTACACACAGTAATGTATATATTTCAATGCTACTCTCTCAATTCATCCCACTGTCTCCTTCCCCCACTGTGTGTGTGTGAGAGAGGGAGAGAGAGAGAGAGATGTGGACCATTTTTAAAGACTTTATTGAATTTTTTACAATGGTTTTTTGGCCAGGAGACACGTGAGATGAAACCCACATCCTCTGCACTGAAAGGTGAAGTCTCAACCACTGGAACACCAGCTCAGTTCAGTCGCTCAGTCATGTCAAACTGTGACCCCATGAATTGCAGCACACCAGACCTCCCTGTCCATCACCAACTCCCAGAGTTCATTCAAACTCACATCCATCGAGTCGGTGATGCCATCCAGCCATCTCGTCCTCTGTCATCCCCTTTTCCTCCTGCCCCCAATCCCTCCCAGCATCACAGTCTTTTCCAATGAGTCAACTCTTCGCATGAGGTGGCCAAAGTACTGGAGTTTCAGCTTTAGCATCATTCCTTCCAAAGAACACCCAAGACTGATCTCCTTTAGAAAGAACTGGTTGGATCTCCTTGCAGTCCAAGGGACTCTCAAGAGTCTTCTCCAACACCACAGTTCAAAAGCATCAATTCTTTGGTGCTCAGCTTTCTTCACAGTCCAACGCTCACATCCATACATGACTACTGGTAAAACAATAGCCTTGACTAGACAGACCTTTGTTGCCAAAGTAATATCTCTGCTTTTGAATATGCTACCTAGGTTGGTCATAACTTTTCTTCCAAGGAGCAAGCGTCTTTTAATTTCATGGCTGCAATCACCATCTGGAGTGATTTTGGAACCCAGAAAAGTAAAGTTTGACACTGTTTCCACTGTTTCCCCATCTATTTGCCATGAAGTGATGGGACCAGATGCCACAATCTTTGTTTTCTGAATGTTGAGCTTTAAGCCAACTTTTTAACTCTCCACTTTCACTTTCATCAAGAGGCTTTTTAGTTCCTCTTCACTTTCTGCCATAAGGGTGGTGTCATCTGCATATCTGAGGTTATTGATATTTCTCATGGCAATCTTGACTCAGCTTGTGCTTCTTCCAGTCCAGCGTTTCTCATGATGTACTCTGCATAGAAGTTAAATAAACAGGGTGACAATATACAGCCTTGATGTACTCCTTTTCCTATTTGGAACCAGTCTGTTGTTCCATTTCCAGTTAACTGTTGCTTCCTGACCTGCATATAGGTTTCTCAAGAGGCAGGTCAGGTGGTCTGCTATTCCCACTTCTTTCAGAATTTTCCACAGTTTATTGTGATCCACACAGTCAAAGGCTTTGGCATAGTCAATAAATCAGAAATAGATGTTTTTCAGCGGATGTTGGCAATTTGATCTCTGGTTCCTCTGCCTTTTCTAAAACCAGCTTGAACATCAGGAAGTTCACAGTTCACGTATTGCTGAAGCCCAGCTTGGAGAATTTTGAGCATTGCTTTACTAGCCTGTGAGATGAGTACAATTGTGCAGTAGTTTGAGCATTCTTTGGCATTGCCTTTCTTAGGGATTGGAATGAAAACTGACCTTTTCCAGTCCTGTGGCCACTGCTGAGTTTTCCAAATTTGCTGGCATATTGAGTGCAGCACTTTCACAGCATCATCTTTCAGGATTTGAAATAACTCAACTGGAATTCCATCACCTTCACTAGCTTTGTTCATAGTGATGCTTTCTAAGGCCCACTTGACTTAACATTCCAGGATGTCTGGCTCTAGGTGAGTGATCACACTATCGTGATTATCTTGGTCGTGCAGATCTTTTTTGTACAGTTCTTCTGTGTATTCTTGCCACCTCTTCTTAATATCTTCTGCTTCTGTTAGGTCCATACTATTTCTGTCTTTTATCGAGCCCATCTTTGCATGAAATCTTCCCTTGGTATCTCTAATTTTCTTGAAGAGATCTGTAGTCTTTCCCACTCTGTTGTTTTCCTCTATTTCTTTGCATTGATTGCTTGCTTATATCTTTCCTTTGCTCCTTTGCTTTTTGCTTCTCTTCTTTTCACAGCTATTTGTAAGGCCTCCCCAGACAGCCATTTTGCTTTTTTGCATTTCTTTTCCATGGGGATGGTCTTGATCCCTGTCTTCTGTACAATGTCATGAACCTCCATCCATAGTTCATCAGGCTAGTTCACACTGTCTATCAGATCTAGTCCCTTAAATCTATTTCTCACTTCCATTGTATAATCATAAGGGATTTGATTTAAGTTATACCTGAATGGTCTAGTGGTTTTCCCTACTTTCTTCAATTTAAGTCTGAATTTGGCAATAAGGAGTTCATGATCTGAGCCACAGTCAGCTCCCAGTCTTGTTTTTGCTGACTGTATAGAGCTTCTCCATCTTTGGCTGCAAAGAATATAATCAATCTGATTTCAGTATTGACCATCTCGTGATGTCCATGTGTAGAGTCTTCTCTTGTGTTGTTGGAAGAGGGTGTTTGCTATGACCAGTGTGTTCTCTTGGCAAAACTCTATTAGCCTTTGCCCTACTTCATTCTGTATTCCAAGGCCAAATTTGCCTGTTACTCCAGGTGTTTCTTACACCAGAGAAGTCCAAATTATTTCTTTTTATATGCAACTTTATCAGCATCATTTTCAAATGTCCAGTTGTCCATGTGAATTGAGAAAAAAAAAATCTCTGGAAACTTGAATAACGCAACAGATACCTCCTTAAGTTATATTATTATAACTCAGAAATAGGTGAGCAAAACAGAGAATATTTCTCCAGTGTCAGAGTTGATTTAACTAACAGTTAACTAACACTTTGCAAATGGGGTGTGATTGCTTTTCATCCTTTAGTACACACTTCAAAGGGACTCCTGATGTTGATGTTGGTATAATTGTTGACTTTGTCCTGTGCAATTGATTTTCATGTGGATTTAAGCTGGCTGACAAGTGACATGACAAGATATACGGCTCACTTCATAAGAACTACTGATTAATGAGACTGATTAATGTTTGAATTTGATTTGTTTCAAAAAATTGGATCAGCAAGGGGTGACCAAAGACTTCTTAGTGTCAAGTGTTTAATTTTACAGCACCCTGGAAATGAGTGTATTTTATTTTGAGACTCTTGGTAAATATATCTACTGTAACCATAAGATAGAATACAGTTAATATTACTAAAGTCAAAGTGGAATGCAGGAAAGAGGGAGATGGATTTAAATTTTAAAGTTGTTTGTATCACTCAGATATAATGGGTAAAACATCTGTGACTGAAAAATGCTTGAGGATGAAATTCCTTTGGAAGATTCGTCCTCTTAAGACAGTCCCTCAGAGTCTGAGATTTATGCCAAAATCCATTCAGCCTGGAGTAAGGCAGTGAAAGAAATTTCACAGGAAACAGAGATACAAAAGCATTCTCTGATTTGGAAGTAAGGAATTTTTTCAAAGAGATCAATTTTGCACATTCTTTAAGGAAATGTCTTTAGGGAAGAGGAGTACAAATTTTCACCCAAAGACAAGGCATTTTGCCAAAGTATGGGAAGAAGCCTCTAATTCATAGAAACTTAAGATCCCAAGGGGTTTCTTAGATGAAAAGAAGGGCCAGCTTCAAAATGGTAACTAAATGCAGAACATGAAGGTAACTATCTTTGTAGCCAGACCTAAGACCTATATACCTGGAGGAGGAATCAGGACAATTAGCAAATGTATATATTTTATTATAATTCTAAAAATTATATATTTATAATTTTATATATTATATACAGTATAATTTTATACTACAAAAGTATAATATAATTATAAAATTACATAGATATAATTTTATTTTAAGGAATATAATTTTTTTTAATCTGGAGAGGTATTTTGCAACTATGTCAATATCTTATTTCTCATGACACTTTCAAGTTATTCCTTTATGATTTAGAGTTATATGAACTCAAGTTTTCCTATTTTATTTAATGAGTTTGAATCCATTATTATCATTACTTATTTCTATACCTAACTGTCCCTGACTTGGACAGTGGAGCATTGTTCTTTGAGTACTTCCTGGCATATGATATTCCAGGTTCGTCTTGTACTGTCTCCACCCCAGCTTTGGATTCAACCATTTCTCCAAGGTGTCCTGTTTTCTTGGACTCATTAAGAAAATGTTGTGTTGGAGTACAGCCAATTAACAATGTTGTGGTAGTTTCAAGTGAACAATGAAGGGACTAAGTCATACATTTAAATGTATCCATTCTCCCCCAAACTTCCCTCCCATCCAGGCTGGCACATAACAATGAGCAGAGCAGTGCTGTAAAATAGATCTTTGCTAATTATCCATTTTAAATATAACAGTATATCCATGACCTTTCCAAACTCCCTAACCATTTTTATATGTTATATACAATATAATTTTATATTATAAAATTATATGGATATAATTTTATTATAAGGAATATAATTTTATTGTAAGGAATTGGCTTGCATGATAATGCAGGCCGAGAAGTCCCACCACCTGCCATCTGCAAGTTGGAGAGAAGGCAGTTGCATGGTTGGACCACTCAAGGTAGCTGTCCTCTTGCTCTCTGCCCTTCCCCTGCCCAACCAGTCTCTGCTTCACCCATGCCCCATGCACAGGACTCACCTTCCAACATACTTGCCCCTGGGGTGCGCCACTCTGCTGGTTTCCCTGGTAACTATTAGGCCAGCCTGACATCAGTTCCCCCTATGACGGGCAGGCTCCCCTCCCTCTTGGGATCGAGGACAGCCACCATGTCCTGCCAGTCTCTCCAGGACCTGCTTCAGACGTGTAGGCTTTCCAGTCTATTAAACCATTGATGTCTCTGTTGCTGACTCCAGGCTGTTTCTTCAGGCTGGGCGAATGCAGGTTTCTAGGGCCTGTGGGGTGCAGGTCAACAGCAGTGGTGTGGTTTCAGCCAGTTGTAAGGCCGGAGAACCAAGAAGGCCGTGGTGTAAGTCCCAGCCTGAGGGCAAGAGAAGATCAGTGTCCCAGCTTACTGGCATGGAAGAGAGAGAATTCTCCCTTCTGGTCCCCTCTTTGCTCTACGCAGATGCTCAATGGATTGGATGATAGCTACCCACATGAGGAGGGGGAGAGGGAGATGTTGGCTCATGACAGGAGGGGTGCATACTCTAACCTGTGTGAGAGGCCTTGAGAATGATAATAGTAGTTAATAATCATTGCTACTTCATTGTTTATTGTTTAATCCACTGTTTGAGGGTAGTTTTTTGTGCAGCAGCACATTCTGTCACCAGGTAGCCCAGTGGGAAAGAATCTGCCTGCCAGTGTAGATATGGGTTTGATCCTTGGGTCAGGAAGATCCCCTGAGAGATCTCTCCTCCCCTGAGAAGAGAGAATGGCAACCCACTCCAGTATTCTTGCCTGGAAAAATCCCATGGATGGAGAAGCCTGGTGGGCCACAGTCCATCTGATCACAGAGTCAGACACGACTGAGCAACTGAGCAAGGGTGATACACACAGACTCAGAACAATGAATTAGAGCAAGCTTGACATACAGAGAAGGAAAGGAGTCTTTGTCAAATGATACTGAAGGATACTTCTCTGCCTTAGATTTTGTTTCATCCACACAGGTCCTTGCCAGAAACACAGTAACAATGTAATATAACTTTAAACTAATGTGTCCAGGTTGTTGTTTAGTACTGAAATCTTTTGCTTTTTGATTCTTTGTTCTATAGGTTACAGCTGTGGCTTCCCAGGTAGCGCTAGTGGTAAAGGATCCATCTAGCAATGCAGGAGATGCAAGAGACCCAGATTAGATCCCTGGGTCAGGAAGATGCCCTGGAGAAGGGAATGGCTACCCACTCCAGTACTCTTGCCTGGAGCATCCCATGGACAGAGGAGCCTGGCAGGCAACAGTCCATGAGGCCACAGAGAGTCAGACATGACTGAGCAACTAATACTTTCACTGAAAACATCTCTCCTTTTCTTTCTATCTTCATATACAATGTCTTTTTCTGAAAGTCACTTACTATCCAAGTCAAGATGCAGTGCAGATACCTAAATTCTTTATTCTCCTTAACATCTACAAATCTGAGGGCCGTTGGCTCTCCTGTGCTTCGTGCAGATCTGGAGTGAGTCAGCATTATGAATTGAGCGAGTCCAGGGCCTGGTCCCACACGTCCCACCTGAGCTGGAACACCCAGAGGAGGAAGCAGGGAAGACAGCCTCCTGTTTCACTGTGATGCCACCTCGCAGCCAACCATCCCCTCCTGAGATGCAGATTTCTTTGTGCTCTGATGACTAGCAAATATTGTGTTCCATGAGGCTGATGCATTTCTCAAACTCTCCCACTCTCCCAGGAATGACCATCCAGACTCTTCATTACAGACCTTATTTGTATGTGCTCTGACAATATTGTTGATTCCTTTTTTAAATGAGTTTAAGTAGACATCTCGAGATGAAGTATTTGCCTTAGCAATGCATATGCCTGTGAGCCTCCTACGCACCTTATAATGCATGCAGTTTTCCATGTGTGGGTATCTGAAATTAAAGCTTTCTGTCTGTTATTTTATTGAAATCTTCATTAACTTAACATTTCTGTGGCCTCTTCACTCAAGAAATATTCATCAAAATACTAGAATGACAGAACATAATTCTATTGACACCTGTGTTTGCCTGATGAAATGTTCCTGGGACTACTGTCCAACTGGTTCTCTGCCTTCAGCTGGACCTACACAACTCTCCCTCCAGCCTCCTGCCCTGTGTTCTTGACCACATGGCATGCAAAGTCCCTTCCTGACACCATCACACACACTCTCTCTTAGCTTGGAATGTGCTTTACTGACACCTCCCTTAGCAATGTTGTTTAAAGTCATTTTAAAAATATTCACCATTTGGCTGCATTGGGTGTTTGGTTGCAGCTTGTGGAATCTTTCACTGCGGCACATGGACTCTAGTTGTGGTCTCATGAGCTAAGTAGTTGTGGAGTGTGGGCTTAGTTGCTCTGCAGCATGCGGGAACTTACTTTCCTAACCAGGGATCAAACCCCTGTCCGCTGTGTTGGAAAGCAGATTCTTAACCACTAGACCACCAGGGAAGTCCTGCTCAAAATCATTTTGATTATTATCTTACACCCCTCAGAAAACAAAATGAATGTGCATTCCAGACACTGAACTTTCAAATCCAGAGGTGGACATATGCCTACTTTAAGTACATCCTATAAGACCAAAGAGAGACCTTGGAGTTAGTGAAGGCTTTGTGATTTGGATCTCTTCTTCAGGATGGATAAGTATCATGGGAAATTTACAGTTTCAGCAGAGATATGACTACAATGATATGAACACATGAAAGCTTATCTAAACTCTGCCCAAATTAAGGCCACTGGGTCATAGAAACTTTAAAAATGTGTAAATAAGCTTTATTTCTACTCATTTGGTTGCACAGTATTCAAGCAATATTAGATAAGTACCTCTCTGACTTAAATGGTTAAAGATGCAATCGTTTGAATGAGTGCAAATCAAAAAACAATTAAAACTGCTCTGCTAAATGATCTAATTCAAAACTTAATAAAGTGTGGCTGCTGTTTTGATTTTTAAAATTACATGAGTAATTAAGAACAGTGCGTACTTGTCACACACACAGACATACACACAAACCACAGGGGTGATGCATTCCTCAAGCATAAATAATTCTCTCTTAAGACTGGTAACCAACCACATATTCTTGTAGTAACTAAACCCTCTGCTTGGTGGCAGAGGGTGTCATTGGAGAAAGCAAACCACTGAACAGATCCTCAGTCTGGTGAGAACTTGTCCGAGAGTGGACTGATTTTACCAAATCAGTAAAGAGGACTGGACACTGAACAAAAACGTATGTCTTACAAAGTCAGAAGCCTTCATTGCAGACAAATGGAAGGCTCAGATGATTTCAGGTGAAAGTGAGATTGGGAAGGAGTGCGATGCTGGCAAAGTAGGGTGATATGATAAGGATTTATGAGGCAGAATATGTGAATAGATGAATAGCTACCACCAAGAACTTGAAGGGAGATGTCTCAGAGACACTGGGCGAGGTGGCATAAGTTCATAAGCGCTCCTTGGTGTGGTACATCAGGAACTCAGGCCTCCGGGTTTGGCTTTAGTGGCATCTCAGTCAGAGATCAGTATCTAGTAATTCAGCTCCTGTTCCTTTCACAGCCTTTCTTTTCAGAACTCAACTGGTTCACATTCTAATTATGAAACTATTGAGACTATCGATAGGGGTGTCATTTTTATGAACTATGGAAAATAATAATAATTCCTGCCTTCAGCCTGTTACATCCCATCTGGAATTGCCTCCTGAAAACCGCTCAAGACTGGCGACCAGAATCTCATAAATTTACCCCGGAAGAGGCAGGCTTCATTATTCCTAATTTAAAATGGTAAGATTTTACACATTTGCAATTCTTATTCCACTAATCTTCACAGAAATTGGCAACAGACTCAACTGCAGCATCCAAGAAATCTAAATGCATGTGACTTCTGTATTTGTTGTGAATAAGAGTGTGGTGGAGCCTTGCTGACACAGTCCTGGGATGCACACTGAGGTCACATAAGCCAGTAATCAGCAAGAACAGTACTGACAAAGATGCGCTTGACTCTCATAACTTCAGAACTGTTATGTCTTGATGAGCAACTTCTGAGAAATCAGGTTTATGAACTAATACTAATTCAGAAAAAAAAAGTAAAAAGAAAAAAAAAACACGAAACTTATTCAGGAGTCTTCGTTTATCAGCTGTGTACCCAGACTATGATTTGGAGCTTCAAAATCATTAATTGGAAAAAAAGAAAGAAAGAATGGATGAAGGAGAGAAAAAGAAGTCTGTTGTTTTCTAATCATCATCATTATCATCATTGGGGAAAATAATTGCTAGTATTTGAGATTTAGATACAAATACATTTAGATAGGGGCTTCCCAGGTGGCGCTATTGGTAAAGAACCTGCCTGCCAATGCAGAAGATGTTAGAGACCTGGGTTCGATCCCTGGGTCGGGAAGATTGTTCTGGAAGAGGACATGGCAACCCCATGTAGTCTTGCCTGGAGAATTCCATGGACAAGGGAGCCTGGCGGGTATAGTCCACAGGGTCGCAAAGAGTTATTAGACACGACTGAATTGACTGAGCACACACACACTCACATTAAGATACAGAGGGGAAAATTAGGGCATAGAACACCGCCACTGAATGGTCTGGGACTCCATGTTTAGGAGGAGTGTGGACCTCCAGGGACGCTAGGAAGCCATCCAGACAGAAGTGAACGAGGGCCCAGTAGTACATCACTGACTGTTGCAAAGAAGAGCGCTCTCCCTCTGGCATCAGAAAAGAAGTCCTTGGAAGCTTACTTACCCTGTGTTCTGATGCTGCCCCCTAAAAAGAATGATCTCTTTTGAGTCAAGGAGAAGGAAATGCAAATTCTATTGCTAAGAAATGAGATGATACACTTAACATGTTGACTCTTCATTACCTCATTGGGAAGAGCAATGCCATCCTAACAGGACTGCAGTGAAGACTGAATCAGATAAGGATTAAGAAGCATCTTCCAATTCCCTGGCTCACAGCCAATACTCAGTGCATGTGTTTCCTCCGCAAAAGTAATCTACTTAAGGGCAAATGCTTCTCATTAGCTATACCATTACTTTAGAGATAAAGGGTATCTCGATAAGTAATACTGATGATTATATAAATCCAGATCTTAAAAACTCTGAAGGTGAGGTTTAAAAAATTACTCAGATAAGAATATTAGATCATCTCTGAAAACAGTCTTCACTGTGCTATTGTTGTTGGTGTTCAGTTGCCAGTCATGTCCAACTCTTTGCGATCCCTTGGACTGCAGCAGGCCAGGCCTCCCTGTACCTCACCATCTCCCAGAGTTTGCCCAAGTTCATGATCACTGCATCAATGATGCCATCCAGCCATCTCATCCTCTGATGCCCTCTTCTCCCTCTGCCCTTGATCTTTCCCAGCATCAGGGACTTTTTCAATGAGTCATCTGTTCACATCAGATGACCAACACACTATGCTATACTTCCTGCTTAATTAAGATATTGCTGTTGTTGGGTTTTAAGATTGCTTTACTTCCAGGAATAAGATATTTGGCATAAACTTTGTTTTCATAATGTGAGAGATCCTGCCTGGCACACAGACAGACTCTGAATTTTTAAAAGTCATCCTAGCAAATGCTTCAACCATTGAAACAAACTTGAAATTCTCCAGACTATTAATATCTTAATTCTGTGTGTATGTGTTATTTGCTAAGTCATGTCCAACTCTTTGCAACCGCATGGACTGCAGCATGCCAGGCTCCCCTGTCCCTCACTATCTCCTGGAGTTTGCTCAAACTCATGTCCATTGAGTTGGTGATGCCATCCAACTTCTTATCCTCTGTTGTCCCCTTCTCCCCCTGCCTTCAATCTTTCTCAGCACCAACATCAACAGAAATGCCACTGGAACCAGTGCTACTGTTGTTTTTAATACAGGTCCTAGAAGATGACCTGACACAGAAATGCAAGCATCTCACAAAATAGAATGGATGACCACAGATACAGATAGTATGTCATGATAGCTACTGTTTTTAATAGCAACTGGGTTTAACTGTTGTGTACATCTGAGGCTGTGCCTCTGTGTCCACACGAGATTATTGGAATAAATCCAGAGACCAACATATTTACCTGAGGGCACAGGGTTTGTAATGCATGCCATCTCAACCCCAGAGATTCCTTGGTATATTGATCTTGCCTCCTTTCCTCTACTCACTATTGATGCAAACCAAAACTAGAGAATTAAAGATGGAAGGAGCCATGGTGTCCTCCCCATCCCTTCTCTAATTGTTGGAGGTTGAATACGTGTTTTGGCTGAGGTCACGCAAGGTTTTCCAGCACTCAGTCTCCCAGGACTTCTATGCCCATGAGTGAGTTACCTGCTGGGCAGTGAGATCTTCCCAGTCTCCAGGGTGGGTTCCTCTTCCTTCATGGGCCTTCTCCAAGAATAAAAATGTTCCCTTCTCTGAAGTGCTTATCCTTACCAGCACAACCCTATTTCTTAACTCAAAGTGAGTGGCTCTAACTCAGAAAACTGCTTTCAAATTTTAAATATCTTCCATGTAGCTCCAAACTTCCTATTGGGAGATAATTCTCCAAGAGTCTCTTGTGCTTCTTTTTGTCTTACAATCAGAAACACTGACTGTATTGGTTTCATACCATCTTTTAAATTATTTGTATAGTGAAGAACCTTAGAATATTGAGATTGTGTCTTCCTCTAGGCAAAGGGCTGGGTTCTTTACCATAAGAAAAATACTGTCTCCCTCCCAGGACAAAGTTCCAGCAGGTTTATTGCCCATTATCAAAGATTTAGATTTCCCAAGCTTGGAGATTTTCCCCCCATAATGTGCCCTGTGGCATGTGCAGGGTCGCCTGAGAAACTGATGGGAATGCTGATGCATCATCTATTGCTCTTACTATGACTAATACTACATAGTTTTTGTCTCCGAGTCAGAATCCTGTGTCATTTACCAGCATCCATGAAACTTGTTGGCTGACAAGTCAGATAAAATTTCAGACCTTTCATAGTTATTGACTTGACTTTGTCATGACTTAAAGTTATCTAAGTTACAAGTGCCTTCATTAGGACATTTGGTTGCATATTTTTTGTAGAAATAAGAATGACTTATTTGATGTCAAATTCTAGCCTTGGATTTATTGATTTGGGATTGGGTGTAGTATAAATAATTGTTTGATAATTACCCTTCCAAGGGCTTCCTTGGTGTAAATTCTGTAAAGAACCCACCTGCAATGTAGGAGACCTGGGTTTGATCCCTGGATTGGGAAGATCCGCTGGAGAAGAAATGGCAACCCATCCAGTATTCTTGCCTGGAGAATTGCACGGACATAGGAGTCTGGTGGGCTGCAGTCCATGGGGTTGCAAAGAGTTGGGAACACCTGAAGGACTAAGCACACAGCACGGGTCCTTACAAGGGGGAGGATGAGGGATAGTTAGGGAGTGTGGGATCAACACACATAGATAGGATTTTTAAAATGGATAACCAACAAGGACCCACTATACAGCACATGGAACTCTGCTCAGTGTTGTGTGGCAGCCTGGATGGGAGTTTGGGGGAGAACAGACGCATGTTTATGTATGACTGAGTCCCTTTGCAGTTCACCTGAAGCTATCACAACATTATTAATTGGCTATACTCCAATACAAAATAAAAAGTTAAAAATAAAGTCTACCCCCACTGAAATTTTCTTTGAAACTTTCTCCCTCATCATTTCTAATAGGCTGTTCCCCAAATACTTGTCACCTCCATTACACAAACATATTCACCTCACTACTACTTTATATGGAAAAAGCTTGACTTATAGCCTATTTCAGAGACTGAATCATTTTTAGCTTATTGCCTTGTCAAAGTCCCATTGAGGTTGTGAGTATTAAATCCACTTGTTCCCATCTCTGGGGACTTATGTAGTGGAAGCCACCTGGGTAATATTTTCTTCCCAATTAAATTCATTTACTTTATCCAGCATGAAAAATTTTTATTATAAGTAGTCAGAGACTTATATGCTATCAAGACACTCAAGGGACTTACAAAAAGTGTCAAGAAAAAAATGCCTCCTTTGAAAAACATTAGTTGGGGAAGCTTTATGACCCTTTTATATTTTGCCAGCCAGAAGTTCTGGCAGTTTTCCCATTAACTTATGGAGCCCAAGGCAAGTGGAGCCTGGAGATGCCTAGATCTAATCACTGCAGGGTTCAGTTTGTGCCCAATTAACATGAACAGTGTTAAAGGCTGGCCCTCGGCTGTACCAAAGTTGCAGTGTCACTGAACTGACCAGCAGTGCACCAGTCCCCAGAGGGGACGTAGTCAGCCATGTGTGAATGGAGCTCTGTTTCTGGGTAGGATTATGCGTTGTTCCCGTGTTTTCATTGTGAACACGGAACTGGACAATGGCAGCAGTCTTTGTGCAAAGGGTAGGTTATAAAATTGGACTTTAATTTCCATTTTCCAGGTAACTGAGGCAAAAGTAGATCTAACTTATCCAGTTGTGATGGAGTAGACAGAGCAAAATTATCTCAGGAAAACAAATCACTATCTTGTTTTGAAAAGATTTCCAGAGAAAGAAATCCATCCATCTCCCTGGGAGTTGGCACTGCCTTATATAAGCAATCAAACTATCTTCTGTCTATTCGTTAATTTTCTAGTAACGAACACATCGTAGTGACATGTTTGTGACATTAAAACTGGTTCACCAAAAAGCATTTCAGCACATCCCCCAAATAAATGAAGGGGCTTCCCAGTGGTGAATTGGTAAAGAATCCTCCTGCAGTGCAGGAGATCCAGGTTCAATCCCTGGGTCAGGAAGATCCCTGGAGAAGGAAATGGCAACAAATGCCAGTATTGTTGCCTGGGAAACTCCATGGACAGAGGAGACCAGCAAGCTACAGTCTATGGGGTCACAGAGTTTAACACAGGTACAAATGAAATGAAATGTTAAATATTAAATCCAATTACCATTGACAGAAGTAGTTTTGCCTGAGGCAAATGCAGACCAGCTATCCATTTACACTTCCTTGACTTAACCATTCTTTACATGATCCTGTACAAGACTAGTACACTAAGGAGGTTTTTATTTTTATTTTTTGTGAGTCACTGGTGCATCAGAGAAGGCAACGGCACCCCACTCCAGTACTCTTGCCTGGAAAATCCCATGGACGGAGGAGCCTGGTGGGCTGCAGTCCATGGGGTCGCTAGGAGTCGGACACGACTGAGCAACTTCACTTTCACTTTTCACTTTCATGCATTGGAGAAGGAAATGGCAACCCACTCCAGTGTTCTTGCCTGGAGAATCCCAGGGATGGAGAAGCCTGGTGGGCTGCCGTCTATGGGGTCACACAGAGTCGGACACGACTGAAGTGACTTAGCAATAGCAATAAGTGCATAGTTATTCTTCCCTCCCTAGCTCAATCTTGCAAAAGTCTGAAAAAAATTCATTAATAAATCTATTAATCAATAAATATCTACCCAATGCACATGGTGTGCTGGATTCTGGGGACAAATGATGAACCGTATTGAAATGATTGCTGCACTCAGGCAGTAGTCAGTCTTACAGAGTAACAGTTGTCAGTGACCGAGCCCCTGTTAGGTGCCTCATTGGGTACCATGTTTACATCCCAGGCATTGAGGAAAGCTATCTGCCATCACCCCCATTTTATAGGTGGAAAAACTGAGGCCCTGAATTTACACAACCTTTCTAAGATTTCCCAGCTATTAAATATCAAAGCCTGGCTTTGAATTCTATTCTGTCTGTCTCATTGGGTGCTTTTCAATATTTTGATCCAGATGAAATAGTATATAAACTAAATATTAGTAAGCTACTCATTACCCCTACATTTAAGTAGATTATTTACTCTAGAGTCCTTTGTCTGTGTTCTTTTTTACAGAAAAAGTCACTGAACTTTTATAAAGTCGACTTCAGTCTCCAACAGTTCTTTCCTTAAATTATTGTTCTCCCTCCAACAAAGGACACAAACAAAAGGAAGGGAAAACAAAAACCAAAATTATCATTATGAGAAAATATATTTTCTAGTTTAACATCTTTCCTGTGCATCAACTCGAAAGATAGCCTCATGATTCACTTGTAGCTAAAACACTATTAATTTTATTGTGTTGTGTTTGTGACATTGGAATTTCCATGAAATTTTACATCATACACTTCTAGACAAAGAAGTAGCCATAATAAACACAGAGCAAGAATTTTTATGAGACAAACACTTTTGAAAGCAATTAGTATTCATCTGACTGAGGTTTAATTTAGAATATATTTCTTTCATCAAACATCATTTTCTTCAATATTTAGCCAAATTTATTTTCTCATGTAATTCATGAACATATTTTCTCCCCATCACAATTTTTCTTCTTCAAAACAATTTTTTCCCAAATGAAAGATTATTTTGTGGATGATGCCATTTTGGTTGTTATTTACTGGAGAATCCATGGCTTCCTTAGTAGTGATGAGTAGTGACATTTCACAGACATTTAATATATGACATCTTCTACTAATGATTATTAAGTAATGATGATGATTGAGATGCTTGCTTTTAGATGTCAAGTCCTCTAGTCCATGGAATGCCCAGATATTTGGTTAAGTATTATTCCAGGTGTTTGAGTGAGGGCATTTGGGATAAAATTAATATTTAAATCAATTAAATATTGTAAAATTAAGTGAAGCAGATTGCTCTCCCTAATGCTGGTAGGCCTCATCCAATCAGTTGAATGCCTGAATAAAACAAAAAAGTTGACCCTTCTCCAGATAAGAGAGAATGTCTCCTGTCTGACTGCTTTTTGAGACAACAGTGTTTTCCCACCTTTGAACTTGACTGAAGCATTAGTTCCTCACGCGTCTCAAGCCTGTTGTCTTTCAAAACTGGATTACATCATCTGTCATCCTGATTGTCAAAACTCTGGACTCAAGCTGGAACTGCACCACCTTAACATAAAGCTGGAGACTCAGGAACCCTGGTGATGTAGTTCCAGTCTCAGTACAAAGGCCTGAAAAATAGGAGAACTGAGACTGAGGAAGAGTCAATGTTTCAGTCCAAGTCCAAAGGCAAGAATATGAATATCTTTATTCAGTTCAGTTCAGTCGTTCAGTCATATCCAACTCTTTGTGACCCCATGGATTGCAGCATGCCAGGCCTCCCTGTCCATCACCAACTCCCGGAGTTTACTCTAACTCATGTCCATTGAGTCAGTGATGCCATCCAACCATCTCATCCTCTGTTTTTCCCTTCTTCTCCTGCCTTCAATCCTTCCAATCATCGGGGTCTTTTCAAATGAGTCAGCTCTTCACATTAGGTGGCCAAAGTACAGGAGTTTCAGCTTCAGCATCAGTCCTTCCAATGAATATTCAGGACTGATTTCCTTCAGGATGAACTGGTTGGATCTCCTTGCAGTCCAAGGGAATCTCAAGAGTTGTCCCCAACACCACAGTTCAAAAGCATCAATTCTTCGGCATTCAGCTTTCTTTATAGCCCAAATTTCACATCGATACATAACTACTGAAAAAAACATAGCCTTGACTAGATGGACCTTTGTTGGCAAACTAATGTCTCTGCTTTTTAATATGCTGTCTAGGTTGGTCATAATTTTTCTTCCAAGGAGTAAGCTTTTTTTTTTTTTTAATTTCATGGCTGCAGTCGCCATCTCCAGTAATTTTGGAGCCCAGAAAAATTTTCCACTGTTTCCCCATCTATTTCTCATGAAGTGATGGGATTGGATGCCATGATCTTAGTTTTCTGAATGTTGAGCTTTAAGCCAACTTTTTCAGTCTCCTCTTTCACTTTCAAGAGGCTCCTTAGTTTCTCTGCTTTCTTCCATAAAGGATGGTGTCATCTGCATATCTGAGGTTATTGATGTTTCTCCCGGCAATCTTGATTCCAGCTTGTGCTTCTTGCAGCCCAGAGTTTCTCATCATGTATTCTGCATAGAAGTTAAATAAGCAGGGTGACAATATACAGCCTTGACGTACTCCTTTCCCTATTGGCAACCAGTCTGTTGTTCCATGTCTGCTTCTAACTTGTTGTTTCTTGACCTGCATACAGATTTCTCAGGAGGCAGGTCAGGTAATCTGGTATTCCCACCTCTTTCAGAATTTTCCAGTTTATTGTGATCCACACAGTCAAAGGGTTTGGCATAATCAATAAAACAGAAATTGATGTTTTTCTGGTATTCTCTTGCTTTTTCAATGATCCAACAGATGTTGGGATTTGATCTCTGGTTCCTCTGCCTTTTCTAAATCCAGCTTGAGCATCTGAAGTTCATGGTTCATGTACTATGGAAGCCTGGCTTAGAGAATTTTGAGTATGACTTTGCTAGCATGTGAGATGAGTGCAATTGTGCAGTAGTTTTGGCTTCCCTGGTGGCTCAGACGGTAAAGCATCTGCCTGCAATGCGGGAGACCCGGGTTCGATTCCTGGGTTGGGAAGGTCCCCTGGAGAAGGAAATGGCAATCCACTCCAGCACTCTTGCCTGGAAAATCCCATGAATGGAGGAGCCTGATAGGCTACAGTCCATGGGGTCGAAAAGAGTCAGACATGACTGAGTGACTTCACTTTGAACATTGTTTGGCATTGCCCTTCTTTGGGAGTGTGATGAAAACTGACATTTTCGAGTCCTGTGGTCACTGCTGAGTTTTCCAAATTTGCTGGCATATTGAGTGCAGCACTTTCACAGCATCATCTTCTAGGATTTGCAATAGCTTAACTGGAATTCCATCACCTCCACCAGCTTTGTTCATAGTGATGCTTCCTAAGGCCCACTTGACTTTACATTCCAGGATGTCTGGCTCTAGGTGAGTGATCACACCATCATGCTTATCTGGGTCATGAAGATCTTTCTTGTATAGTTCTGTGTATTCTTGCCAACTCTTCCTAATATCTTCTGAATCTGTTAGGTTCAAACAATTTCTGTCCTATATTGAGCCCATCTTTGATTGAAATGTTGACTTGGGATCTCTACTTTTCTTGAAGAGATCTCTAGTCTTTCCCATTTTATTGTTTTCCTCTATTTTTTTGCACTGATCACTGAGGAAGGCTTTCTTATCTCTTCTTGCTATTCTTTGGAACTCTGCATTCCAATGGGTATATCTTTCCTTTTCTTCTTTGCTTTTCGCTTCTCTTCTTTTCACAGCTATTTGTGAGGCCTCCTCAGATAGCCATTTTTCTTTTTTGCATTTCTTTTTCTTGGGAAAGATCTTGATCCCTGTCTCCTGTACAGTGTCACGAACCTCTGGCCATAGTTTTTCAGACACTCTATCAGATCTAATCCCTTAAATCTATTTCTCACTTTCACTGTATAATCATAAGGGATTTGATTTAGGTCATACCTAAATGGTCTAGTGGTTTTCCCTACTTACTTCAATTTAAGTCTGAATTTGGCAATAAGGAGTTCATGATCTGAGCCACAGTCAGCTCCCGGTCTTGTTTTTGCTGACTGTATAGAGCTTCTTCATCTTTGGCTGCAAAGAATATAATCAATCTGATTTTCGTTTTGACCATCTGGTGATGTCCATGTGTAGAGTCTTCTCTTGGTGTTGTTGGAAGAGGGTGTTTGCTATGACCAGTACGTTCTATTGGCAAAACGCTATTAGTCTTTGCCCTGCTTCATTCTGTAGTCCAAGGCCAAAATGCCTGTTACTCTAGGTATCTCTTGACTTCCTACTTTTGTATTCCAGCCCCCTATAATGAAAAAGACATCTTTTTGGGGGTGTTAATTCTAGGAGGTCTTGTAGGTCTTCATAGAACCATTCAATTTCAGCTACTTCAGCATTATTGGTCAGGGCATAGACTTGGATTACTGTGATATTAAATGGTTTGCCTTGGAAACGAACAGAGATCATTCTGTCATTTTTGAGATTGCATCCAAGTACTGCATTTCAGACTCTTTTGTTGACCATGATGGCCACTCCATTTCTTCTGAGGTATTCCTGCCCACAGTAGTAGATATAATGGTCATCTGAGTTAAATTCACCCATTCCAGTCCATTTTAGTTCGCTGATTCCTAGAAGGTCGACATTCACTCTTGCCGTCTCCTGTTTGACCACTTCCAATTTCCCTTGATTCATGAACCTAACATTCCAGGTTCCTATGCAGTATTGCTCTTTACAGCATTGGACCTTGCTTCCATCACCAGTCACATCCACAACTGGGTGTTGTTTTTGCTTTGGCTCCGTCTTTTCATTCTTTCTGGAGTTATATCTCCACTGGTCTCCAGTAGCATATTGGGCACCTGCTGACCTGGGGAGTTCATCTTTCAGTATCCTATGTTTTTGTTTTTTCATACTGTTCATGGGGTTCTCAAGGCAAGAATAATTGAAGTGGTTTGCTATTCCCTTCTCTATCTTTATGACTATATCCTATTGATTCTGCCTTTCTAATACAATGATGAGATAAGCAAGATAAGAATGTATTTGTGCTGGGGTGATAACAGTAGTTGATTTGGGCTCATTAGACAAGTAAATTTTTAACCAAAATTTTCAGTTTTTTAACTTCTTGCCTCCTGGGAAAAAGTGATTAAGATGCTTACATTTGAGTTCTTGTAACCATCTTTCATCAATTCAACCATATCTGTTACTAATCTACTCTTTAAAAGACATTTTTGCAAGATCTTTATATATGAGAATCTTTGCCTGCAGGTAGTATGCATTCAACAAAAATAAATAATACATTACACAGGAAAGCAACATCAAATAAGTAGTAGCTGAATTAAACAGTGTATATAGTAGTTGAATTAAAATGTGAATAAAGAAAAAGAAACAAGTGATCATATATAAAGAAACAAGAAATTTTTATTAGTGTAGACATCATTTGAGAACTGGGTAGGGCCAAGTGAAGAGCTATGAACATGTATGAATGTACACAAGATAAGATCGATTTCTCAGTAACCCTAGTTCTTTTAAGATGAAACTGTAAAACTCATATTGAAGTCTTCACAAGTTTATGGCTTCTGAAATGATGTATTATAAATTCAAAGGCAAGACAGTTTGCTTTTACCCTGGAAAATAAGGAGAGTTGACCTATTTGTCACGCATTCCTTCGTCACAGGAGTTGCACTCTTTTTAAGCTGTCAAAGTCTTTTTTTTTTTTTTTTTAATCATCTATAGCTAAGGATTCAAGGAGATGCAAGAGGTGTATACATCTTCATTTCAAGCTTGCACAGCCATTTTCCTGGTCAATACAACCGAAAACGCACAGTTTGCAGACCCCGATGGACTATATCCACCAGGCTTCTCTGTCCACAGGACTTTTCCCGCCAAGAATACTGGAGTGGGTTGCAATTTCCTCCTCCAGGGGATCTTCCTGACACAGGGATGAAGTTCACATCTCCTACAACTCCTGCATTGCAGGCAGATTCTTTACCACTGAGCCATCTGGGAAGCCAAAAGTATACAATGTTTCATTTAATAAACTTATCTTGCCAGAATTTCCAGGAACTTGCCCAGTGACAAAACAAATCTTTTATCATTGCCCCCTTGGCACTTCTTACAATACATCACCAACTTCATGTGTGTAAGAGGCAGTTTGCAGCAAACTCTCTGGATCATTCAATATCTAAGAAGCTTCTTTTCTTAAATTTTTTAAAAAAAACTTTAAAAATTATTTAATTTTAAAATTAAAATATTGTTTTAATTTAATTTTTTTTTTAAATGGGTTCCTTCTGTTTTTAAAAGTACTAACAAGCAAATGGTTTTTGAAAATTCTCTGAAAATTCTCTGCAATTTATAAAATTGCTCATAACCTTTGGAATGTATGTGCTATCACCATAGTTGATTAAACCAATGTGATGTAGAATGCACCTTAAAGGTAATCCTTAAACTCTCCCTTAATTTAACCCTAGTGTTTATTCAATAATGACGTTTGTAAACTTCTAGATTTCAAGAAAATTTTTTTAAAGGTCTGGAGTGTTCAGAAAATGTATTCTATATCACATTGGTTTAATCATCTATGGTAATAGCACATACATTCCAAAGGTTATGAGCAATTTTATAAATTGCAGAGAATTTTCAGAAAATTTTCAAAAACCATTTGCTTGTTAGTGCTTTTAAAAATGGAAGGAATCCATTTTTTAAAAAAAGTTTAAATTAAAAAAATATTTTAATTTAAAATTAATTTTTTAAGTTTTTTAAAAAAATTAAGAAAAGAAGCTTCTAGATATTGAGTCTTTACCTTCAAAATTGAAGCGGCAGAAGAAACTGTTCCTAGGATGCAGCGTGATAGATACTAAAATAAAGATATGCACAAAGATATGTGTTCTGGAAGGCTAAAGAAAGAGCAGGGAGAACGATCGAATAATAGCCCAGTGGGAAAAAAACAGGGAAGGCTTCTAGAAAGGGTTCAGTTCAGTTCAGTCGCTCAGTCGTGTCCAGCTCTTCGCAACCCCATGGACTGCAGCACGCCAGGCTTCCCTGTCTATCACCAACTCCTGGAGCTTGCTCAAACTCATATTCATTAGTTGTTGATGCCATCCAACCATCTCATCCTCTCATCTCATCTCTCCCCTCTAATCCTCTGTCACTCCCCTCTCCTGCCTTTAATCTTGCCCAGCATCCGGGTCTTTTCCAATGAGTCACTTCTCTGCATCAGATGACCAAAGTATTGGAGCTTCAGCTTGAGCATCAGTTCTTCCAAAGAATATTCAGGACTGATCTCCTTTAGGATGGACTGGTTGGATCTCCTTACAGTCCAAGGGACTCTCAAGAGTCTTCTCCAATACCACAGTTCAAAAGCATCAGTTCTTCAGCACTTAGCTTTCTTTATGGTCCAACTCTCACATCCATACGTGACTACTGGAAAAACCATAGCTTTGACTAGACAGACCTTTTTCACTTTGCCAACAAAGGTCTAGAAAGTGTTAGTGCTTAAGAAAAGATGCAGGAGATAAATGAGAAATGATGGAAGTACCAGCATTTCAGACAGGAGCAAGAGAAGTTAAATATATGAGCAAGTTGGCCCATCCAGCATAACCAGTTCCCCTTCATAACACCCTGATGTGTCATCGTGGTCTTCTTTTTCCAGCTCTGCACAAGTTCCCAGGTAGCACCATTTACATACTGCACAAGAAGCATGCAGGAAAGGCCACTCGATGTTGTCCAAAAATCTTGAACAATGTGTATACATCAAGTAAGTCAAGTGTTCTCCATCATCTAGGCACATGGGAAGTTACCCAATGAAGAGCCCAGACAATTGGAAAGCACTGGTGATAACTGCATGGCATCAATTCCCCAGTGTTAAGAGGACTGGTGCTCCTCTTTCACAGACAGCCTTCTTCCGATAATATCTGAAATAACATTGTCTCAGCTTTGTCATTGCTTATAAAGTTTATTCATTTTGAAATTAAAATACTTGTCACATGGATTATAAATTAACATTTTAGTATAAGTTATTTTAAGATTCTTCTCTCTTAACAGCATTTGTGGGATTTTATGGTTTTTAATATTTATTTTTTTGGCTACATCAGGTTTTATTTGTGGGTGCAGGCTTGTCTTTAGTTGCAGCACATGGGGAGTTGCCCAGTGGCAAGTGGGATCTTTGTTCCCCAGCCAGGGATCCAACCCATATCCCTGGCAGTGGAAGGTGGATTCTTAACCACTGGACCACCAGGGAAGACCCAGAAAATGTTTTTAAAGACATACAATTTAATAGCCATAAGTGATTTTAAAACAATTTCATCTTAGATTTTTGTCTTAACAGAAAATTTGAAAATACTCCTTAGAGAGTAAAATCTTTCTCTCCTGGCCCAATTTCTCATCTTTCTTTCTTCTCACTACTTTTAGTGTGTGGATCATCTTAACTTCTTCCAAATAAAAAACTATTCTGAAACTCTTTTCAGATGTAATAGACAGTAAAGTATAATTTCCTCCAGGATTGAAGTCCTCATCTCCTTGACAGTTTGGTCTGTGTTTAAAACAAAATAAAAGAAAAGGTTATAATTTAAACCTTTAAAGATTTATGAGAAGCGTACTGTCTGTTTGGAAAAACTGAAAGCTGGAAAATCAGATGAATTGAGGAAGGTGTTTTTATACCTCATATTTGTGCTTTCCAAACCCCCCAGGTTTGCCAGCTTGCGTGGAACTTCTACTAACAAGCTTTGTGGTGAGAATTTTGACACTTTCACTCTGGTTCCTATTGGAAATACCACAGTATAAGCCTTCTGTGCAATATTTCAGCAATTGTCCTGCCAATTCAGGAATTATAGAATGAAAAAGTTAGCCAAACACTTCCAGAATGTTAAAAGGCTTTAGTATGAAAGTAATAGTCAAGCTGTAACTGCTCTCCAAAATCCCTAAATTGAAGATAAATATATCAGGAAAGAATGCTTTTAGCTGAAAGTAACAGAAAAATGGACTAACACAGACTTAAACAGGAGACATTTGCTGTTTACTTAACTTCCAAATTAGGTAATATTAGTAAATCATCCAGAACTGGGAGGGCTACTATACAATGTTGATGCTATCAGTCTCTCCTCTCTGTCACTTTAAGCATCTGAAGCTTTCATGGAGACTGACTATAAATTTGTTGTCTAATTCAGAGCACTTTTGAGTGTGGAAGGGGGTCAATTATCAGTAATTACAATGAGGTGAAGAAGTGAAAGTCATTCAGTCATGTCCGACTCTTTGCCACCCCTTTGGAATTCTCCAGGCCGGAATACTGGAGTGGGTACCCTTTCCCTTCTCCAGAGGACCTTCCCAACCCAGGGATCAAACGCAGGTCTCTCGCACTGCAGGCAGATTCTTTACCAGATGAGCCACAAGGGAAGCTCATTACAAGGGAACTAATTACAATACTGATATTCTAATAATCAGTCATTACATTGTGCAGCACGATTCACTTGGGACTGCCTTAGGCAAATCAGAACACGTGATTACACACACCCCTGCCCACTTCGGGCCAGTTCCCTCATTGTCTCAAAGTGGCTGCCACTGTCTCAAACACTGGTCCTCTCACCATATTTAAATGCAAGAAGCAAGGGGTAGAAGACATAATAGCAAGCTTGCTATCCAGGCTGGCTCCTTTTTCAGAAAGAAGCTGCTTTCTTAGAGGAGCTCAGTAGATATATATACTTAACATCTCTTGTATCACCATCAGATACAAAGCTCCTGGCCCAGAGGGCGCCTCCCCTGGAGGGTCCACAAGAGGTCAAGGTGGGGATTAGCTTTCAGATGCACTGCTATTTCTATGTGGTCTTAACAAAAGGCCTCACACTCCCAAACTCCATCCTGGCTGGGGGAGCGGGGGTCAGGAGTTGGGGAGGGCAGCCTTCTTTATAGTCAAGAGCCAGGTGAAGGTGCTATTTCACTGCACTAAGAAACACCTACAACGACGGCCTATCTCAAGTAGTTCCGCAATGCAAGCCCTTGCAGAGGCAGCAGGTGACCACAGAGCTTTCTCCTTAAAAAAGCTAAAAAATTAATATGAAAAAGAATGGCAATATCAACAGAAGTTTTAAGCACTGGTCCTAAAGTGCTTAAAAGCCAGAGCCTTAAAAGTCGAAGGAGCGTCCGGGGCTGTGCACGCACCTTCCTCTGCATCTCTGCGCTCCTGGTGCCAGGCTCGTGGCCTGGATGCTGCAGAACCACAGAGAGTCTGCAAGCCTCTTCCAGACGCCGGCCTGCTGGCGAGTCCCTCAGTTCTGGAGACAGTCTCCCAGCAGTGCTGACCATGGCAGAAAAATGTAAGAAGAGCATCTCTGCCATGTAACAGGAGAAAAAGATATCAACTGAGATGGGTCGCTCCAGCAACACGGGTGTCCTGGAGCCAGCGTGCACCTGCATCTCCAGAGCTCCAAAGCCACTGTGCAGACTTAAGAGTGGGAAGCGCTGCTTGACTTCACCTTCTGTGAGTCGTGCCCTGCGTCCCAGAGGACAGACAGCTGTTTTCCTAAATCTACAGCAAAGGGGCTTGAATTGTCCTGCTGCAAAATCCAGAAAGAAAATACTGCATAGCTAGGGTTGACAAAACACCTAGGCTTAGCCCAATAAGAAAACTAATAATTAATTTAAATGATCAATTAATTAATTAAATGGAAGCCAACATAGATGTCTGTTATTGTCTAGTCTGGTTATAGCATTGTACGTTAAAATGATCACATTCAAGGTGAGACAACCTTACTATTTTCAACTTGTGATACTTAGCTCATTATCTGATAAAAAATAATCTCAATAATAAGCTGTTATGAGGTCTGTGCTTGGTGATTCTTCAGGAAACAAAATGTTTACTAGACATATATTCTGTGACTCACAAACCTCTCTCTGTGCTTTAGATTTTGTCTCATTTTATTATCATAACACTCACTATTCTTTAGGGTTTACTAGATTCCACACCCTGCATTAAAGTCTCTAGATGTATTATTAATTGATTTAATTATTATCGTAACCCAGTAAGACTGTTATATTAGTATCCCACTTTTTCAAAGTGAGCATATTGGGCACAGAGAAGTTAAGTAACTTGCCCAAGGTCACACAGTAAGTTCAGAGGCAGAACATTCATAGGAATCTGACTCCAGGGTGTGTTTGTTCCAACCACAGCTGCCTTCCCAATAAACCCCTAACACCATGCTCCCAATTCCTCCCACCCTCCCCTTCCTCACTGTGTCCACAAGTTATCTGTGTCTGCAGAGTAACATCTATATAAATACACTACCATGTGTAAAACAGTTAAGCTAGTGGGAAGCTGCGGTGTAGCACAGGGAGCTCAGCTCCAGTGTTTGCTGATGACCTAGAGGAGTCGGGTAGGAGGAGGTTGGAGAGAGGCCCAAGAGGGAAGGGATTTATGTATACATATAGCTGATTCATTTACACATGGCACCACTGACTCAATGAACATGAGTTTGAGCAAACTCCAAGAAACAGTGAAAGACAGGGAATCCTGGTGTGCTGCAATCCATGGGGTCACAAACAGCCAGACAGGACTGAGTGACTGAACAACAACAATACAACTGATTCACATTGTTGTACAGCAGCAACTAACACAACCTTGTATAGCAACTATGCTGCTGCTGCTAAGTCGAGTCAGTCGTGTCCGACTCTGCTCGACCCCATAGACGGCAGCCCACCAGGCTCCCCCGTCCCTGGGATTCTCCAGGCAAGAACACTGGAGTGGGGTGCCATTTCCTTCTCCAATGCATGAAAGTGAAAAGTGAAAGTGAAGTCGCTCAGTCATGTATGACCCTCAGCGACCCCATGAACTGCAGCCTTCCAGGCTCCTCCGTCCATGGGATTTTCCAGGCAAGAGTACTGGAGTGGGATGCCATTGCCTTCTCCGAAATAAAACAGTGAGAAACATCCCAAAAGAAGCAGCTAATATAGTATTGTAAAGCAGCTGTCTTCTGTGAACAGAACATAGACTAGATGGGTGAACAAACTACTACTTTTTAGCAAAGGATTTCAAATATAAATATAATATTAAATTATATATTTTAAAAAAAGTTTTTCATAAAGCCCTAATAAATTTTCACCACGAAAAAAAAAAATTGTCACCACAGCCTCTGAGAAAGGTGACAGACCTTTACACCTTCCCACCAGAAGGATGTGCTACTTCCTGCGCCCTCTTATTCTGTCCCCTCGTCCAAAGACGACAGTGTCTAGTAGACGTTACCTGAATAAATAAAATGTGAAAGTGAAAGTGGTAGTCACTCAGTCGTGTCCCACTCTTTGCAACCCCATGGACTGTAGCCTGCCAGGCTCCTCTGTGCATGAAATTTTCCAGGCAAGAATACCAGAGTGGCTTGCCATGCCCTCCTGCAGGGGATCTTCCCTACCCAGGGGTCGAACTCAGATCTTCTACATTGCAGGCAGATTCTTTACCATCTGAGCCACCAGGGAAGCCCAAATAAAGTATAAGTATTATTATTTTAATAATAATAAGGAAAAGTAGAAGCTGAGTCAGGCAGAACCACTCAGGATGCAGTTGACTCTGTCTGCTTCTAAAGTCCTGACACTTGCCCATGTGTTGTGGGCAACATGGAATCCATGACTGCACTGTGCATTTTTCCAGCATGCACTGCTGGGAGTGAGATTTCAAGACATTCTCCTCAATTCATCTAAGAGCTTCTTTGGAGGGAGAGGGGTGGGTGCTGGGGGAGAACTGACTGGGGGAGTGGGAAGGGTCATTTTATTCTCCTTGGCATCTCCAGCTCCCCACTGTTTGTAACAAACAAAGTACACCCGGGAAAGTTGGTTGGCAGCCTTATAATAGAAACTCCATGGTTTTTTTGTTGTTGTTGTTTTTTATAGAAGTTTACCAAGATGAGATCATTTTTATTCTACCACTATAACTTTTGTTTGAGAAAAACACTAGCAAGTATCTCCTTCCAGAAACCTTGCAAATCAATTTGTGGAGTCGCCGAGGCCCTGTGGCCATCTGTTACGCAGATGCAAGAGTTGTTTATTCATACTTTCCCATTCATCTGTCTTGTGTTTCCTCTTGTCCATGTCTCACTTAAGGTAAACAAAAACCTGTCAGAGTGTGACAAAAGCCAAGACCTGAATCTGCCTGTGCCCAGAAGGAGAGTATCTGTCAAGAGAGGGAGGGAGCACAGAGTATGCTGGGCTTAGTCACTCAGTCATGTCCGACTCTTTGTGACCCTATAGACTGTAGCCCACCAGGCTCCTCTGTCCATGGAATTCTCCAGGCGAAAATGCTGAAGCCGGTTTCCATGCCCTCCTCCAGGGATCTTCCAGACCCAGGGATCAAATCCAAGTCTCCCACATTGCAGGCAGATTCTTTACTGTCTGAGCCACCAGGGAAGCCCAGCACAGAGGGTGAAGGCAAGAAAACCCCCTTCTTACTCTTCCAAGACAGAAGGCCATTTAAAATTTCTGATTATATAGTCCTCCATGTCTGACCTTCAAAATGCCCCTTGGATGGCAAAAAAATTAGGAGTGTCATGCAAAGATTTCCAACACTATATTACTTTTTCTATTATTTAAAGAATTGCTGGTTCTTTTACCTAGGCAAAAAGTTTGCTTCTCTAATTCAGAGAATGAGTTCATGGAAATGCGTAGGAGACCCAGGTCCCATCCCTAGGTTGGGAAGATCCCCTGGAGATGGAAATGGAAAACCACTCCAGTATTCTTGCCTGGAGAATTCCATGGACAGAGGAGCCTGGTGGGCTACAGTCCATGAGGTCACCAAGAGTCAGACATGACTGAGCAACTAACACTTTCACTTCACTTTTACCTAGGCAAAAAGTTTTGCTTCTCTAATTCAGAGAATGAGTTCATGGAAATGCATAGGTTTTCTAATAAAAGAAATTCTCTTATCAACCCAGAAACCATGGAGAAGATATTCTTAGTAATTTTCACCATCTTTTCCTAACGATAATTTGAATCCATTCCCTCCAGTTAAATATCATTAGTGACAGAATAGCCAAAGCAAATTGAGTTAATCAAAGTGAAATTAATTATTCCACATACCTTAAAATTTTAGAACTTCTGTGATGGCCCAGAAGGTAGAGAATCTGCCTACAATGTAGGAGACCTACGTTGGTTTGATCCCTGGGTCAGGAAGATCCCCTAGACAAGGGGATGGCAACATGCCCAGTATTCTTGCCTGGGGAATTCCATGGACAGAGGAGCGTGGCAGGTCACAAAGAGTCAGATGTGACTGAGCAACTAACACTTTCACTTTTTCAAAAACTTTAGAGGAAGGACTGAATTCAGGAAAGGCTTGATCAGGACTTAAGCAAAATTACTATGTTATGGCTTCTTCTGCCTTTCACCCCTGCTGCCCTCTGCGTGCATCTCGTTCTCATGTGTCTCATACATTAGCCAGATGCACTCTGCAGAGGAAGAGGATGGCCCCTTTCCCATCCAGAAGACTCAGCAAATATCTGACTTTATATATATTCATTAACTCTGTTGGTGATACATTCATTCTCCAACCAACCACTGCGGCCAGAGGAAGCCAAGTCTCTGACTGACCAAGCCTGAATCACTCACAACTTCTAGAGATCAAGCTGGGGATGGAGAGGTAAGTCTATCTGCTGGAAGCACTAGTAGATCCCCAGGGGAAAAAAAATATCTGGAGCTATATGGTACTGGAGAAGACACTAGAGAGTCCCTTGATAGCAAGGAGATCAAATCAGTCAATCCTAAAGGAGATCAATTCTGAATATTCATTGAAAAGACTGATACTGAGGCTGAAGGAAATAAATTTCTATTTTTTAAGCACCCCTAGTCTGTGGTTCTTTGTTAATAGCAGCTCTACTTAATTCATCCAAGACAATAGAGCAATGGTGCAGCTTTTGCAGAATGCAAACGTATACAGTCCTATGGGATGGCAAGATATAGAGGGTCATCTGGAAGAATCAGAGAGCTGAGCTGACAGCTAGCAAGGAAATGGGGCTTTAAGAAAATGGATTTTGCCAACAACCTGAATATGGGCTTCCCAGGTGGCGCAGTGGTAAAGAACCCATCGCCTGATGCAGGAGACATCAGACATGTGAGTTTGATCCCTGGGTGGGGAAGATCCCTTGGAGGAGGACATGGCAACCCACTCCAGTATTCTTGCCTGGAGAATCCCATGGACAGAGGAGTTTGGCAGGCTGCAGCCTATGAGGTCACAGAGTCAGACACCCCTGAAGTGACTTAGCAAGCACATGACAACCTGAATAAGCCTGCAAGTGGGTTCCTCCCCAGAGCATTCAGAAAGGAACCCAGCCCTGCCAGCACCTACTGTTAGCCTTAGGAAACTCTAAGCAGACGAGGCCCCTGGGATGCTCTCTGTCAGGCTTCTGGCATAACTGGGAGATAAGAGCTAGATATTTGAAAATATTATGTTTGGGCTAATTTGTTATGGCAGCAATGAAAAATGACTCTCCGTCCATCTCTCATCACCGCCTGCTTTTCCTCTGCACACCATGCACCCTGCCCTGTACGGCTCCCAGAAACAGATGTTCTCTCTAGTGTCTTGGGTTTGATTGCTTTGCCTGGAATGTTCTTTCCTTTGTTTCTGTTCTTTCCAAGGTGCAGCTTCTAATCTGCACCTCTTACCACACACACTCAGGGAGTCCTGACTGCGAACTCCATCAGGGTTTCATCTAGGCATCGTTTACTCCAGCACTGTGTGGTGTTCATGTAGGAGCGTGTAGTCCCCTCTTTACTTGCTCAGCTGTCCCTTGAGAATAAGGGGGGAGGCAGATTGGTGGAGTAGAAGGACATGCTCTCATTTCTCCTGCCAGGGCAGCTAAATTGCAACTAGCTGTTGAATGAGTATCGACAGGAAGACAATGGGACTCACACACACACACAAAAAGATACCACACATTCAAGACAAAGGAGAAGCTACAACAAAACAGTAGGAGGGGCACAATTATGATAAAATCAAATCCTTTACTGGACAGGTGGGTGACTCACAAACTGGAGAACAATTATACCAAAGCAGCTCTCACACTGTTGTGAAGTTTCTAGGCCCCACATCAGGCTCCCCAGCCTGGGGATCTGGCCAAGGGACTGGGAATCCCCAGGGAATCTGATTTTGAAAGCCAGTGGGATTTGATTACAGAGCTTCCATAGGACTCAGGGAAACAGAGAACGAGGGGTGAAATTAATTGAACAAGGAGGCCATCAGATGGAAGCGGTCAAATGCTAGGTCAGCTTATTTAGGTTAATTCAGAACCTAAGCCTGCACCTGCCTCAAGGTTACAAAATCAAAACCCAAGGTCACTCAGTCAAAAGCAGCCGACTTGGACTGTAGCTTTAGCTGATCAATAATTTCCTTACTTTGCTTCTGTCTTTTCTCTATAAAGTTTCCCAGCTCCTGTCCTTGGAACATTCTGGATCACTTTCTGTTCATCACTGTCTGATTGAAATCAATTTTTGCTCAAATAAACTTTTAAACGGAAAAGACCCTGATGTTGAGAAAGATTGAGGGCAAGAGGAGAAGGCGGCAACAGAGGATGAGATGGTTGGATGGCATCACCAACTCAATGAATATGAATTTGAGCAAACTCCAGGACACAGTGAAAGACAGGAAGCCTGGTGTGCTGTGGTCCATGGGGTCTCAAAGAGCTGGACATGGCTTAGCAGCTGAACAACAACAACTGTTTATCTTTTGACAAAGGACACTATCTTATTCATCTTTTCATCTCCAGTATTAGTCTCCTATACGGAAGGTGAGCAGTAAATGGGTAGAACTGATGGATCCAGACAGATAAAACTAGTCAAAAGCTTTCATTACAGGACTGAATCTAAAAAAAGATGAAGGCCGGAAACAGAGCTCTAGAGCCCCCTGAAGTGTGTAGACAGCACAGCTCACCCAGCACGGAGATGGGGATAAGATCTCCAAAAATATATTGAAAAGTGTTCTCAAAAATATTTTCAGTCCCTGCAAATTCCTTTGCTCTAAGATTCCCTTCTGACTTAATAAGTCATTCATTTCTTCAGGAGAGGGAAAATACAGCCTAGAACAAACTACACTGCCTTGACTCTGAAATTCTTATTAGACTTCTTTTCTTTTTTTTCCCCCAATGAGACAATAGAATTGAAATCTGGACTCTGGAGAGAGGAAAGGGAATTTTCTATATTCCAAAGGCTTTTCATATTAAGAGCAATGTTTCAAGCCTACTGCTGCTGCTAAGTCGCTTCAGTCGTGTCTGACTCTGCACAACCCCATAGACGGCAGCCCACCAGGCTCCACCATCCCTGGGATTCTCCAGGCAAGAACACTGGAGTGGGTTGCCATTTCCTTCTCCAATGCATGAAAGTGAAAAGTGAAAGTGAAGTCACTCAGTCATCTCCAACTCTTAGCGAGCCCATGGACTGCAGCCTACCAGGCTCCTCCATCCACGGGATTCTCCAGGCAAGAGTACTGGAGTGGGGTGCCATTGCCTT